>NW_021938789.1:9907939-10286190 GCF_001715985.3 Manacus vitellinus | reverse complement strand
TCGGGGAAAAGTAGATTACGATCCTTGGCTCATCCAGTAGCCGCGTTAGTGTCAGTGCCTATCCTCCCCGATGGCTGAGCAGGGAAGCACATCCAGTGTGGCTGGGAGGGTTCATTCAGTGCTGCTGAGTGCACTTGAGATCAAAGTAAGAAGTGAATATCTAAGTAGGTACACTTACAGGCAGTTAGCTTTGTTCGAGTGGGTTTTTTTTTTACATTTTTCAGTAACCTGGTGGCTGCTTCATACACACAAGCTTCTTGATCTTGCTGTGTTGCCCCGATAACTCTTCTAAACACCTGTTATAACACCTGTATGATATCGTACTTGTATATGCTTGCACTGTCCTTTTAATCCTCCAAGTACAATATTGTATAGGAAAGCAATGTTTATGTATTTCCTTACACAACTACACTAGATTATACTTCTTGCTGAAAGAATGCAGTTTAATTGGAATATACAGGGAGAGCCAGTTCATTGGTGTAGATGCTGTGATAAGCTGTTAAATCTCATGGACAGATATCTCTGCCAGTATGTAAGTGGCAATTTCGGTGGTTACCCGTTACTTAATGGCATTTCTCTTACAAATTTAAATTAAATCTCAAAAGTCTGCTTGACACAGTGGATGACTGAAGAAACACTGGGGTGGTAATTGCATACTGCCAGATTTGTTCAGGAAATGCAGTTGTGCAGCACGACCAACAATGAGAAAGAGAGTGCAAAGAAATATCACACCTTGGGTTCTCTGCTGGGCAGATCTGCAGTGTTTGGGGAACTTCTTAGAGTTGCTTCTTTGGTTGTCCTTTCACTGAGAATTGTAAAGTGCAAAACTGTCTCATAATTACTGATATTTTACACTGATTGCACTCTAGTGGTGCTTCTCATTCAGCTTTCTCTTCATTGGAATAAAACTTATTTAGGGTATGATATCTTTGTGTGTTCATGATGTAGAATTCAGTTAATTCAGAAGGGAACCCTGACATGACTAGCAACTGCTAAGGAGGAAGGACATTGATTATGGTTTAATAGTTAGTCAAGAGCTATCTCAGTTAAGAACTGTTACTTGGCATGCCAGTTGAGCAGCTCTTATCAGAAAGTGTCAACAAAGTGGCAAGTGAGTAGTCCTGATAGTGGAGGTAGAGTATGCCTAACAGGTTTGGGCTGGTTTATTTTTTTTTTTTACCTCCTTCTTTGAAATCCTGTTGCATTAAGTTCTATAAAAAAACCTCCCACAATAGCCCAAAATAACTTCCAAAGTAAAAATGGTTCATTGTTCTCACTCACCCAAGTATTCCCAAGGATTTGAAGAGTCTAACAAAGTATTAATGGGAAGGTCTGAGTGAAGGTCTGAACAGTTGCTGGGTTGATGGCTGAAATGGCAGCATGGTGGAGGGAGGAGTGATGAGTATGACAGATTTGGCATAACTTACTTTTTCTTTCTCCACTTCTTCTCTAGAATCATATTTGTAGTAAGGCGAGAAAAACAATGTGGTAAGGTAGTAACCCCCCAATTCTTGAATTAGCTTACTGTCAATCCTAACAAACAAAAAACAACAACAAAAAAAGCATCACCAACAACAGATCATTCTACCCTTAAAATTCTTTTTAATTTTGAAAAAAAATGTAGAAGGGTGATATGATTCTGTGGACTATCATTTGTGAAGGATTATGGTCAGAGAGCAGAGCAAGAAAGTACAGACTCCTTTAACAAGTCATACTGTTTCTGCTACATTCTTCAGATATTCAGCAGTATTTTGATGTCTTGTATCACTTACCATATTGATATTAAATTTTATATTTGCATTTCAGTAGTATAATCCTTTATCTGTCAAGGATTCCTCACCCACTTTCTTTATGGAAGTGGTAAACTGAGTCAGGGATAATACCTCCAAGACAGTGACTGAGGCTCACAGTTGACATTTTTATCCACAACAGTAGGACTGAAATAATATTCAGTGGAGGGCCAGTGGTGGTTAGGGACCTCTGCTCAAAGAGCTTAATTGCTGAATTGTTTGTTGGTCAAAACCTGGTTGCAGACTTAACTCTAAAGCCCATGCATATATTTAAAAGCTTGGGTTTTACCGACCTAATATGTTAATTTGTGTCCTGCAGAATATGATTTAAAGTCTCATGTCAAAATGTTCAAGCGCTTAAAGAATTTGAGAAGAAAAACAGTGATAAAATTTCACCGATGTTACTGAAAATTTGCTTATTTGATATCTAAACATATTTGAAGGTACAAAAGACTTCACACTGTAAATGAATGGAATATATTAACAGAAATTCGAAATAGGTGTTCAGTACAAAATGTCTGTTGAGCTGGTAATCTTTGTGTGTGTTATGTTGAGCACTAACATTCCTAAGATGCCTAGACTTGTGCTTATTGGATGTTCCTAACTCTTGCATGACTCAATCAGAGTTCAAAACTAGATGCTCTTTAAAGGCACCTAGAGATCTCCATTCTCTTGATGTTCTTACATCATGCATAATACAAGCTAACAAGTACTGTTTATAGCAGTGCTCACTGCTATGTTATGTCCTAGGATCAGTCTTTGTGACATAACATGTAAAGTTCTGAGTTTATAGAAAAGTGACAGAAAGCTCAGATTCGAAGTACCTGACTTAGCCAGTATCTGAGTTCTGTGGTGGTTTAAATTGCAAGGTATTTTGTAGATGTGATATCGGAATGGTTAAGAATTGCTCTTTGGTGCTCTTTGATTAAAACTTTGTAATGTGAATCGGTTAATTCTATTCCATTGGATTGAGAGGCTTTGGCAAGTCTCAGTCTTTTGTAAGTCTAGCTTTGTGGTCAGCCTTAAGAAAAAGGATTTATGCCATTTTTTCCAGCAATCATTGATCCTACTGCCCAGTTTCATTTCAACTTTACAGGTAGAGTGTTGGCAAGTACATTGAGTTCCCATTACTTTCATGAATAGGCACAGAGGAAACACCAAATAATTGCTGGGGTGCAAGAAAAAGCTTCAAGCATAACGTTGTGCTTTTACTACATTATCAGAGTATCCTAGGGGTGAAGTTTGGGGCAGTAACACAAGGCTTTTTAATGCGAAGTGCCAGGTAACTCTAGTCATGGATGTTGAAATCTTGCTAGGGCCTTGCAGTGTGTCATGAAAATATAACAGTAAAATTTTCATTTTCAGTGAAAGATTAGGTTATTATTGCAACTACTTCTTGGAAAAAAAATACATTGCTATTTGGGGGAAGGGCAGAAGTCTTACTGTTCTGCTGCAGCTCAAGGGCACACATTTGACAGGAAATAGCCTTGGTATTGCTTTCTTATGAAAACTGAAATTTGATCAAAGCAAAAATCCATTTTTGTGAAATCTAGCATACAAATACTCCTTTACTCTTGTTACATTTTTTCAGACTTTTTTCCTTCAAAACTAGGATATTGGTGCATCTAATTCTATTTTGATAGGTCTAGACCTTAAATTTTTTTTTAAGTGTTTGAACTTCTGCTCCAGCTGACTATTTTTGAACAAGCTGTCTTGCAGGTGCGCTTCCAAAGAAGAGGAATTTCCCCCTGAAAAAAAGATTTGTAGCAACTGCATTTATTGGCATCCCCACTCTTGCAACACTCCCGCATTAAGTACTTTGTATCTTTATTCCCACAACACTTGCAGTGTTCTCACTTTCAGTGTGGCTGTAAGTACTTTGCAGCAGGTTAGTGTCACTTTTTTTTTTTTTTTTGGTAACACTGCTGCAGTTTTAGGTGATTTTCTGTAGTTGCCACAGTAGTAGTGGGAGAACTTTATTTTACTAGACATCTATAATGTTCATGAGTATCTGCTAATGATCTTTCTGGTGGCTCAATGCTCTGTTACTTGTCAGGGTACTAACAAACTGTGCAGGAATGATTTCAATAGGATACCTGCTTTGAACTCTTTTGCTTCTCTGTCACTCCAGCATCTTTAACCAGTGAACAAGCCTGCTGTAGTGCCATCATCCATGTGATGGACAGTAATACTAGTGTAAGGTGTTCCTGTGGATCTGTTGTGCTTTGAGTTATTCCAGTGTGAAACAGATCAAGGAAGTAATCTCAGTGTTGGAAGAAGAATGGGCATTAAATCTAGATCAGAATCACAGCACAGGTTCACAGGCAGTTTTTGAGGCAATGAGGGTAGATGATATCATGTAAGGGAACAGCTCAAACTAGTATTACAAAGGCAAGTGTGCAAGTCAGCATTAGCATTGAACACTTATTATGAAACAACAGTTTAAGAATGCAGTGAAGTGCCATTTTGCATCAAGTCCTGTTGAACTGTTACCAGACTGGAGAAACTGCAATTCTGACTATATGTTCATACTCCTTGGATGCTTGCATCAGCACTCATCGGTCCCTTGTGTGATCTGTTGTAACTCAATAGCTGATCAGCAGGCTGTTGAGAAGTTGGGGGATTGCAGAAAAAAAATCTGGATGCTGCTGTTAACACAAGGATAAGCATAGAACTGTGTAAAGGAAGCAGGATGGGTGATAGCAGAAAGGAACCATTGGATTGGTTTAACTGCCTGTGGCACTGTCAGGTGCCAGGAATGGAACACAGCCTTAAACATGCAATCCCAATTTCCCCTGAACTAAGCAGGTTAACAAAAGAGGAAAAAATGGTCAGTCTGTGTATATAGGTCAGTGGAAGTTGATGTGGTATATGTATCACGTTAACTGTTTTGAGACTGAAATAAGAGAAAACACATGGTGTTTGTTTTACTTGTGTTGGACTATCTTTGCTTCAAATATGTAGTGTTAAATCGGCTTCTTTTCCGTATTCTCTCACAGTTCGTTTCAACTCGTCAGCTTTTCTCTCAGAAAAAAGTAATTGCCTACTGCTGTCATTATGTGTTTTTGGAGGGATGTCTTAAAATTGACCCTTGAGAGAAATCTTTACATGGGAAACAGTACAAGAAAAGTTAGATAAATGACACCCAGAGGCTTAAGTTTAAAAGACAGAGGGAGGAAATTCTGTGTATTTAGCAGTAGATGCAGCACTAGTTCACTGATCCCTTGTGAATCTGCAATTGCAAGGATGTATGGAGCATAATTTTTATGAAAGATAAAACTGTACCTGCTACACAGACTAATCCATGGATTGTGCCAGATGCAAGCAGTGCTTTATTTGAATTCTTTGCACTTGGAACAGAAACATGTTGCAGAGCATGCGAGTAGATACACATATTCAGTAGTTGATAAAACCTGTGATTGTTTTTGGTGCTCCCTATGTCTAGATACTGGTATGTGGAAGCAGTTCAATTTTTAAGTGTTCCAGGAACTGCTGTAATCTATGTCAGTGTTTTTAGGCATAGCTTGAACTTTCTTATTGTATGTTCTTATATAGTAGCTGTTTACTTTTTATGTGGCTGATAGTGAGCTGAGAAATTTAAACTCTGAGAGTCTTTCTACACTGAGTTTCCTAAGCTGGAACTTGTGTAAACCAAAACCATGGAGTGCAGATAAAGTCACTGCAACTCCATCTCAGTTCTTCCCTTGGTTTGGCATTCAGTAACTGTTTAATATTTGAGGTTGGTAACTTTCAGGGGATTTGTTGTTGTTGATGCATAACACAATTTTATTGTTTTTCTTTCTGGACTCACTGTACCTGCCTTCAAGATTTATGTGGACTGGTATAAGCATTCATTTATTAAACAGTTCAATAAACTAGACTGTAAAACTAATCTAGCTTAACACTGACCTAGAAAATAGGAGAGGAGACATGGCAGGAGGATGAAGAGGAAAGAAAAAGTCAGATCTAGTCTAACTTGGATCACTTTTCTGATCAGATTTACTACATACCTGCTTTTCCTCCTGAATCAAATGTAAGTAGCTTTACTGATTTTTAGCAACTCCTTATTTTAGCAACAGTTTTTGTGGGTTTGAAGTGAGCTGAAAAACATAAGTTGGCTGAAGAGCGTCCTAACCAACAAAACTGTTGATGAGAGAAAGAATATAGTACCACTAACAAGATCTTTCCACTTGATCTCCCTTTGTAGTGGAACTTGTCTGGTGTAACAGTGAACTGCCCTTCTGTTTTAAGTTAGTCTGGGAGACCTACTGTGAATTTTTTTGTTGTTGTTGCTCTGGGTTGGTTTTCTGTTAGTTGAACTGTCTTGCTGTGTAAGGGAAATAGTAATATGAATGTGTCATGCTGATCAATTTGTCACATCAGTGTAAGTGGTTGAGGAGCTATATTCCAGCTACTAGCAAATAGACAGCGCTTGTGCTGCCTATGCTAAAATGGGAAAAATTAGTGCCTCTTCCCCTTTTCCATGCTTGCTGTTATTTTTCAGCTGTATTATATGGGTGTTTTGAATAGATAGTTACAATGGATCCCTTCTTCTTGAATATGACTCAAGTATCAGGGCTTCAAACAAAGTTATTATTCTAACCTTTAGAGTTCAGTGTGTTTATGTAAAGTGTAGAGGTCAGCCAGAGCTTTATAGACTTCACTAACTTAAAATTCTTTGTCCCAGTTAAAACCACTGTCTTTTATGTTATTCTTGAACCTTGCTCTCTTCAATGTGCTTGGTGGGAACTTTGATAAGATAGGTTGGAACATTAATAGAGGTTGGAACAGAACTGAATTAGTGTGACTCACATGTCTAGTATCTAACTTCTGAAAAGTAGGATGGCATTGTAAATTTAGCTCCCATACGTTAAGAAGAAAACCCAGAGAGCACAAAAGCAAACAAAACCAAAACCAAGCACAACCTTGTTGGGGGAGTGATACATCTCTTCTTTTACCACTGCTAATCTATCACTTCATCCTCCCATTCTCTAAAGGTGTAAAGAAGACAGG
This sequence comes from Manacus vitellinus, assembly GCF_001715985.3. Lineage (NCBI taxonomy): Eukaryota > Metazoa > Chordata > Aves > Passeriformes > Pipridae > Manacus > Manacus vitellinus. Next base: position 10,279,387 of record NW_021938789.1, on the reverse strand, counting down.
AAGAAGGGAGGAGAGAGTAGGGAAGGGAAGATGGATGGTAGTGGCTTGTTTGTTTGACAAGCCACTACCCCCCTGTAAGGGGGCAGAAGATGTATTGCAAAGAGCAGGGAACTCTGAATCTGTAGAAATGCCTTGAGTGGTAGAGATTGAATGCCTTTTTGTGGGGTGTGGTCTGCAGCATGTCACTCTGCTGATCAAAGAGCCACGTGTCAGGTTTTTTTTTTGTTTCCCCTTTGGCACAGACCAGGTTCCTGCGTAGTATCTTGAAAAGCTGGATTAACTCCTTCTTAGATAAATATCCTATTCTTCGCAAAATTCTTGTGGAGTCTCAGCTACTGCTCTTGTGTTTGATTCTCAACATCCATCCAGGCTTATATCTCCATTGAAGCATGTGTTGTATTGCAGGAGTGAGTATTGGGTAAATGTTACTAAATGTGATTTCTTTGGGGTTTTTGTTTTTTAAATTAGTTGGTTAATGAAAGCTCACTGAATTTGTGACATCTTTAACTATGCTTCTCACTTTCAGTTTCTGTATAAACTTGCTAGGGTCCTGGTATCCAATTATGAGACACCCTAACTTTTGTGGCACCTGGGGATTGACTAATCTATGTTCAAAGTGCTGTTCAGTGGAAAAACAATTTTTGTTTTCAGCGCTTTATTCTAAAATGCTAGTAACTTCTTTTAAAAATGCTTAATTTTCAGATTAAAAATATTTATCTTCCCTCTTCCACCAATTCTCAACTTTTTCAAATCATCTTAACTACAGGCTAGTTAGTCTTACTTATGAATAATAGTTCTCACTGTCATAATTCCACTGCTTTATAAACTAGCTATAGTGCATTTCTAGTCTGCTGAGCCACTAATAGGTCAGAGAGCTGTTTAATTAATCTAGGGTTGAATATGCTACTGCTTTTTGTAATTATTGTCAAAAAGCTTTGCACATCTTATTTAAAAGTTTCACTTTCCATTCTAAAGGCACTACGCCATTTAGGAATGCCAGGTTAAAATATTCCTCATGCAAAACTACTGGATGTCTTTTGATTAACAATGAATTAGTATTGCTGCCATATATAATGTAGATTATAGAAGACTGCTTTAAAGGACTCCTGCTTTAATTCAGCTGTCAGTTTGGCTCACAGGACAGAGACTGTGCTGTAGCAAGGCCCAGTTAAATGCAAAGATCTGACTTTACCTAAGTGTAGCTATTAAGCCCCCTAATCTGAAAATGGGGGAGGATTATCAAATGGCTACTGTTTTGTGACCTATAGTTCAGATGTAGGTCATTCTGGTGTTAGCCATCTGATGAGTGGGGGAAGAAAAACAGGATCGACTTAGGTTGTACTGCTGTCTTAAACTGTTCTATGTAAGGGTTTAGTGCTAACTGTGACAAACTGTTTCAAACGTTTGCTGTGCTACCAACTGAATAATGCAGTGATGGTGGACTTACCTGTGATTCTGGTACATACTCCTTCAATTTTCTTATTCTTCCTGGACCATCTTCATCCCTCTCTCCATCCTTCAACTTTCATAAGTAGTATTTAACTGACTAAAAAAAAAACACTTTAAAGTGATACAGTACAATGGCTGTTGGGAAAATATGGTTTATAAACTCACTTCTGCCATCTTGAAAGGTGTGCCTGCCCGCGGCAGGGGGACTGGAACTAGATGAGCTTTAAGGTCCCTTTCAACCCAAGCCATTCTATGGTCTTACCTATTTACTTTGGAATTTCACTATCTGTTGCATGTTCCACTCAGTTGTGGTACCTGGCTTGTGAGGTTCAGAGATCTTCCGGTGATGTTTAGAGAGTTTTACCATAAGGAAGAGATTCAGAAGGTTTTGTTTCAAAGCTCTCCTGATTGAAGTCTTGCCATACCTATTTCTGTTGATGCCTAAATCTGAGAAATTATTCATTTGTAGTTGTCCTGTGATCTGTCAGAAAACGAGATTCTTTGGTCAAAGTAATTTCAACGGTGCAGCTCTTGATGGGTTCTTTACTTGTTTACAGGTGTGTTCCTGCACATCATTTAATTAGATGTGAAATGAAATGTCATGTGTTTATCTTTGAGGCCTATATCATATTCTCTGCTGCTGCCATCAGTCAGAACTTCAAGTGTACTTGTACGCTTCTTTTAATTGTTGGTTAAATGTATTTAGCAAAGTAGAACCTACTCCTAAAGAAATTTTGTTCTCCAGGCTGGACCATCTCCTTCAACATTACTTGTTGACTTCCTCCCTTTTTGTCGGTTCCATGCCTATTTTACATGAGTTGTGCAAATTCCTCTCAGACTTGACAAAGTTTTGTCTTGAGATGCCAATTCATGTTTAAATCGGTTAAACCATCACAATACATCTGTCCTAACTCCAACTGATAAATGTGCTATAGGCACTTAATACCAGTCAGCTATAGCGGTGTACTGAAACATGCACTCCTAGTCCACGTCACCAAGTCCTCACAGCTTTCTAATGAGGAGCTCAGAAATGTGAGGTAGCTTTTGATTTTTGGCCTTTCCCTTTTTCCTTGGGTGCCTTACTGTAGTTTGTTTTAATCCCTTACTGCTTTTTAAATAGCAACAACAAAATCTCCCTAAACTGATACTGGCCTTCTCTTCTGGAATGCCAGATGTTAGTATCTTCTTAGAAAGAGTTTCTTCAGCAACACCATCAGACTGGTCAGGATATAGTGAAAAGTACCTTTATTTCCCATCTGCACCCTTGTCAAAGTCTACTGACTCCTGAACAAATGTGTTCTGCCCCAATGAAATAGTATTTAATAAGAAATGCTCAGTTTAGAATTTGTGATGTGGGTTCTTATCTTGAAATGTTGGAAGTGTCCCGAGTGCCCTGAGCTTAGTGCTGACGTGAAAAACTGCCCTTCAGCACTGACCCTAGATCAACTTCTGTGCACAGTCCTCAAAAGCAATGGTAGACAGTTGAATCCTGGATACTTAGTATCTCGCTATGTCACTTGCACAGAACAGGGTGTTTTCTTAAAGCTGGGGCTTCGACAAACCATGAGAGTTTCACTGGAGAATTCACATTGGAGAAACCTTTTAGTAAATCCTAAAATACCAGACTTTTATTTATGTCTGAATTACTGTTGACATCTCTGGCAAGCACTCTGTCCCTTCGAAGAGTGAAGTGAAAGTTTAAGAGATCATCGAATTCTTATTAAACTAGTCAATGCTTTCTGCAGTTACACTGCAGGATAAAAAGCCAAAATCCACTGTAGTGTATCTTGAGGAAGCTTGTGTGAAGATTTAGGTTATTGAAGTCTGTGGTGTTACTTGCTACATTTCTGTTAATTGGTGACTTTAATAATCCTTGTCTAGTGGTCCAGGAAGGGGGTTTGCTGGCCCAAGCCTGACTTTGTAAGGCCTTTATTTCAGGTTGTCACATATAGTAATAGTTTGATTGCTGCTATTTGATATAACTTGAAGTAATTTCTGGCTCTTCCATGTCTGAAGAGAGCCTGACATCTTTTCAAAATCTGTCTTCTGAGGAATCGAATCACTTTGAGGAGACCAATATCAACAGAGCGTCTGAAAGGACATAGGGTGACTGCTTGTTTTCTCAAGGCCTTTTTTATTAATTTCCTAGATAGGGACAATAAATTGCTTACCTTGTTTGCCTCGTTCAACCACCAGCATCACAAACTCAGAAGTGCCAGAACAGCCTCTTGTACTGTTGTCTGAGAGCATAGTTACTTGGTAGTGATTTGGGTGGTGTATTTGAAGAGCTGTTAACTGTCCTTGGCTCTGTGTGCTGCTGCACTTCTCCACCTTGCCCTTAACTGACCTGATTACGTGGTGTACAGGATAGTTGCAAACTGGATATTTGACAGCTTCATGATTTGTACATATCGAGTGGTAATCGGGCATTTTCTTTTTCCTTCTCAACCTTGCTGATAAGTAAAAAGTGCTGGTTTGCTCTTTGTGTGAGATATGAGTGATCTTGACCTATGAGACTGATAAAGAAGCTTACCAGATAAGTAACTTTATATGAAGTTTTCCAGAATGCTGGAACTGAGATTTATCTGGTTCCTGCAGAAGTTTCCCTCTTGCTGGAAATGCAGACTCTAATCACACCTTTCTTTTAAGAAATTCTATTCATGTATTCTTGACCTTGCAGTTCACTTGGCTTCCCTGAGTGGTTGCTGTTGTCTTTTTAAATTGGTTCATTAGGAGGAAAAAGTACCCTAGTTAGAGATCAGCTCAAAGTACTGAAGTTTCCTGTTTTGTCTTGCTTGAAATTTGTGGGAAGCAATGGAATATGGCTGTCTTAGGTCAAAGAAACTCACTAAAATGTGAATGGAATAGTGAACTCTGGTAAAGACACTACCTTTTCTATTTATAATTCATGGTTCTTGTGAGGGAAAAAAAGAACAAAGCCAAAACAACTGGTTCAAATGCCTTTTTTTTTCTGTTTAAACTTAGTACAGAATTTTGCTGAGCAGTTGTTTGTTTTAGGCGCGAAATAGGGACATTAACTTTTTTCCTTTTTTGCACAGTATAAAGTGAAGAGGTATCTCATTGTTTTTAAAGCAGACTAACAAATTTAGAAGCGAGAATCACTGTCTGTCTGGAAATAATGAATGTTTGCTTCTGCTAAGGAAGAGACAGTGCTGGAATACAGAAGGAACAGAGTGTTTCTAAGACAGGATAGCTACTGTTTAAACCCTTCCGCCTTGCGTAAGAGCTCTTGTCTGTTCTCCACATGATTCAAGTATTCAGAATCTTGCCACTACTTAAAAAACGTATCTGGTTTTCCTTTGTGGAGTTTTATGTCCTGCTTGCCAGCTCAGGTTGGACAGTTGATAGTAATGTGAGCTTTGTAGAGGCTAATCAGAAATTCATTACAAAACTGTTACAAAAATCTCTCAGTAAATTCTCAGATCTAGTATATGGTTTCAGTTGAGTACTGTATGAGTTCTTTTTCACGGCAGAGCAGAGTGTGAGTCCCACACTTTGAATCTTACCGTTTTGTGCTTTGTATTGGGCCTTTTAATGCTGGGAGAAAGTTTATCAGAAGTTTTTACAGATGCATGCTAATTGATTTAACTTCCCCAACTTCCCCTTCCCCCCCAAAAAAAGAAAAAAACCAACGAAAAAGCACCCCTTGACAAACCAGCCAAACAAAGAAAAAACCCACCCAAACACACCTTCTTAATCTTTGAATTGTGACAAATGCTGAAAGCAAAAGCCAGAGACTGTCTAACTTTTTCTTGTTCTCTTCTTATATGTTTTTTATCTGATGAAAGTACCTAATGTGAGACTAAAATTCGTATATAAAGTCTGCATTTCTATACTTCTGCTTTTCCAATCTCCAATGGGAAATGAGGGAATTCAGCCTCAATCAGATGTTAAACAATTAGAAACCCGTGTCTGTTCTTTCCAGTATATTATGCAGGTTCAACAGATGTTCACTTAATGATGCAGATTCCAGGTTGTTTGTCCATGATGTGGAAGCTGAGATACACTGCCTGCCTACCTTGAGCAATGTCGTATTTTCTTTTAAGCACTGAGCATGTTTAAGAACTGATTTGAAATCACAGTTTATCTGAATTTAGAGTTCTTTGAACCTAACTGGAGCATCTGAGACACTTGCAATTTTAACCCTGAGTACCGGAAAATCTTTTAGAGAAAGTAGGCATAGTTAATAATTTTTATTTGAAGTTTTCGCATAGATGAGATAGTCCATTTATTCTTAACATGTTGCTAGCTCTAAATTTTGTCTAATTTGCCTAGCCAAATGGATTAAAAAATGATGGCTGTTAGAGGGGTTTGGGGGATTTGTTTATTTTTTAAAACAAGGTATTTGTAAAAATAAACTGTGAATTAAAGATGCAAATACATGGTGTAGGTATTATAAAGTGCTTAAAAGTGAACTTATGACAAATTTAAGAAATTACCTGCTAGTATAAAGGTATGTTCCACTTATTTAATGGTAAAATTGTGGTATTTCTAGGATTATTAAAATGTTTTTTAATAATATGATTTCAGCATTTGTGTTAATGATGTATTTATAAATATTTTGAAGAATGCGGCATTGAGGTTTATAGGGTTGATAGTCTTATTATTTGGCATCTAGACACAAGATGCCTTTCCTTCTGTAGCTTCAGCAGATAAGAGAAGTGTAGATTGATTTCAAGAACCCTATATTAGTGAAGTCTAGTTGCAGGATTTCAGTCAAACTTTTTTTTTTTTAATGATAGAAACCAGTAAATAGTTTCTGAATAACAAACAGTCTCTGAATATGAAGAAGTTGGATCCACTGGGAGAGAAGAACGACTTTTCCCCAGTTCATAATTTCAGAACCATTTGTGGGGAGTAGGCAGGTTGTTTGAGTGACATAGAAATTATAATTGAAAAGAAACCTTCTGAAAATTCCCATGAAACTCTGATTCTCTTCGGAAATTTCTCATACTTGTAAAACTTAATGTCAGGCATCGGTTTCATGGAGTGCTCTGAAGGCTTGCAACTTCACTAGCTTGCAGTAGACACATAATGTAGTAGAGAATCCTGAGCTTCAGTTTCTCAAAAGCCCATCAGGGTAGGTATGTTTTGAAAATTATTTTTTTTGGCTCAATGAACTGGTGTTTTCTGATAACTGTATTTTTCTCTAACAGCTTTTCTCTGCAGAAAGGTAAATGTTCTTCAATTCTGATAACCCAGAAAGTGTGCCAGACCAACTTCATTTGTTACTTGACTGCTAGACTTTCTCCCAGATGCTGGTTAGATGTCTGATACATAGATGTCTGATACTGCATAGTAGTAAAACAGTGTTGTGACCTATTCGTTGCTACAGATTCACTGTGGACTTCACTTTTCCATGATGATTTAGTGAACATCTGACTAGGCCTTCGTGTAGAAAAAAAGTCTTTGTCTAGCAATTCTAAACTTTTTAGATAAAATAGCCCAAATTTTCAGTCTTCTTGTACATCTTAAAGTTATGATTAAGAAACAAGAACATGCTTCAGGCACATGATCTTCTGAAAGTGACAGTTGTTCCTATGTTTTACTCTCGGGCATTATTTTCCTCATGTTGCAAAACACTAAAATTGATATCAAATGAGGAAGTCGTGAGCGTTTTTCCAAGCTGGATGTAATTCTCTTTTACTGTGAGTTCTTCTCCCTGAATTTTCTTCTCTGAGGGTCCAAACTGGTCAAATTATTGCCAGCACTTTCCTGAGTAACAGTTGGTATGTATAGCTAGCTCTGATGTAAGAGTCTTGAAAAAAGAAAGGCGGTAGAATAAGCTTAAGAGCCTGAAGAACACTGATTTTCACACCAACTCCATATTGCATTGTTCCTGTGTGGCAACTGGGATTGGATCACTGTTCAAAGAAAGAATTTTTTGAGAACAGAAATGAAGTTCTGGTAACTGTCACTTGGAAGCGTTTTTCTCTCCCCCTACCACAGAGCAGCACAGTCACTTCTGAAGTGTTTTTCTTATGCCTTTTAAATTATAAATAACACAAATCTCTCAAAATATCTTACCACTACTACATTAGAAATTAAATCTTCTTTTAATTTTGACAGTGTCTGGAAGGTACAGTAAGAGGTGTCATGTGGGCCTTCCTATTTACAGGTCTGCAAGGACACATTCTTATTGGCATCGATTACTTTGGAGTGTGGAGATGCTTCCTTTCTTATTGAACCTCATTTTTCTTGCTGTGATCTTATAGTACCCGAATGCAGAGTTGATGCCAATTGCAATCTTTATTTAACCCACAAATTTTTTTTTCCCTGTTGGCTGCCACCCTTTTCTTTAAAATTGTGAACAACTGGGGGGGAGACACAACATTTCCTCATTTTGTTTTGCCTCTGAGGCATGGCCAGTGTCAGTCTCCCTCTTTGTATTCTGCTTAATACTTTTAACTGCTTAATGTTATAGCTAGTTCTTTTGATGTACCTATTAGTTTTTGGAAACTGTGTTTCATAACTCTTTTAATCCCCACAATAAAGCACAGCATAAAGGGTGAAAACAAAGATTTTTATCCTAAGTGAAAAGTAACCAGTTAAAACTGGAGTTGTTCTGTAGTCTCATTTCAAGTTTTGGTCCTCCTGTCTCATTGGCAGCAGCAGTGTCCTCAACTACATTAGTTCTTGGAGTCAAGATTTGCAGAGAAGGACAAGCATCTTTTTTAGCTATGGTTTGGAATTTGTATTGGAGTCTAAATAGAGGATTTCCTCCCTTTCATTTTGGAATCTCTGGTATGTTGGTTCCTGTTTGCTTAGGGAACTGAATCAATATGGTAAAGAAAATGAGTGTTTTAAGTTAAATGTTTAGAACTTTCTATTATAAGAATACTTTTCTTTTTAGTGCTGTAAGCAAGAAATGGATTCAAGTTAGACAACATATTAAATAGAAGCTCCCGCCTTACTCCACTCATATGCAAAATTTTCTTAAATTAAGTCTCAAGAATTTTTCTGCAAGGAAAATTGGCTGCTTCTTACCTGAGAATCTGGCCAAGATTCTATCAAATAATGAATTTTAGGAATAGATATTCTGTAGTGATATTACAAACCGGAAAAATAAAATCTTTGAATAAATATATATATTAATTTTTGCTTCTGTTGTCATGCTTCATGTCTTGAGTATTCTGTCTAGCAAGATAGTTTATTTTTTTCTTGCCACTTCTATAAATAAAAAAGGTGATTGAGTGTTTCCTTATTGTTTTGTATATTTTATTGTGTTTTGTTTTTTTTTTAATCTCAGTGCTTCATTTGTTTCATACCACGGTCAATCCTTTCCAGATTGTTGCGACAGCAGATTTTTTTAAAAAATTAATAGAACCAAACCAAAACAGACCACATCAATAGCAAAAACTCTGTGACCTGGAGAATTATGTCAATATGTCAAGACTAAAATTATTAATCCATCTGTGGCTGGGGGGCAGAGAGGACAGCTGCTGAACTGTGGAAGGAAGGGAGAGGCAGAAGAAACAGCTAGAGATGTTAACACTTAAATTTTCTCTGTTAAACACACTGCTCCACTCTTATAAAATATTAAAATAACTGTCTTCTTTACAGAATATTCTCCTCTAACAAGTTGTACAGGAGTTGCTGCTTGTATCCTAATGGTGGGATAAAGATGACTAGGTGTAGTAAAAAAAAGGATGTAATTATTTAATACTTTTCAAAGTTTTGATTCAGTACTACAGAAAGCTCATAAAATTTTTTCTAAATCAATTGAGAGTGGTCTGTTGTATCAAAGGAACTTGGTGATCACTGAGTAGTAAACACAGGTCTTCTAAGGGTTTTGACTTTCTGATGCAAATAATTTTATTTTCCTGTCACTTGGAGACAGGAGACCATGTCTTTATTTGGAGACAAAGAAATGCAGTTCAGAGCAGAAAACAATTTTCCAGGAAAACCAATTGCCTTCTGTAGTGGCAGATACAGTGGACAACAGATTGCAAGTAGCACCTGTAAAATGAAGGTGTATACTTCAGAAGATTGTAAGTTAATATGATCAGAAACTGAAAGATGACTGAACACGAGCTCCAAGTCCTTTTCCTATGAAAGGGATAACTTGTAAGAAAGGCAGATGGCTTTTGCCTTTTTAAGTAAGACAAAATACTGCTTCCTACTCTTGCCCCTGTATTAATGATAAATAGTATTTATCAATAAATATTGAAGTATAGTAATAGTATTTATCAATAAATATTGAAGAATAAATATTGAAGTACAATCCTAAACATCCACTGGTCAGATTTTGTGACCAATACATCTGTTCTAGAACAAGCAGCAGTCACAAGTATTGAGGCCATGTTACTGAGAACACAGCTGGGCTGGGCAGGGCATGTCTCCAAGATGAAGGACCACCGCCTCCGTAAGATCTTGATCTATGGTGAACTTGCCACCGGCTGCCGCAACAGAGGAGCCCTGAAGAGAAAATACAAGGACTCCCTGAAACAACATCTCAGCCTTGGCCATATTGATCACCATAACTGGTCTACTCTGGCCTCCAATCAGGAGGTCTGGAGACACACCATCTATAACGCTGCTGTCTCCTTTGAGAATGCACGCAGGATCACCCTTGAGGAGAAAAGGCAACGCAGAAAGAACCGTGTCTTGCAGAATACACCATCTAAGGAGTCTTTCTGCTGTGCCTTTTGCAATCGGATATGTCTGTCACGTATTGGCCTCATAAGCCACCAGCGTGCCTGTAGCAAATGTGGATAGAGCCTTCCCAAATCTTCGTTCGCGAAGCCCAGCCATGATTTATCAATAAATATTGAAGCACTATTCACAGAATAACAGAATATGCCAGTTGCAAGGTACCCATGAGGCTCATTGAGTCCAACCCTTAGCACTGCACAAGACCATCCCCAAGAGTCACACCATGTGCCTGAGAATATTGTCCAAGCCCTTCTTGGACTCTGCCACTTCAAGGCTTGGTGCTGTGACCACTTCCCTGGGCAGCCTCTTTTAGTGCTCAGCCACCCTTTGGGTAAAGAACCTTTTTTTAATATCCAAACTAAACCTCCCCTGACACAACTTCAGGCCCTTCCCTTGGGTCCTGTAACTGGTCACCACAGAGAAAAAATCAGTGTCTGCCCCTCCTCTTCCCCTCACAAGGAAGTTGTAACTGCAGTGAGGTCTCCCCTCAGTCTCCTCCAGCCTGAACAGACCTAGAGAACTCAGGTGCTCCTCATATGGCTTCCCTTCAAGGCCCTTCTACGGCAGATTAGTGGGATTCAGGAGGCCTCCAGGCCTTAGGATGCTAGCCCCATTACCTGAGAGGTGAATGCCATTCCCCCCCCCCGCACGTGGTCCGGTGACCCCGCAAGGAGCACACAGAGCACTTGGGAGGGACGGACGAAAGAGGAAGTTTATTGTGGGGTTGGGGTTTATAAGGCTTTTAGGAGGGTCAGAGGGGACCAATCACAAGTTCAGGGTCACACAGAAAAAACCATCAGGTAAAGGGTCAACAGCCAAGGGGTTAACAAAGGACTAATGAGAAACACCTCAGGACACCTTCCCAGGACACCTTCCCAGGACACCTTTTGTGAGACAATAGCTTCACAGGGGGTGTCGGGAAGAAGGAGACAGTGACACTGCAGAAAATACAAAAAGCCATTTTGAAACATGTTTAAACCACAGCAAAAACTTCTGTTTCTATAAGGTTTGAGCTGTTTTCCTCACCAGTCCATCTCTGACAGGACTTTTTCCATCCTGCATATGGCAAATCCATTGCCACACCCTTCACCATCTTTGTTACCCTCCTTTGGAAGCTCTCTAGAGACTTAATGTCTATTTTATATTGTGGCACCCAAAACTGCACACAATACTCAAGGTGAGGCCACACCAGTGCAGAGCACAGTGGGACAGTCCCTTCCCTCGACCGCCTGGTGATGCTTTACCTGATGCTCCCCAGGATATGGTTGGCCCTCCTGGCTGCCAGGGCACTGCTGACTCATATTCAACTTGCTGTTGACCAGGACCTCCACGTCCCTTTCCATGGCACTGCTTCCCAGCATCTCATTCCCCAGCCCATACGAACATCTGGGACTGCCCCATTCCAGCTACAGAATCCGGTACTTGCCCTTGTTGAACTTCATATGGTTTGTGATTACCCAGTCCTCTAATTTGTCAAGGTCTCTCTGCAGGGCCTCCCTGCCTTCAAGGGAGTCAACAGCTCCTCTGAGTTTTGTGTCATCTGCAGACTTGCTTAGTATCCCTTCCAGTCCTGCATCCAAGTCATTTATGAAGATGTTGAAGAGCACAGGGCCTAAGGTGGAGCCCTGTGGAACCCCACTAGTGACAGGTGGCCAGTGTGATGTTACCCCATTCACTATTACTCTCTGTGCTTGACCCATGAGCCAATGGCTCACCCACCACATGGTGTGTTTATCCAGCTGTGTGCTGGACACTTTGTCCAGAACGATCCTGTGAGAGACGGTATCAAAACCTTTACTGAAATCCGAAAAGATTACGACTGTCTTCCCTTGATCAACTAGTTGGGCTACCTTGTCATAAAAGGCAATCTAGTTTGACAAGCAGGACTTTCCTCTCATGAAGCCATGCTGGCTGTGACCAATGACTGCATTTTCTTTCGTGTTTTTTTCAATACCTCCCAGAATAATCTTCTTCATAACTTTACCCAAGCACTTGAAGAGAAGCAGTTTTTCTTTCAGAGAAACTGTGACTGGTGCTTTGTCTGCCTGGGGTACTTGTTAAAAAAAACCTAAAAGCCGTCCTAATACTTGATGAACCTAACGAAGCTGAATTTTGTCTGTGGTATGATTGTTTTAATCCAAGTTCTCATAGCTGACTTAGTAGTGCAAACTACAAAACTTCCTTCAGAAGTACTCTTGTACTGGGCCAAACTTAATAATGCAGTAAGGAAAATGTATAGAATGGAGAGACAGAGAACTGAAGTTTGTCATTTAGATATAGTAGTTTTCTGAATTACATGTTGTTTTCAGAAGGGATCACTTTATAGGTAAGCAAAGGAGAGCAAACTGCCAAGGCAAGAGGGGGAAATCTTGTAAGTCATTGCTCTGGTGCAGAAGAACCAAGCTTAATGTTTTTAATTGCTTATATATTTTCATATATATACATATAAACAATATATATATATGAAGGGAAATTTTTACTTCTCATGGTATTGTCAGTTATGTCAGTGAGTTTTAGCTCAGAACTGTGTGTGTGTTGTACCTTGTCATGAAACAAATAAAAGTGTATGGGGCAAAAACCTCCTAGTCATTAAGGAGGTTAGCCCACTAGTTAGGGCAGAAACCAGTGTGCAGGATCTGTCTTTCTGTCCTTACTTGTTCATAACCCAATGTGATTTTAGTTTCTGAAACTCCTCATACAATTTATGTAATAGTCCTCATAGATTAAGAAATACCACCTCAAAATATGGGTTATATGACTTCAGAATGGGAATAGAGTTTATATGAGAACTAGGTAAGTGTTCCTGTGTTCAGAGGCAAGTGCAGAAACAGGAACTCTTAGTTCTTATCAAATCTAACAATTAAGTGAAGTAATGGTAACTATTATCACACCAAAAAATAAAAGAAGGTAGTTTCATTTTAATGCCATGTCTGGCAGTACTCTACCCAATCTCATTAAATGTAATCCTGTTCTTTGGATTTTCCTAATTACATTTTAAAGACCATTTATTAAATTTTAGAGCCTTCTAAGAATTGAAATCAGCAACTCTGAACCTACTTTCATATTAGTTTTGATTTAAAAAGCAGCCTTAATGGGCTAAACTCTACACTACTTAGAATGTGCAGGTTTTTTCTGTTTAACTTTGCATTGTTTTCTCTGCTAAGATTATTGAATAAACTCAAAAAGCAAGGAAGATACATACAACTTCCTTGCTGATGCTTGTTACTTACCAGTGTCTCAAATAGGAATAGGAGTGAGGACTAATTTTACTTAAGAAGCTAAATAACAAGTGTTTTGGACTTCAGTAAAAAAACTTGAACTACCATAATTCAGATGTGATTGCTGGTATAGTAAGCCACAAACTGGAGGGTGATGAAAGTTTCTGAGATAAGTTAATTTTTGGACATGCAGAAGTTATGAAGATTTCAACATACACTTCTGCTGACTTTGTTAGGTGAGTTAGCAAAGGTATGTTTTACAGAGTCTCAAGATCCTTTTCTTCATACCTTGCCTCCAGAGGCTGTAGTGCTTAAAGCTTATGTCTTGTTTCATTGTAGCAAAAATACACCTGCCTGCCCTGTCCTTCAAAGTGGTGTACAGCAGTCTTACCCTGTGCCTAATTCAGGATATGCTGGAAAAGAAGGGAAGAAGCAGAACTTAATTTGCTCTCAGAATTTTCCAAGTTCTTTAACAGGTGTCCAAAACGTAGTTAGAGAGAACAGTAGAATCTCATCTAAAAGGTGACCTTTCAGCATTAAGATGAAAACTAGAGCAGTAAATATGAATAAGATGAGCAGTATTGTTAAGCATTTGCCTCTTCCATTTCAGTTTTTTCTATCTGTGTGAGGAGCATTCATCTACAATTTCTGGTATGCATCCAGAAGTATGAATAAAACAGTCATTATGGCTCAGAAAAATATCAAATCAAAAGTGAATTTATTTAGAAGTATTTTCGCTGAAAGCTTTTATCAGTTCATCTGCTCATACTAAACTGGAAAAAGCTGCTGCAGATCAGAGAAAGGGAGAGCAGGTATAAGTGAAAGGTTTTTCTAGGTGGCTTATTGTGAGGTCATTGACGTGATGACAATCTGAATTACAGTGCTTTTAATAGGATTTTCCATCACCTTTTTTTTTTCTTATTTTAAACTCAGTGGTTACATGAATTCCCAGTTATCCTGTTACAGGTGCCTAGGCAAGTACTCAATATGGCCCTTACAACAGTTGTCATTATTATAGTTTACCTAAGTCTTGTGAGGCCCCTCCTTGAGATTTAGTATTATTGTATTCTAGCACTGAATTAAAGAACAGGTAAAAAGCTTTTAAAAAAAAAAACAAAACTAAAAAATACTAAATTTTAGTAAAATGTCTCAAATGTCTCAAAAACAGTAGACTTAAAAAAAAAGTCTGAGAATCTAATTACTTCTGAAATAGAAACATGGAAATGGGAAAGGAAAGAAAAGATTACTTGTGAAAGAACGAAGACTCAAAGGTTAATGAAAATATATTTCCTTTTATGAAATGGACTTGCATTTGAAAAGAACATGCAAATACTGGAGTTAATATGGCCATATACAAGACTAGGAGAATCAAGAAATTAGTATGACGTAGAGTGTACTGAGCCTATCAAAAGCTTTTTAATACAACCTGTGCATAAACTACTCTTCTCTTCCCAGCTGTATAGTAATTACCCTTCCTATCTTCAGACCCACCAAGTGGTGCATTTGAAAGCAGTACTCAAATGTCAGCTTGCATTTATGACATGATATTTATTCCTTTTTTGGCTATTCTCCTAACACACAATTTGAGTCATTCAAATTTGTTGAAAACATACTTGCAGTCTCAGTTGTGATCACCTAGAGGATGTGGGGAGGGAAGGAGGAGACAGGCAGTTTGAGAAGGTGTTGAATTCAACTCTGAGGCTGAAGTAACTATTTCGTCTCAGAAACATTATGGAGATAAAGCATTTGGAAAAACAGTAGCCAATGTATAGCTAAACCTGTCTGACTTCAATTTGTATTTTATAATTGTTCAATTGCTACGTCTGTCCAAAATTAATCTAGACCAACCTTGTATTAAAATTTCTAAGTGTACCTCATGATTTTCTCTAGACTCAGTGCAACGTAGAATATCGATAGCTTCCATGGAGACAGGGACCACTGGGCTATTTACTAGTTTCTGAATGGAAGAGGCTTTCATAATAAACAGCCACACTGCTCCTGCTGCTGAGGAGTAGAATGAAGAATGGCACTATCTGGTCACGCAGTGAAGAAAAGAGTCCTTGTGTGTTCCTTGAGTACCTCTAAGTGTGTATAACGTGCACAATCTGGGAAGCTTCCATGGAATGTATACATTTAATTATTACTCTGTTTTATTCATTACCATGAATTTTACAGCCTGTACTGTTTATACATGGCAACATACACTCTCTAATGCAGACAGACTTTTAGGATGTTTCAGACACTAAGCAGTTTACTGTGATAAAACATTAGGGGAAACTTAAATCATAAAGCTCTGTGAGCAGCTGAAAGGTAGCTTCTCTTTAAGAAAATTTTATTTTAAAGTTGTGAAGGCTTCCTTTGGATTTAATAATCATGTTTTAAATCTAAGTGAACTTGTAGAGACACTTAAAATAACATACTGGAATTAATTCACAAAGTATTGGTTTTTAAATTACTCAGCAGTGGTAATTGCTCTTCACTTTGCAATTTCTCTGACTTTATAAAATAGTTAGTAGGATAACTCAGCAAAAATGTTACCATAGGCCCTTGGCCCATTTAAGGCTTCCCTGGTTTAGACAAGATAGTACAGCATCCTACTTCTAGTTCCACTGCAGTCCCCCTGTCCTGGGGGAGGGTTGTAAATCAGTGACCACTAAGCCCAGGGAAATTATTCAGCTACTCAGGTTCCTCACTTCCCTTGGGATCTTAAATTCCATCCCACGGTTGCTGTGACCAAGACCACTGTTAACTGTCACATCACTGATTAACTCTTCCTTAATGATGAGTAGCAGCTAGCAGGGTGCATCTCCTGCTGAGCTTGTCCACCCCCTCAGGCAGGTTTGTCTGCCAAACACCAGAGAATCTTCTGTGTTGCTGGTGCACTACCATGTTGCATTTCCAGCATAGGTCTTGGTGACTGATTTTTTTATGGGAGCTAAGGCTGGTGATTGTGCAGCCTTTTTTCTTCTTTACCCTTGATTGGCAGTCTGTAAAGTCTGTAACATGTTCACCATGATGTTTGCCTGGTTGAATCCTGACTGGTAGATTTTCAGCTGTCCTGTAGCCCATTCCACACTAAGGCTCCATTTGTTCAAGTTCTTTGTATAAAGTCTGAGCACTGTCCTTGACTTTCTCACTTCTTCTTTCTTAAACTGCAGTTGAGCAGTTGTGTGAACTCTCTCACTCTACTGTGTACTCCCAGTAAGATCATTATGTGCTCAGTTTTATAATCCCTCATGCTTGCTTCCTGTGCTGAATGCATTCATAGAGAGCTGCTTAAGGTGCGTCCCTGCTTATGCCACTTGTTCAGGGGAACTGTAAGGTCCTCATTGTGTCTTGTCCTGTGCATTTACCCTTTCTGCCATTCTCTTCCTTTCTAGGCTTCAGTCTCCACTTTCCTGGCAAACCTAGGTTGAAGACCTCATTATGAGGCAAGCCTGTTAGCAGTGATTTGCACAGTCAAATGGATCCTGTCTTTCTCAAGCTTTCTGTTTCTCAAAGCTGTCTTAAGAGATGAAGTCCTTCCTGCAGCCACGTAGTCAGATGTTGATCCATGGGATGTGTTTTCCCTAACAAAGTGTTCCCCCTGGATCAGCACTTGGGCTCTGTTATTTATTATATTGACACCTGGCGTCATTCACCATTGTCCATGTGCTCCTGTAGTTAGCTCTGATCTGCGAAGATCACCTTTGGCAGTATCACGGTGGCCAGGTAGATGGGCAACAAATGATAATATTGCAATGGCCAGATGAGCCATAAAAGTTTCTCTGCAACATTCCATGTTTGGACCACAGGCAAACAGCTGAATTTGTAAGACATCCAGTCCAGCTGCTGTGCAGAAGCCTCATGGGATTCTGCAGTTACTGTCACGTGTTGCTTCCTTTTAGTGACCTTGGCTGTTGACCCATGGATCAGGCTTAGATGCCAAACCTGATGGAACTTGTTCCTGGGCTGTTCACCTTTTCGGCACCGGAATAGCTACCTATGGAAAAAGAGAGCCCCCTTCCTGTTGCTGGAGATCATAGCTTCGTCCTCCCAGCTTCTGGGAGTCCCTGTGAGGAAAGAGTAGAGTTGGTAGAGGGGGTGGTGGGGCAGGGTGAGAGTTAATGTAGAGGATAAAAACCTGTTCACAACTTTGTTCAGAGAAGCAAACTATGGAAACTTGTAACTGGGTTAAGGGACTAGCTGTATCACAAATTTCTGCTTATGAAGACTGTTGCAGGAACCTGTCTTAGATCTTAAAGGGTTTGAGATAATGAAGAAAGCTGATCTTCTTTCTATATGAAGATATGAGAAGTGAGACAACAGAAGAAATTTATTAGAGATAGGAGTTGGGCAGATTGGAATATTGCAAGTTAATAGAGCCAACAGTGTTGCTTTTCAGTTCAGAACCAGGAAGTGTCAGATCTCAAGTAACACTTTTGAAAGGCAGTTTGGAATTAGAGAGGCAATCAACCACAAAGAGACAGAAAATTCTGTAAAATTACTTTGGAGAAGATTTTTTTTGTTAGTGAATCATGAGAGGTATAAGCAAAATGTGTTTCTGGCTGGTTTCTGTAGGCTCCTCAGGTTCTGGAGAGTTCCAAAACTGCTACTACTGTTTGCATATGCATATTGACTCAAGAAGGAGAACAAAGGTTTATTGAAATGCCTGTGTTGAGGTGGTTACATTTTATGAAACAGTGCCAGCACACATTTATCAGTAGCTGTACTAGAAACTAAGATTGAATCTTCATGCTTAGGTTAAATTAAACTTGTATCAATCCTACTGAAAGGCAGCCTAAGTACTTCGTGGAGTGTGGAAGTAATACAGGTGTTTTCTGGGAAAATTTTAGAATAAGGTGTGGAAGAAGATTCTCTCAATGTTGTTAGATTGTAAAACTAAATGTTCTTTTAAAAGAAGGCGTCCAGTATCCAAAGGTGAGGAAGCAAATGATCATGCAGAGTAAATCTATTGTGGCTCCATGGAGAAGTTCTGCAAGACTTGGAAGAGAAGCAGTTGGGTAGGATGGAACTAAGTTTGGTGAATTAACAAAGAAGTGGGTTGGTGTGTCCTTTGCTCAGGGTAATAAAAAAATAATGTTTTTGCATAGATAGGAGCAGGCAGTAAGGCAGGCAGATAAGGACAAAAGTAAAGGCAGAAACAAGTAACACCCTCCATGGGGTGGGGGGGGTAGTAGGTGTCCAATGAGCAAGGAGGTTTTGGATGCTGGCTGGGATGGTAAACAACCTTCCTGTTGTTTGATTGACAAAGTACTAAGAAATATGTGTTGGTGTTTGCTCTTTTGAAGTAAGCAGAACTGTCTCTAAGAGATGCTTCATTCATTTCTTTACCCAGTGACAGTAATTTACCAGAACCTAACTAGCTGCTGACCTAAAGTGGCTTGTAGTTTATAACATTATTGATCATAGCAATGCATAATAGTGTGTATTATATTTCTAATCTGTTATGTCTGGAGAATTGCTATCTTAACTTCAGACTTCACCTCTCTTGCTTTTTTTTGTCCATAATGCTTTGAAGTCAGAAGAGAGAGGAATTTGTGCAATGCTAATA
Organism: Manacus vitellinus; assembly: GCF_001715985.3. Taxonomy (NCBI): domain Eukaryota; kingdom Metazoa; phylum Chordata; class Aves; order Passeriformes; family Pipridae; genus Manacus; species Manacus vitellinus. The sequence goes on along the minus strand of NW_021938789.1, from coordinate 10,260,490 downwards.
TGATGTGAATTTGTATTACATTGATTCTAAGAGTTGGTGGATAATGCTTTAAGGTAAATTTTAGTATAAGCTTGGGCCTTGGATTTTTGCTTTGTGTTTTTTTTTTACTGTTTAAAAAATGTGTGCATATATATTTGTGAGTGGACAGCAGGTTTAACATTTAATTTGTGTCCTCTCATTAATATAATTGTATAATTGAGTATAATTGTAATTGATTGAATTTCATAATATATAGTCCATATGTTAAAATTATTTTATAAAGCAAATTTTAACAAAATCTAACCTGTCAATCTGAGCAGCTCCAATGTGTTAAGATAGCTTCCCTTTTCTACTTAAGATATGGTACTTACTTATTTTTCTTATACTAGTGTGCATACGACCTAAACCAAAAAGATAATGTAACTTTTGACGAGAGAGCAGGATGTTGTGTTGTCTTAAAAGGCATCACATGATGAGTAAATTTTGTGATTCTAAATGTTCTCTGTTGATGGTAGTTGTTTCCTGAAGATTTTGGTGTCTTTTATGTGGTGTGATGATAAAATAGTCTTGCAAAGTTCTGTTAAATAGCTACATATATAATACAGACAGGCTTTTAGAACAAGAAATGAGAACCTTCAAATGCTGCTTTGAATTATCCTCTTATTTTCAAGTAAGCTTATTATTTGGAAGGAGGAGAAAGGGGGGCACTTGGAAACTGTTTCTATATTGAACAAAACTTCTGTTATATTGATGATGTAAATTCTTACCATATTTCATCAGTTGTCATGCATCTCTTTTTTGGTTTTTTTTGGTTGTTTTCCATTGGTTTTTTTCCAATAATTTGATTTGCTCTGTGTCTCTTCTCCCTTATTGCAGTATGTGATTTTTACCAAATACCTGAACAGACTAGCTGGTAAATCTGGAAAATAATTGGATTTATCTAATCCTCAATTTTAAAACATTTTTGTATGGATACAGAGGACTAGGGAGTACTATCATGGTATCAGAAGCAAAATAAGCTTGCTTTTTTATATTTGTAGGAATATTAGCCTACTCAGATTATGTAATTTCAGGAGGTCATAAATGAGAAATTTCTGATATTGAAGGTTTCCTTTTTTTTTCTCTTTCACCTCTCCATGCATGACTCTGATTCCCAGTGTAAGAGAGAGACTACTTCACTTGTATAGAGCTATGAGGCTAATCCTCCCACCTTTAAGATTCTGTGGTAGTTATTTTAAGTCTAATGAGGTTGTTGGGGCACGGCTTAATAGGCTGATTGTGGGCAGATGGCAGTTGCCTTGTCTTATTTTTATCTCCTAATTCTGTTGAGTAGTACTATAGTGGAAGAAGTAAATATTCGTGTCATAAATGTAACAATTTTGGGGATTGCTCTCAGATTTTGAGAATGTTTGTTGCCAGTGCTCTCGAATTTGCTTTATTTGAAGAAATTTTGATTGACTGTTTTAAATGTTTCTTTTGTCTCCAGGTTTTGAAAGTATTTTAGAAGGGCTTTATGGACCAAGGCTACGAAGAGACCTCAGTTTATTTGAAGGTAAATGAGTCAGCTTTTAGTGCAATGACCTTAACTTACTGGTTTTTCTTTTAGCTGAAGGTAGTTTAAAGTAGAAATTGAATTCTAAAAAGGAACTCTTCCTGTGCTTTTCTTTCCAATGTTCATTTCATGATCTTGTCAGTACTGTGCATAAGCAAAACACTCGGTAAAATGATACCTAGGTTTTGTTCCTGTATAGGGAAATTTAAGATTAGCTAAGTTTTCCTGAGAAGTTCTCATGAGAAAGATTTAGTCTTCTGGAATATTGCTTCTCCTACTTTGTTTTTGAACACCTTTTAGAAAGGGAAGACAAGCTATTCAACTTCCTATTGACATTAACTGTGAAAAGGAAGGTAGTGGATGCTAGTTTAGTCTTTTAGTGGTCAAGAAAGTCTAGGCTTTTTATATATATGTGTGTGTGTGTGTGTATAAAACGTCTTTGTTACATATAAATCAAAGGTTTTATTTTTATATATTTTATATATATATGAAGTCTTATCTATACTGAAGTATGTTTATATATATACCTTTACCATTACCCTTATAAGACCTAGTCTTAGGCCAAATGGGTTTGATTTTGCTGGAATAACTGTCAATAACATCTGAGTCCTTGGTTAAGTATGAAATGATTTATCTCTCTTTGACAAGATGAGGACTATCCAGCAAAAAATTGCTTTGAAGTGTTGAAAAAAGTGTTTTGTCAAGTTAATTTTTTGGCTTAAAAAAAAGTTCTTTCTGTATTCATACCTTCAGAATGTTCCATCTCATTTCTTTACAATTCATTATCTGATAGGGTAATTTCTAAAGCATGTAACTTATGTAGTGCTAGTACATGAGGCAGAGTGGCGTGTACTGTATATCTTTCCTTAGCAGAGTTTTGGAATGATTGCTTTAGCTTGGTTATGGTTTTGTCCTCTTCATAATGTGCAAGTTCCTTGGCCTGTATCATATACATAACACAGTATTTTCAAGGGGAAAGGAGAGAACTTGAAATAGTACTTTGCTGATGTTTTCAGAATATTTTTTTCCTGTCTCTAGCTAAGCATGCTACTAGTAAGACATAAAAACATTTAAGAAATGTATAAATTTGGATTAAAGCTTGTTTTCATGACTAGTACTCCCATCTGCTGTGACAAGCAAGCACATTTGAAAAGGGAACAGAATATTGTTATGTGTGCACTATCTTTTCTCTTTTTTTCCTGGTTGTATGTATTGGGCTTTAAAGTGATTAGTGATCAAAGTTTTGGGGATTTTTGCATCAAAGGTTTCACATTTTTTTAAAATAGTGTGCTGATTTTTTTTTTTTTTTGCAAAATCTAACTGCTACAGCTAAAGGAGCCTGATACACTACACAGTAAAGTCTTCTATTGCTCCTTCAGAGCTCATGAATGCTTGTATTTGAGCTGTCTTATGGGAAAAGTTTTAACTTATTTGTCTCACACTGTTGAAGATTTCTTACCTATTTAAAATCTGATATTTCCATTGCTTGCAGATCTGTGATATTCGATGCCCCTGTGACTTTATCCTGCAAATTAAATTCATGTTTATCTAAAATGTAAAGTTTCAAAGCTTTTTTCTTCCAATTTCTAAGAATCTGTCAGTAATGTGCAAGAGTTTTTTAACAGTTAAAGCCTATTTCCGTGTTTGATGCATATGTAAAATTGATTTTACTTCTAAAGCAACTGCAGAGGAGATAGATGGCATGTTAGTTTGGGATGCCCTCCTTACCTTACTATTTTTGGTTCATTTTTATAGATACAGTATCTGTAACTTCAGTAATGCTGTGTGAAATTGTTTGTACAAAACACAGCACAGTAGAGGTCAACTTTATCATCAGTATAGGATGCAATGCTATTTCTGATTTGAGATCTAACTTTTCATATAAAAATTAACATAGAACTCTCAAGTAAAATTTGTATAAATCTTTCCACTGTCATAAGTGCCACTTTTCACTTTACAGATAATGAAACTAAGATACAAAGTAAATAATTTGCCTTGGTTAAAAAATACAGCTGGTAGAATCAGAACCCAAGGTTTTAGACTCTTAGCAATGTGCCTGAATCACTGCATCTTTTAAGATGTTCATTTTTCCTCATCATAACCACTAAACTAATACTGTCAATGTGCAATGTTGTGGCTCATTGGCAAGAGTATGTTTCCTCAAACGTACCTCAAGAAATTATGTGGCTTTCTTGTGCAGAAGTGTGTGAGAATCAGCTGAAATACATACTGCTTAGCTACAATAGCATTTTTTCTCTTAAATTGTTGGCTTTATCAATTGTGACATAAAAAACCCCAATAATGTGCATAAAATGTAACATGATTGATATATTTCTTAGTTTTGTCTTGAAATAGTATTTGATCTATAGATTAAATTATTGTATTGTAGTTTCTCAAAGTTACTTGAGCAAATAATAAATTTTAATGAAAAATTTAAATGGTAAAAGGTACACTTCAGTTTTAATAAGTTTTTATGCTTTTCAAAGGAAATAACCTTTTTTCATGTCTTGAAATTCTTGTATATGTAGGATTTGTTTTGGTCTTGCTTAAATGGTTCTCGTTGTCACCATTGTTCAGCACCAGGTTTGTCTCCTGACTGCTTTGATAGTGCAGCTTCTGATTGCAGAGGTGTCAAGTTCTATATCTTGGCATCTGACCTTGGTCACGCTCTGAACTGAGGTTTCTTATGTTATTCAATCTTTAGGGCTTTCTAATCCTTTGCTTATACCCATTTTCAGCTAAGTAGATTCACATGTAAATTGTTATTCTTTACATTCTACTTATGGATATTTAGCTAAACTGTTAGAAAGCTTTTCCTCTAATCAGCTGGTATGTGTGTACTTTCTTTTTTTGGGGATTAGGTGCTGGGGTTCTATTCTCTTAACCATAGAGTAGAAGCAGTGTCCAGTGGGAGAAAAGCAGCTCTCATTGTTCTTTCACTTTATACAGGATGAAAGGTTTGAGAGTGTGTTTTACTTTTCCATATGTTGTTCTGGAGTATTTATAGTAGTGAACAATTATGTTAGAAACACAAATCTAATATAATTTGAGTATTTATGAAATTAAAAATGTAAAGGAATATGATAAACACCTCAGATGTTTTAATGTACTTACTAGGAAGCAGTAGTGCTATGTAAACAGAAAGAGGGTATTTTGTTCAGAATTGTCACAAATAGCTGGAAAAATTCTTGGGATATGATTATAATCAGAAAATACTGGAAAGTAAGGGTTGAATTTTTTAAGCTATCTTATATTCAGATTCACTAGACAACTGTTTCATATTTTAAGAGGTAAACATGGAATCTGTTCAGCATTACAGATGTCTGAATTAATTTGCTTAATTTGGCCGGACTCCTTGGGAAAAATGGTTTGGGGAAACAAAGGTTTGAGTGCCCTAAGAAGTGTAAAAAGGTAGTATTTTTTTTGTCAAAATTCACCGTTTTATTCTTAAGAAATGGAAACAGCTTTGTACTAAGTGACTTCGGTTTCAGGTAATAATCTGTGCTGTGTTTAGTATTAAAATGCTCTTTGCACAGTGTTAACAACTTTTTCTCGTGGGCTGACAAGCACTGTAGGTTGTCTGCACATCTCGCATCATTTGACCCCAAGCAAGATAAAATGGGGCAGAATGATCGTCACCCTAAATTGAATGCAGCCAAGGAAAGTTTGTTCTGCTTCAAGTTCTGTCTGTGCCTCTGATCTTTTGAAGATGCCTATCTGTAGTTAAAAACTTAATACTGATCTCAGTATGTTTCCTGTGATGGTGACCTGAGACTGTTAGATGTCTGGCATTTGATATATCTTGTATATATCTGCTGTCTGATGTCAGTTTTGCTTAGCTCACTGGCATACTTGATTTATACTACTACATGATTTATACTATCCTGCATGATTTATACTACTTTGAATAAGTTTAAAGTTATGTAGAGCTGATGTTTCTCAAGGTTTGCTTTTTTGGCAGTACACAAGGATCACTCTTTAGTTTGACTTTTAACAGTGGAAATTCAGGATTCCAAGGCAGAAGAATTTCTCTGAAAATATGAAACCTGTCTTAGAGTTATGTGTAGAATCCCAAGGTTCGTAAATAGATTTTTCATGGTTGCAAGGAAAACCCTGAACTTTGTATGAAGGAATAGTGCCGTTTTTTTCATCTGTGTACATCTTAAAGGAATAACTCTAGCTGCAACAGCTAGATTAATTCAGCAAAAATAACTCAGTATCTCTTATTACTGTCCAGTCAAGAAAAATCCCATGTCTGTTTCTTGATAATCAGTTGTCCAACCTGTAGAAACTGCTGACTTACATCCCTGGAAGCATATAACATGTTAAAACAAAATTCTGTTCTTAATTAGTATTTTAGAGTTGAGTAAAATAGATTTTAATAATAATATGGAGTTACTTGGGTTGTGTTCATACTCAGCTGAAGAACCTACTTTTTTCAGGCTCATTTTATTTCTGATGGTGCCTCTGTAATAATATCTTTAAGAAAAAGTAAAAGCTCAGCAGTTGTGAGGGGAAGGTGGGGGATGATGAGCAGTGGGAAACCACCCTACCAACAGCAAGGTCAGAGAAGGAAGAGGGGAGAGAATCTGCTCCAGACGCTGGAGCAGAGATTCCCTTGTGGCCCATGGAGAGGACCATGGTGAAGCAGGTAGAGCCTGCAGCCCATGGAGGACCACGTTGGAACAGATATCTGCACTGCAGCCCATGGAGGACCCCACACTGGAGCAGGTGGAGATGCCATGAAGGAAGCTACAGCCTATGGAGAGCCCATGGAGCAGGCTTCTGTTGGGAATTGCAACCCATAGAGAGAAGCCCATGCAGGAGCAGGTTTTCTGGTAGGAACTGTGGGCCTGCAGAGTGATCTCTTCCTGAAGGACTGTGCCCTGTGGAAAAGACATGCTAGAGCAGTTCATGAAGAGCTGCAGTTGTGGGAAGAACACTGGAGCAGTTTGTGAAGGCCTGTAGCCTGTGGGAAGGACCCTAAGCTGGAGCCAGGGAATAATGAGGAAAAGGAATCAGCAGAGAGGAACTGTTATGAGCTGAGGACAACCTGTTTCCCATCCTCCTTGCACTGTTTGGGATGGGGGAGGAGGGGGAAGACTCAGAAATGAAGGAGTGAAGCTGAAGCCTGGGACGAAGGGGTGGTTAGGTGGTTTAGTGTTTTCCCTTTCTCATTATGCAATCTATTTTTATGGGCAATAAATGAAATGGATTTTCCCCAAGTTGAGTCTGACTTGCCTGTGACAGTAATTGGTAAGTGTAATCTCCCTGTCTTTATCTTGACCCACAAGTTTTTTCGTATTATTTTCTTCCTCTTATTTTCTCCCCTACCATCTTATTTCCCTACCCCTGCCCTGTTGAGGAGGGGGAGTGACAGCATCACTGGGTTGGGGGTTGGCAGCCAGCCAAGGTCAGCTTACCATCATGTGCTATTGAAAGCAGATAATCTCAAGAACCTGCCTAACAAAACTGTGATTGTAATTTAGTGGTACAGAGAAAAGGAGGAAACATACTTGGTAATTAATAATGGAGGATGAAAAAGTTGTTTAAGTTGTAAGTGCATGAACTGGAAATGAGCAGGATGGAGAGGACCTTGGTGTATTAGTTAATCATATTTGTATTCACCTACCAAGACTCTGCAGCAGTGATAAAAACTGCTGCATAACTAGGCTACTGTGGGAAAAGTACTGCCTACAGTTTAAGGAAGTCTGATCTAAATGTAAAAGACATCATCTTGAGATCTTGGTCACCCCTGTTCAGGAAACAGGTGTTCAAGTGAGACTGGTGCAGAAAATGTGGAGTTGAATCTCATGAGAGAAAACCAGGTAGACTAGATTAGCTGCAAAATTAAATGTAAAGGGGATAATGGTATTCTCTGTAAATACATCAAGGTGCTAAATGCCTAAAGTTATTGTTCATGGGTATAAGAATAATGTTGCCACAAAACCAAACTGCCATGTGTGTTAATTTTAAACAAGAAATTAGAAACTTAACTTTAACTATTAGCACTGTTCATTTGGGAAAAGCTTTGAAGCAATTCCTGATTGGGAAGAGAAGAGTATAGGTGGAAAACTTCTTAATTTTGAAATGAAGCTCAATAACTTGTTTAAAGGAAGTAGTAGATGGTGTGTTTCGATTCAGTAGAAGGCTGGATCTGATATAGGCGATGTAGATTTAAGTCCTGTATTCCCTCTAGACCAAAGTACATTTTCTGACAAAACATATAAAGTTATTTTTTCTAGATAAATCAAGTGCTAGAAGTGAGTATATGGCTTGGGCTTACCTATGGTGATGGTGTATCAAGTCAATTAAAATATTGTGAGTAAAATTCATGTAGCTCAAATGGTGAGGAGTTCATATCCTAATTCCTAGCTTAGTTTACTACAAGTTTGCACACTTTGTTAAAAAGAATAATGTCTGCAATTCAGCACTTTATTTACAGTATTCAGATGCCTTCAGTAATTATGACAGGTAATCAGTTGAATTGCGTGAGTTTGCCTTTCCTTTTAAGAAAGGTGCTCTCTGCTATTTGTAAGTTGAGCTGTACAAGTCATACAAGACTTTGGAAATATCTGAAGAATAGAATAATACTGAATGCATTGTACCAATAAACACATACCAGATTATTGACAGAATTTACTTAAGTGAATTGTAGGATGTGTATTTTGTTTTTACTTGTTTAAAACATCTAGCTTTCTTTTCTTCCTTTAAGACTGTGAGCCAGAAGAGCTAACTGACTGGTCTATGGATGAGAAATGTTCCTTTTGTAATTTACACAAAGAAACAACCAGTGTAAGTATGAACATGATATTAAACATTATTCCCTAACACCCATTTTTTTGGTATGAAAGTAAGAATCAGAGAATTTAATTTTGCAGATAATTTAATTCTGCATTTTGACTCAAGATAGAACCAGTAAAATCAAACTATTTAATTCAATAGCTCAGTAATTCATTGTATGTTGCACTACCAGCAGAGTAACTTCTGAGAGATGTCATGATCTTCATATCTTTTCTAGGATCGTGCATCAGTTATCGGTTCTTCACAGTCAACGCCTACAGAGGAACTGTCATCTCAGGGCCAGTCCAACACTGATAAGATTGAATGCCAAGCAGAAAACTATCTAAATGCACTCTTTCGAAAGAAAGGTAATAAAAACATGTCTTTTATATTAAGAAATGTGGTGAAAATCTAGAAGAATCAAATTATTCAGGGTTGATTTTGATTCTTAAGTATTTTTTTATTTATCTATTGAAATAAATGTTTCTGCTGTTTCTTTTCCTTATTCCTTTGGTTTTCCCTAATCTTTTTCTTTGCTTACTAGAATCACCAGATGAAATACTTCTCTTCCTACTTGCCATTCCTCTTAGGCTTTTGCATTATGTGTTATTCTCTTGAATCCCTGTTCATCAAATTGTATTGGTTTGGGTTTTTTTACCATGAGCTGCTACTTTGTCCTCATGCAAACTTCAGGTGCCATTCTCTGGAATTTTAAGTATTTAAACATTTTCTATTCCTAAATTCTCACTTCTGGTTTTCAAAAGGAAAACAGTTTTAGGTGAGAAAATGTGTTTTGCAGATTGCAAAATGGAATTTGGGATCTTCTTGTACAAAAGCTGCTCCTTCAAATACATCCAAGTTGGAGGTTGAAACTTCTTGTCAAAATATAGTTTTTAGTGGCTCATCAATTCTTTGACTTTTCTTGTTCTTTGGAACTCAAAAAGTTATAGCAGTACATGAGTGACTGACAAGTCAGCTTGGTTCATGAAAGTTACTTGGTTATTCACCGTCAGCGGCAGCAGAAATACTCATTTTCTTCCTTAACTTCCTGTGAATGAAGAAAGGTGAATGAAGCTTTACTCAGTAACTACAATTTTCACAGGTTTTTCTTGGGGTTAGTGGGTGTACTTGGATGTCAGAATAGCTGAGTATGGCTAGGGTGAAAGCCCTCTCTTGCTTTTAACAAAGAATTAGACACACTCTCTTCTTTCACATAAGTGGGAGAAAAAACCAAAGTTGGTTTTCTCTCTTTTACTATGCTGTAGCAGAAGAGATTATTATGCCCTTGAACCTGGGGTGTATGTACTGTGTGTCTATTCAGTCTACATTTTGCTTTTTTGCATTTTAAAGAACTTTATGTGGATTGCAACAGCATTTTGAGTCTATCTTTGTTCCTTGCCTTTCTTTAAAACAAGCTGTTTTCCATTTGAAACAAAATGTCCAGTGAAGATGGCACCTCATTACTTCTGAAATTCTTATTATATTTTCATCACAGGCCCAGTTGCATGGCATCTCCCTAGGCAGGTATTTTAATTCCTTAGTATTTCTGCTTTCTCAGATCTCTTCTTGGTCTTGATGTGTACAGTGTTTTCGAATGTTTGCCTGCTTTATGCTTCTGCTGGAGATGCTGCCTTTTGATACTCCTTGAGAGGAACTTTTATCATAAGAGAAGTGAAACTTGGCATGACCTCGCCTTAGTGAAGTTTTTCACAAAGAACATTTGGCTTTTAGCATCTTCCTTAGGTGTTTTGATCTGCCAGGTCAATCATGCTACATGAAAAAGGTTTTGTCTATTAAAAAACAAAACCAGTCTTTTCCAGTTATTTTTGTGATTCTCTGGAGGACTTCTGTATTCTTGGTTAGGAATTTTCCAAGAATATTGCTTCAGTTCAGGTCTTAACAAAGTCTTTTAAGTTGTTTAAGTTACAGGAAGTGAAAAGCAAAAAATATTGTAAAGGGCATGTGAAACCAATTTATGAGGTATTCAAGTAACTGGTTTGGATTTTAGGAAGGAAGATGAAGATTTTTACTAGAGAAAATCTCACGTCTGCTTTCTGAATTTATGCAGGTTTTTGAGTTCAGCTATCAACTTAGGAGAAAAGGAATCAAAAAATTTCCAGTAACTACTTAGCTAAGGAACAGATCTTATACCTGGTACTAAACCAGATGTGCTTTCATTGTCAAAAAAATTCAGAATTCTTGGTTGGCTGTCTTTAAAATGGAGTGACACTTGTTTGGATTGCAAACTCCTCAAGATGATCTACCCTCTTACTATTATAACTACCACAGTTTCATTTAGGCCTCTGTGAACAACTTCTAAGACTAGTGAGCAAATTTAAGAGTTGAATTTGTTGGTCTCATTAACCTTTTGTTTTAGAACAAATTAGTATATGACTGGATTTTTTCATTTGCAGACTAGTTTTGGGGCATTTGGTTGTGGTCTTGGTTTAGGGTTTGTTTTTTTTTATATCAGGAAACTAGTTCAGAAGGTCTCAGAACATGCAGCCACGTTATGTGATTGTCTGCAGCATATAGGCTTCAGACATTCTTAGATGACAACTTGTCTGTAGAATCTGGGACAAGGGATGATAGAATTAGTGCCAAGATGTGTAAACTCCAGAGATGCTGTAAGTGACAGTGTCTTCCTATTAGCAACCTAACTTCACTGTGTGTTAGTGAAAGTCCAGTTTGGTAGTTAGTTGTCTGTAGAAAAGTCCTGTGCTCAGCAGACACCTCAGCAAAGCCAAAATGATTCTTGTCATCAAACATTGATTGTTCCCCTTAAAAAATGTATCTGAAACCCAGATGCTTTCTTCCCAAGTATAACATCTCTCTTTACCCTTTTGGTCATGTAAGCACAGTAGACTGTGATACTTTTCCATTTACACGATGTTAAAATACAACTGTTTTCTTTTGTTAAGGAATACATATTAGCCTTTTTTTTATAATGAATATTGTAGAATGTGACGTGATCATTGTTTTATAGCAGAACCTTGGTTGTTTAAGTACTTAATCAACCATTTTGTTCATGGACTATTAATTTTCTGAGTTTCTAGTATTCCACATTGTGTGTTCTTAGAAGCTCATTTTTCCATGCAGTATTAATGTGACCTCTTTAAACAAAAACAAATTAAAAAGAAAGGGTTATTTGCATGGTAGTGAATCAGATTCTACCTTCAGGACATGATCCACCAAGAGAAGACTGAAATATGAGAAACTCATGTAGAAGTTAAGGAATTATGGCACAAAATTACAGGGAGAATGTTTGGGATTACTTGAATCTTCCCAGATTCTCTTGGCTGCTCTGTCAAGTATCTTCATTGCCACATTTCCCAGATCAAAATAATTTCCCTGTAAGCTTTATAAAAGTTCTTTATTAATAGTTTCTAGCTATCTATTTCATGTTGCAAAATATTTCCATTCATATATATGACTTTCGTACATCATACCATATCCCTGAATTTAACTTTGAGTTCTCCTGTTCTTTGCATAGTTCTGTCTTAGTTGCATAGATGTCATAAACTGGTTATGCTTCTTGGACAATGTATATATAATTTGACAAACCTATGAGAATGTAATTTTGCACACATAATCTCAGATTTGGAAAAAGTGTTACTTTCTGAGTTGGAGTTTTGAGATGTACACACTGCTTCATCCAATGCCTGCAGTTCCTTTTTATTAATCATTTTAAGAAATCTAATTTGTCCTTTCAAAATCTGCAAGGTGTTCTGTAATCTCTGACATAGCTTGTGCAGTAAGCTTATATGACAGCCTTGCTATTCCTCTTAAAGTTCTTCAGGAAAGAATGCATAGCAGGGTTTCAACTGCTTTCATAAGGAAGTAAAGCATAGTTTTTGTGTTGACCACCTGCCTGCCAGTGTTACTGTCTTCACTGACTCTGAATTTCTTGGTCATTTTCAACTATATTTAAGAATATTCTTAAGAGATATGACTGTATATAGAGTAATGAGAATTGCAACCTGAGTAGAGGAAGGAAAAACGTGGAATGTTTACAAGAGCAGAAAACTAGAGTGGACTTGACCTTTATTCCTTCTGTTTGTTGATCAGTCAAGTTAACTAATTGTGATACATGGCTCAGAATAAATTGTTGTATTCTGGTTTTAACTTGTCAGTGATCTGACAGTGACATGAACAATTTTATGAGTACAGCTAAGAATATTGCTGGGACAGTTTAGTGGCTGTTGAGGCGGGGTTGTTCTAGAAAACATGACTTTTTTCTGAAAAGAGGAAAGGCGGAGTGAATGCAGGGAACACGCTGATAAACAAGCAGGTGTTCTTAGTCCTGCTACTCGCACAACAGCCTTGTAAGGTACAAAGAGGATTGTGATTCCCTGCTGCTTTTCACTGCCTTTTGGTGTTGTATCAGGAGAAAAATTAAGTCATTAGTTTGACTTTTTAATGAAAAATTACGCATTTTCAAGAAATAGAATACTATTGTGGAACACTGTTTTGGGAGCTTTTAACTCCTTGTTCGTTGTCCTGCCAAATACATGTGTAACTCTGAACTGTCAGTCACATCAGTCATTATATTGTACATTGCAGTTTAATAATCACACATAATGTACGGAGTAGTTAAGATTATGAATTCAAATAGTTACAAGCTGTTGCAACACATAAACTGAGTAAGTATTAATCCTAAACACGAGCTTTGAATTAAAATAAATCATTGCAATTAGTCATAATTACATGATGTTTATTACTCTTCTCTTGCATTCTGACTGTAATCTTGAAAATCACAAGCAGAAAATATTATAGTGTACAAATGTGTCATTTAGCCATCTTTTATCCTAATAACATCAGGTTACAGTAATCTAAGAGAAAATGGAGGAACATCGGAGCTACTTTTTACTCCAAATCTTTAGGGTAAAAGATCCATGGACTAAATACAGATACCTTGTGTTTTAAATCAACTATGAGTTTAAACTAGGAGTTTAAACAAATGTAGGCATGTAGATTTAAAACTTTTTAAGGAGCTATAATCATGACTCCTAATGAAACATCTTAGAATAAAGACTCTTTAGGTCATATAAAGTATATCTGGTGCCATCTGCTGATAATAATTAAGAAATATTTAGTAGTGATATGAAGGCCAGAGATCTAATGCCTCTCTTTCCTCAGAATATGTTTCATTGCATTTAAAAATTTTATATGACTTATTACAAATTTCTCATGTGTAGCGGAACTTTGCCATTGTGAATCACAGAATGGGTATGGTTAAAAAGGACTACAGTGGGTCATCTGGTCCAAGTTCCCTGCTCAAACAGGGCCATCCTAGAGCACATTGCCCAGGTTGCATCCAGATGGTACTTGAATATCTCCAGTGAGGGAGACTCCACAACCTCTCTGGGCAATCTGTTCCAGTGCATGGTCACCTACACAGTAAGGAAGTTCTTCCTCATATTCAGGTGGAACTTCCTGCGCATCACTTTCTGCCCATTGCCTCTTGTCCTTCTGCTTGGCATCACTGAGAAGAGCCTGGCTCCATCCTCTTGACACCCTCCCTATCAGACACGTATAGATAGCGATGAGGTCCCCTCTGAGGCTGAACAGGCCCAACTCCATGTCCTTGTAAGAGAGATGCTCCAGGTCTGTTTTCATTGCAGACTTACAACCACTGAAGGCAAGTAATTAGACTTTATGTAACCTACTTCAAGTGTGTATCTTTTGATAACTTGAGTGTTACATTGATAAAATATATAAAAGTTGCCTTTACCTTAGTCTTTTTTTTTCAGGAATGTACAGTGTATAAAAAGAATATAGTCATGAAACTGTATAACTTTCTTCTTTCCTTTGAGATCTTACAGCACTCGTTTGTGTTCTATAACATTTGGAGAGCTGCAGGAAATTATTTCTGACTTCAAACTGCTCTAAATTGCTTCTTCCTCATAATACAAGTTAAGCATCCACAGCTTCATTCTCCATCAGGAAGCAAACCAGCATTAATAGTAATGGATCAAGAGCAGATTTCCAGCAACTCTGAATATATATGCAGACTGAGGAATGAGAGGCTGGAAAGCAGTGCCACGGAAAGGGACCTAGGAGTCCTGGTCAACAGCAAGTTGAATATGAGTCAGCAGTGCCCTGGCAGCCAGGAGGGCCAACCATGTCCTGGGAGCATCAGGCAAAGCATCGCCAGGCGGTCAAGGGAAGGGACTGTCCCACTGTGCTCTGCACTGGTGTGGCCTCACCTTGAATATTGTGTGCAGTTTTGGGTGCCACAGTATAAAAAAGACATTAAGGCTCCAGAGAGCTTCCAAAGGAGGGCAACAAAGATGGTGAAGGGCCTTGAGGGGAAGCTGTATGAGGAGCACCTGAGTTCACTTGATCTGTTCAGCCTGGAGGAGACTGAGGGGAGACCTCACTGCAGTTACAACTTCCTTGTGAGGGGAAGAGGAGGGGCAGACACTGATTTTTTCTCTGTGGTGACCAGTTACAGGACCCAAGGGAAGGGCCTGAAGTTGTGTCAGGGGAGGTTTAGTTTGAATATTAGAAAATGGTCCTTCACCCAGAGGGTGGTTGGGCACTGGAACAGTGAAGTGGTCACAGCACCAAGAGTTCAAAAAGCATTTGGACAAACTCTTGGGCTCATGTGATTCTTGGGGTGTCCTGTGCAGCGCTGGGAGTTGGACTCAAGGATCCTGATGGGTCCCTTCCAACATAGAGTATTGAATGATTCTAAGACAGGGTGAAAAGCCTTTACAATGGTGCATAGCAGGATAGTGACAGATTACAGACAAGTTGAAATTAGAAGTTCTTTTTTGTGTAAGGAAAAATGAGGCCAGGCAAGCAGGGGAACATGCTACCCAGAGAGGTTGTGCAGTTTCCATCCATGGAAGTACTCCTGACCTAACTACGTAAAATCCAGAGAAACCTGATTTGACCTCATAGTTGACCCTGCTTTGAACAGGCAGTTTTACTAGAGATCTCCCAAGGTACTTCCAACATGATTTACCATTTAATGATTTACATTATAGGAACAGTCAATGTGATAGCAACACCATTTGCATTTATGGCAGTTAATCTTAGGCTACCTGAGTCTCACCCTGTAGATTGAATTTGCATTAGCAGCAAGAGCACTCCAAGATGCATCCCTGGAGCACATCTTTCAGATCATATGCTCAGATATACACACATCCCAACTTCTGTATTACCTTTTTAGAGTAAATTAACTTAGAATCTGTAAACTACCAATAACTATAGCAGTTGAATATATGAGGAATTCTGCTGCATTTATTTTTCCATAGGAAATATTTGGAAGTTAAAAAAAAAATAAAACCTAACACTAAAGAACTTGTTATAAGAACAAAAAAAAAAATCCTTTCTTATTCCAACTAGGTCAAAAGATGACTTTGCTCCTAAAGGAAAAGTTGACTTCTCCTTCAAGTGTCTAAAAGCAATATATGCTTGGCTATTACCAGTGTGAATAGTCTAAACTGGAATAGGAAGGTAGTAGAAGCTTGACAGTTCTGAATGAGTTTTGTTGTGCAGTTTTGTAATAACTGATGCAGGGGATGGTGATTAATAAGGGGAAATTTGTTCCAGGCTTTTGTGTTTTCCAGCTAATGGCAGGTGTGCCTTGCACTCTATGGTCTTTTGCTTGTTACATCCTGGTATTAAAATAACTCTTCTCTCCCATTTGCAGTGATGGTCCCCTGTTATCCAGAAGCCATCAAAGTAGTTTTTCTTGGGTGCATGCAAAAAACTAATTTCTGATATAAGCAGGGTCATTCCAGATGAGATATCTGGTAGACTATTCAGTATAATAGTGTGATTATATTATTCTATATAATATGATAATGTTTTGTATAATTAATTTTGTATTAGTTTCTTGATTACAGACTGTCAGACTTTTGTTTTTGTTTGTTTTGGTGGTTTTTTTTTAAGCTAAGCTATTGATCAGCAGTTTTCATTGTCTAGAACTACCATTCCCATCATGCGAACACTTTTGTTCCTAGATAATTCAGTTATTCAATTTTATCTCTTAACATTCCTTGTTCTTTTGTTATATTTTATATATACGTTAGCACTTTTACACCTATTGCCTTATTGCTTCAATATCTATTGAATTTTTTTCTTTACTTATGTCTCTAGGATGATAAAATTCCAGTTGAACATTTTCTGGATTCATTATTTAGGATCAGGAAATAACAATATAAAGAATACTAATGCCTGGATGTTACATGGCAGGGAGAAATCTTTGTCTTTTCTCCATCATTTCAAATTTTACCTCATACCTCTCTTAAAGAAACGCCTGTCAATTTTAGATATCGTAGTAGAGATATGGTTGAAAGGCTGTCAGAAGATAGAGCTTTAACCATAAGCAGACTTGTTTTGTTATGCCTTGGATAAGTTCTCTTGAACCCAAGATGTCTATAATGTACTCAGTCTTTGGAAATCTTGGACCTTCACTTGTACTTCATAAAGCACTACTGAGAGGCCAACCAAAAGGTCTTGAGAGGAAGCATCTGAACAGTCAGCTGCCTTCTAATGTGCTTCACACAGCAGATCTCATAGGTGTGTGTTTGTAATTCCTTGCAATGCTCTGTTGGTGAAAACGATCCTCCAAACTATTAGGAAACGTACACTTTGCATGCAAACATCTCCCCAGTCCAGGCCTTTCAGTTTCTCCATTTCCATGAAAACAAAACTCAACTTATCATCTGTCTTATCTGTTTCAGACTAACTTTAGTATCCCAGTAACTACAGATTCATGTCCTTTGGTATTCCTTTCAGGCAATCAAGATGGACCTAAGAGCTAATTCTCCTGTATCACATTCACAGTTTTAAATCTTTAAATCCCTGTCCCTTCTGGATTGAAAACTGCTTCACTCATTACCTGTGAACTCAAGGATGGACAGGGTTAAAACATTGAAAAGGATATTTGGTGTGAGGGGTGTGTATGTGTGTAGAGTTGAAGGAAAGAAAGAAGAGTGGGATAGTGAAGTGAGTACTACTACTACCACTTCAAGGAAGACACAGATCTCTGAGCATGGGCAGTTTTGCTTGTCTTGGGAAATGAAGTATTGCAGTCATCAGTGTAGTAACACAGCTTATTTATGTTAAGTTACACATCTTTGTTTTGTTCTATCTGGTGCTTCTGTTAGGATTCTTTTCGCTGATTCTCAAATGTAGTTTCATGTATGTTTGTTAATAAGAGGTTTAACTTTTTTCTAGCTGACAGATAACATTAAAATAAAGTCAGAGGTATCTCATGTTTGATCCTTTAATTGTTTTATTGTTGTTGTTTCTAAAATGAAATACTACTTTCCATGGGACTGTTACATACACAAGCAAAAAATAGAGTACACCCAGTGTAGAAGAGGAAATAAAGCTTTTCTTACAAGTGTTTTCATTGATAGCACTTAGGAAATATCCTGAAAATCCTGTAAGATTTTGCAATAAAAATTTGCGGCTTTATTTTTGTATTCAATTGCTTGTACTACCTTAAATTGTATGGGATATTTTAAGGAGCATCATATCAGTTTTGACGTTTCAATCCTGAACCTACAGTGGGTATTATAATCTAATATGAAGGTGAGATAAATCTCTCTTCTTATTTTTTTTTCTTTTTAAGGTCAATTCCTCAAAAGTCCAAGTGTTCTATGTTATGTTACTCTATAGAACTACACTTTACTACACATTATTTTGTTATGACTGTTCTTTGAAAGTAACTTCTTTCTGTATTAATTCACAGCTCATTTAACTTTCACTGGTTTTATTCAGAATTCTTTATTTTCAAAACAGGAAACAGTCTGCAAGTGAAAATTCAACTTATTGCCAACAGTAAATGCACATTCTGACTCCCATAAATAATGCAACCCGCATAGTCTTACTTGCATGCTATGATAAAGGAATATGGTAAAAATTACTGATCTGTGCTAAATATGTTCTTCCAAGTGACCTCCAGTTAGGAATGCTCATAAGAAAAATTTATTGGGCATCTGAATTATTATGTTCATGACACGTGTACTTGTTACGCACATTTGTGTGCTTATAGGAAGTGTTAATTACAAGAAAAATAATTAAGCTTGACTCTTAACATATCTGTTGCCTGTGTTTTTTTTATTTCTAGATCTTCCTCAGAACTGTGATCCTAACATTCCCCTAGTTGCTCAGGAATTAATGAAAAAAATGATCCGTCAGTTTGCGATTGAGTACATTTCAAAAAGTAGCAAAATTCAAGAGAACAGAAATGGTTCATCGTTTGAACCAAGTCTGATGTGTAAAAGTGTCCAAATGAACCAAACGGAAAACTCCCTTCAGGAAGAACAGGATAGCCCTCTAGACCTCACTGTGAATCGAACTCAAGAACAGAATACTCAGCAAGGTAAATTTCTGTATCTCCTAATCTGTGTTTTGCTGTCATTTGTTACTTAATGCATCTTATTCTCTTAAAAAATAAACGTCAATGTCTAATACGTGTTTTACCTTTCCAAAGTAGTAATCAGTATACAGGAGAAAAAAAATTATCCTATGTGTTTAAAGAAAGGTTGAAGGAAAATTGATATGGCATCAACTTAACACTGAAATAAAGTTCATACATTTTTCCCTTAAACACCAGGAAAAGTGTTATAAGAGAACTGTGTTAAAAAAAAAAACAAAAAACAAACCACACTACAAAAAAACTCTCCATTCTTTCTAGAAACATTTTTCATAGTGTGTGTTAGCAGATAAATATTCTCCTTTCTGAGTGCCTGGGTTAAATAAGTGATATTGGAATTTCACAGCTTTGGAATACTGAATCCAAGTCAGCTCACCTGTGGCTGTCACAGGTAACAGTGATTCTGTTAGAAGCCTGAGAAAAGCAAGGATACTAGAATTTCAGAGAGCAGATGTCATTCAGTCTGCATCAGCCCTTGGACACTTTGATTCTTAAATACAGGCTGGTTAGAATGATGGAAAGAGAAGATTAATTTGGAAGGAAATTTCCATACTTCATAGTTTAATCATTATAGATCAGTGCAGCTTTCTTAATTGAGAGTAAAGCTAGAGAAATAAAGTCTGTCTCACTATCATTTTCATAAGGGAAATGATTTCTTTGCCTCAAGGAATATTGCTATCCAAAACTGATAACAGTATAATCACAAGAGTGTTTTGGACTTTGAACTAGATTTGGATTAGCAGCAGTTTTCAGGAATGGTTGTGACTGTCATGTGCAACTGAAAGCAGTGGCAAAAGCAGCTTTTGTCTTTTACAGATATAAGGGTCTGTGTTAATCCTGTAATACTGCCAACCAAAGGGAAAAGTTGACCTTTTGTCACTTACCGTACTAAAAAGTTTGAAAGAAGGCAGAACTAAGTGTTTTGGATTTCATTTGGTTTGGGGTTTGTTTGGTTTTTTTAATATACATTGTCAGAATGAGAGCAGATCTGGTATGTGTGTGCCTAATGATGCAGTCTTTAATTGGATGACATCCTTGGGGGAGGGAAGTCTGACATGGATTTCTCATGCTAAGTATACCTATTCTAGATGAAATTTCAAACATCCTTTCTCTTTGACAGCAAAATCATTAAGAAATAGTGGAATTCCTGCTTTTATTCTGTGTAGTTGGCCACAGTTAATGCCAGGGTTTAGTAAATACCTTATGCAGATTAAATCCTGAGAAAATGTCTGTTGTGCTTTCTGCTATTGGTGAATTACCAGATTTTAGAGATTTATAATTGGCCAGGTTGAGGCACGTTTCTTTTGCAAGGACAACAAAAAACACTTTCCTGATACCAGCACTATTGCCTTTTGCTTGCTTCAACAGCTGCTTATAAAGAACTGGTTTTAAATGTCCATGAGGGAGCAAAGTCCCCAATGACAGGTTCTGGTTGTTGCTGAGCCCAAATAAATCTTTGAGGAATGAAAGGGAAGGCAGAGAGTAAACAGAGCAGGGACAGGAAGAAGGTTGTGCTGCCACCCTCAGCTGTTTGAAAATCCATTAATCTTTTATCTAAGAAAAACCTGAAATGCAGAGAAATTAAGTTATTTAAATCTTTTTTTTTTTAATATCTTTGGAGTTTTTTTTTTTACAATCAGGCTAAATAACAAGTTTAGAAATGTGCACCTTCAGTGAAACAGCTTAGGCTAAAATAGTTGCTCAACACACATAGAATACAACTTACACAGTAAACTATATAAGATACTGTAGATTCTCAGAACTTAAACTGCCGTGTTTGCTGGAGCACTTTGCAGATGTTAAAGGTACTGGTCTTGCTGTGAAATTTAGAGCTGCTGATGAAATAAGACTGTAGTTGGAGAAAGGTGGCTTGAACATCATACCTATCAGGAAAGTTGTTTTGTGCTTCCTGTTTCCCATTAACATACCAGTTTTGAGCTATTTTAGCTTTTCACTGTAGTGATGGCAGCACGAGCAAATAAGATCAAGATGAAAAAAGTCAGCTTCCTCATTTTATTTGCATTGTGTTCTATGTGTAAAGATTAAAGAAAAAGGTATTTCAATTAGCTTTTTTTTGTTATTATTCTACCTATCTCTCACTTCTGTATTTGCCTGAAGGAAGCTTGTTTATAATGAAGTGTCACATGCTTACAGTAGGAAATTATGAAGGTTTTTTAACTGGATAATATATTTTTAAAAATATATAGTTCTGTATCTAACATAGTATACTTCTTCAGTCTGGAGGCTTATAAAAGCTATACCAGGATGCCCTTCTTAGTAGTATCGTTTAACTGTCATGCAACTCTTTCTACCATTTGCTATTTGTAATTCCTGTTAGGATTTCCAAATGAAGTGGCAATAACAGAGTAGGAAGTTTAAATTTGTTCAGATTTGATGGATCCTCAAGGTTAAAGTCTTTTCAATTCAAATCCTGTTAAGCAGATAATGACTTAAATATAAATGCTTTAGGTTCATTTTCTGTTTAGGCAGCTGCTTTGTATTTCCAGTAGTTGCCTTTGAAATCAATGATCTAAATAGTAAAACAGTCTTGTTTCTTTACTATGGCAGTGATTCTTGCACTTGAGAGGAAGGTGTAAACTCTTTTCCAGATTACTCGAAGCAGTTGCTTTTGCACCAAGCTAAGTGCTAGCTCAACACTGAAAAAAGGTTCTGCCACCAAAGTTCTCCACTGAAGAAAGCTTTTTACTTTCCTCCAGTACCTACAGGCCATCTCTGAAGCACTCCAAAAAAACCCTCACATCTGTCACGTCCAGATCTGATACCCCTGTATGTTGGGCTTGTATGACAAAGTTTTAGTAGTTGGGGAGCAGTGTAGGGTGGCATCTACAAGAATGTGTCAGGGCTTCCCTGTGCAAGGCACAGCCAGCTCTGCAACATAGACCCAAGTGGAGCACGTCAGGGAGAAAGGGAAAAAATGCTGGACAGGCAGAGGAGTGAGAAACAGCACAGTGAACAACAAGATGAGAGAAAGGGGAAGGGAGGTGCTCCAGAAATCAGAGTGGGTATTTTTACCATGGAGCACAGCGAGAGGGCCCCAGTGAAGTGGGTGTTCCACTGCAGCTTATGGAGCAGGTATTCGTTCACACTGCAGCCTGTGGAAGACTTCTCATTGGAGCAGCTGGATATTTCCTGAAGGATCTGTGGCCTGTGGAGAACCCACAGTGGCAGAGGGGAAAAGTGTGAGGAGGAAAAGGCAGTAGAGAGGAATTATGCCCATTACCAATCCTGCCTATGCCAACTGGGGGTTAGGGAGATAGAGGAGCTGGGAGTTAAGTTGAGCCTGGGAAAAGGTGGAGTGGGGAAGCACTTTAATTTTTGTCCTTTTCTCATTATCCAAATTAGTTTTAATTTGCAATAAATTAATTTTCCTCAAGTCTATTTTGCCTGTAATGGTCATTGGCAAATGATATCCTGATATTTATCGTGATGACCTTCATCTTATTTCTCCCTCCACTGAGAAGGGGAACAGAGAGGAGCTGAGCTGGGGACTAGCTACTGGCCAAGATCAACCCATTGCACTCCTAGTACTGAAGCATTTAGTACTGAATACTGGTATTTAAGTACTGGTATCCAGGTATGTCAGTTTGGCACCTGACTTGTATTGGAGTCTCCAATTATCCTCTGCTTTCCTCTGCATATGGAAGTGGTAATTTAGCAGGATGCTTTAATTCCTGTGCACCTTAGTGGTAAATAATCAGGCAATCATCTGTAAATTAGCAGCAACTTTCTCCAGAAATACCTGTATCTTGCTCTTTTTTTCCTAATCTGTGTAACTCATAAGACTGTCCAGGCCTTGAAAAGAATATTCTGTACAGTGCAAGAAAATTTGTTTTTCATGCACTGCTCCTAACAAAAAAACAAAATTGTGTACTTTTGCAACATTGCTTGTCCTCCAAACTAAGCCAATGAAGAAGCAGTTCACAAAGATAAATTGTATGAGCTGTAAATACATTCAAGAAACAGTTTAATACTTCTGCACAAAAAGGGCACCGTAAAGAGGTACATTTTTGAGGCAAGTAGGTGTATATTCCTTGGCTGCCAGGGTGTCTAACAGCCAAATTCCTATTAGATACTCACTTACTTGCTTCCCACACAGTGGCACAGGGGAGAAAATGGGAAGAACAGAAAGGAGAGCGTGTGAGTTAAGAACATGGCCACTGCTTACCACTTGCCATTGTGGGCAAAACAGACTCTGTTTGGGTAAAATAACTCAAATTATTGCTCATTAAAATAAATATTTAATTATTAATTCAGGTAGTAGAAACAAAAAGATACATTACAACACTGCCTTTCCTCTCTCCCAGGCTCAGTGTTGCTCCAGGTTCCCTTGTGACCACCCCAGCCCGCCCCTCTGGTGCAAGGGTAGTGGGTGTGCAGTGTCCAGTCTGTACCTAATGGTTTCTCTCTGCCTTTGGGCTTTCCTCTCTTATTTCTTCATTCTTTTGGTTCCTGTTTTCTCTGTCCATCTGGCACTTTTTCCCCTTTCTTAAATGTGATTTCCCAGAGATTCAGCCCAAATGGCTGCTGGGCTCAGCTGTGCCCTGCAATGGGTCTGTTGGAGCCAGCCAGGACCATCTGTGTCCAGCACAGGGCAGCCCCTCGCCTGTCCTGACAGATGCTGCCAAGACTGTGCTGTGGACACCCAATACTTGGCCATACAGTTTTCATCTAGCAGTTTTTCATGTTACAAGATACCACATCAAGTCAGCAAAAAGGTGTTAGTCAAAGGTGTAGTTAAGAATTAATAAAAGGCTTTGATGTTCTTACTGACGGTTCCATGAAAACAGTTTCTGTGTGCAGCAGCACAGGAAATAACCAGCAAAAGGCAAGACACCATCAGGAAAGGTATGGAAGGCAAGACTGTTGCTTTGTTGCTACAAAAACCTTTATGGTGTGTGTGGGCAAGGTATTTACTAAATCTCACTATATTAGAACTAAGGAGGGCTTGCTGGAACTTCTTAGAGGAGGAAGCGGGTTTGTAAACACCTGCAGTTTGTAAACACCAGGAACTGCTGTGACAGGAGGTTGTGAAGAGGGACAGTGTCAGTGGGTTCACAAAGAACCTTAGACAAGTTCACAGCTAACAGAACCAAGGGCAGAAACCAAAGCTAGAGTAGGCAGGGATGTATCTCTGAGATCCCTAAGCCAGTGATAGCAGCTACTAGGAGAGTAGGAGAGGAAGGAGCTGCAAGTGGTGGCCACACTAGTAGGGTGCTTGCCATCTCTGGATACTGAGAACTCACTAGAGTAGGTTATCTGATCCAATAAGAAAGTTCATAATAGCTAGTGAAAGATCTCCTGAAACCCAGAAATTTGCTGAAATCAGTGCAGAAATACCAATTGTAAGAGCTCAAGGTTGACACATATGGTTTCTGTTGCTTCCCCTTCCCCTCCCTGTTTCTCTAGCATCACTAGTCTGGAGGCATTTCAAATGATTGTGGTCCTGATTATTTTGAAGATGAACTTTGATCATACTTAGTTATGTCTTAGTTACCTGATAATCTGGTGCTGAGAAGCAAAGGGCAGAGGTTGAGCCATTTCTTTGAAGATCAAAATGATTTAATTTGCACAGAAGTAGCTTCATTAGAAGACCATGAGTAGCATACCTGAAAAAATCTAAGAATTTTTCTATATTATCCAGTGTTACATAGTATTGTTTATGAAGACTGTCATCTCAGTAGTCATGGCTTTAGCTAAGAGTGGAAGTAATTTCATGTCTTTTATTAAAACCACTTTAGAGAGTGGTTTTTCTGTTCCTGGTATCATTCAGTTCCTATTCAGAATTCTTGTTTTAATACCTATTTTGAGTGATTTGATAAGAAATAGTAAAAAGTTTTGGCTCAGTTTAGAGAAAAGTACTCCTACCTTGCAAGTAACAAGTTTTCAAGTTTCATTGTCCACATGCAGGATGCCCCTTCGCAAACTTTTTGGTCTTGTACCTAATGTACCAAAGTGAACTTTGGTATTACTGTGTATATATACATACATTCCTTTCATTAGGTGGGATTTTATTATATTTTAAGGTTTTGTAGCAAATGCTCTCACTTTCCTACCAGTTGGAGGTGGTTTTTTGTGAGGGTTGTTTCGTGATTTGGTTTGGTTTGGTTTTTGCTTTCTGTTTGTTTTTGGTTTTTTTTTTTAATTCAAGTGAAATCACTGAATAAAAATCTGGAATGCAGTAACTTTATCTGATATTTTGTATGGATATCAAATTTCTTTCATGGTTCTTTTTACTGAGTATCATCTTTCCATAAAGCATTGTCTTCAGGGAAGTGTCATGTACTTAATTAATGCATTTGCTGAGTTGGAGGAACTGTCTTGAATCTGAAATTACTTCCGTTCTGCTTACCCTTTAGAGGCCCAAAATGTATCTAATTTTTGGTTTCAGAAGCCTGCATTTTCAGTACTGTGTTCTTTTAAGTAAGTTTTCAACTTATTGCTAGCCTTGTATTGTCAAAGCCAATTCTGAAAGATTGGAAATGAAAATTATTTTGGTTAGATTTCATTATGGAATTTTACAAGAGCCTTTGGGTTTTGTTTGTTGGGGCTTTTTTTTTCCTAGAAATCTAGTTAGCTAGAAATTTTTTTTGTAAATTGGTTAGAGATGATTAGCTCTTCATTACTTTGTGAGTTATCAACTTTGAAGTAGTTTTTTCTCAAGTGACTTTCTCCAGTGATCTCTTCTAAACTTTATCATATTGCCAATGAATATCAATTGCAGATGGGAAAACTGTTGTGAAAGGGAACACACAAACACTTAAGAAAGGGAGATGTACTTTGTATGACTGACAGAACACAGCAGATAAAATCTGTCTTGCACAGGACTTGGGGACACTGCAAGCTTGAGTATTTGGTGGGCCAAATAGTCCCTGTAGAGTATTTCTGTAGTGTTTTTAATTGGCTTTTTCTTCCTTAACATCACTACATCAGAGAGGTTGATTAACATTAGTCCTTCCTTTAACATTCTTAGGGCTAAGGAAGGTTTTGAAAGGAATGTATTCAGAAGAAAAGGAGCATCTTTGACAAGTGGCATATTTATGAATATTTTTCTCCTAATGCTGACTCATGATGTTACTTTCTCTACCCTTCTTCCACAAAATAGTTGCGGAAGAACAGTCAGAAAGCAGTCCAAAACAAATAGTTGGCTTTGATTATTACACAGAACTCTATTTCTTTGCACTATTGGTAAAAAGGAGAGGTACCCAAACAATGTTCCTGGCATCTTATTCTGCTGTTTGCATTTGGATTCTTCAGCCAGTGCTTCATGTCTGCATCTGAGGCTGTGGGAAAATATATACAGTTGATTGATGCTTTAGAAATAATAAGCAGTAACATGAAAATGACCCTGTAAATGTAATAAGGGGTAGTATAAGGGTGATTGTAGAGTTGAATGTTGAGCTACATGTTGAAACTGAAAATTGAATTCGCAGAGCTCAGGCACACAAAACAGCCCAAGTTTGAAACAGAGAACCAAGGAAGAAAGGTATGAAATTAAATATATTCAGGGGATTTAACTATGATTAAAATGTGATTTTTTTTAAAGAAAAACCTTTAAGCTAAAAGTAATATTTCAAGTGCTAATTAGTTTCTTTAGTTTTCAATGTTTTTAAATACTGATTTTTAAGAAGTATGTTTTCCTGTTTCAGTGCTTCATAGACTTCAACAGCCAGCTATAAATCTTGTATTTAGCATTTACCAGCAACCTAACAGAGCAGACTTCCACCCCAGACTTCCACCTCTTCCTATTTCTCTAATTACATTATTGCATATATGTGGAGGCAGCAGGAGGAATCTCTATAAATAAACTGTTAAAACCTTTAATGGCATAGGTCTCATTTTCTTAAAACCCTGTACTGGGCTCAAGCTTGCTTCTCAGTTGCTGGAGTACTACCTGCTTATCCAGTTACCTGGTCTGGTCTCATAGCTGACCCTACTCTGAGCAGGAGGATGGTCTAGAGGCCTCCTGAGATCCTTATTAACCTGAATTGTCCTGTAAGCCTAGGATTTAGTTAGGTGAATTTTAACTTCAGCATCAGACTTGTTTGTTTACAGTATGTAAATATGAATAATAATAATAGTAATATCAAGTGCATTGTTTTGGTTGCCTTGAAAGTAAACAGTGCAATATAGATGCATATATGATTTTAAGGAAAGCAGTCAAGTTTCTGTTCAATACAGATTCTTACAGATTTTATTCTCTCTGAATGGGTTTATTTTTTATTTTTTTCCGTATTTTAAAAAAGTATTTTTCCAAATGAAATGTACAGAATCATTTGCTGATGGCTGACATTGTTAACGGAATATGGTGTCAGAAATTTTAAAAAATAAAGTAGCTGCTTGAAAATTGTGCCACAGGTAAAAAATATTTGCTAACAAAATCTTTGAGATCCTTAAACCGCTGTTATCATCACTACTCGTTCTTTGCAGGGGATGGAGTGCTAGATCTCTCTACAAAGAAAAGCGCAAGGTTGGAAGAACCAAAATATGATCCATTGTGTTCTGAAAACTCAGTGTCTGGGTAAGCAACATTTAGGACTCTCTTTGGCTTATCTAAAAGACAATCCGGGTTTCTCTTCTCTGGTCAGGTTTTATGTTCATAACATACTTGTATATACTGGCACACACATGTGGTTCCTATTTTGCTTTCAAAAGAATTTTTGTCACTCATAAGTGTGTGTCTATGTATATATCATATGTTTCATTTGTCTTTTTCCTTTTTTTCTGTTTAAAGAAAAGTTATCAGAACAATCACCAAACTTTAGTTCATGTTACTAAAAATTACCTGAAAATTGATTACATAACACATTAAAAGTAATAGAATAGTAGAAGAAAATGCAAATAATTCTTTTAGAGTTTATTTAGGAAACTTCAATTTTGGACAAAAATGACCATGTTAATAATTAGATGTAAAATGTTCTTCAACTAACATGAACAAGTTAAATGACTATTATCTATAAAACTCCTTAATAAGAGAGAGAGCAAGCGCGTGAGAGAGAGCTCTTAATCATCATACTTAAACTTACATCATGGTTCTGACTATGGTGTGTGGTGGCAAATGGTTAAATGTCTTTATTCAGCACGGAAAATGTTATTGCATCTGCTGAAAGCTACCACCAAATTAGTGAAATGCATTGTTTTGTTGGATTTTATGATCTTGGCATCCTCCCATCCACTAGCCATAGCAGGACCCTTTTTGTCACCTGTACGTCTTACCAAATAACTTACTGCAAATAGGACTACAGTAGCAGTATTTGTTGAATGATGTAGAAGTGCATTTTATTAATTTACTCATACGAAGAAGTTTGAAAATGAGTATGACTTTGTAACTAGTGAGCTGTAAGTAGTGACTAGAAGTTTTTTAAACTGTGTCTTATTTTGCGAAAATGGACTTGATTGTTAACAACAGCACTTTATCTTACTGTTGTAGAAAGCCTAGTTTTGTGTAAGTCTGGGATGTTTGTGTGTAGTTATGTACTTATTGCTGCAAATTTTCTATGAGGGGGTTGACTCTTTTATTACTTGTTTAGCGGTAACGTCACGTTTCTACTAACAAAAACTCCTTCAGGATTTGGGTATTTAATGGAACGTTAATTGTATAACTAAAATTATAACAGTGTTGCTCTGCAAGCATGTGAACAAGGGAATATAACAAGCACATGAGACTATTATCAAATACTGAGCTAGGATATAAAGTTCTTGGAAGGGCTGCTGTAGAAGCCACCGTATGATTTTTGACGCACTGTCCTACCAGAACTGTAAGTTTGCTAGGATAATCATTTAACTACCACATCTCAAAGACTAAAAAGTATCAGAAGCAGTGATGTTACCGAAGCAAGGAGTATAATAAAGGAGTGGACCCTTCCCTTCCATAGCTGTGTGAGAGTCTCTCATACATCAGTTTACCATCGTTTCATTCCATCCATCCAGGAGACTACACAGAAACAGAGAGGACTATGTGGAAAGAAGTGCTGAGTTTGCAGATGGTTTGCTCTCAAAAGCTTTGAAAGACATTCAGTCTGGAGCACTGGACATAAATAAAGCAGGCATACTTTATGGCATACCTCAAAAAACTTTACTTCTCCACTTAGAAGCCTTACCAGCAGGAAAGCCTGCACCTTTTAAAAATAAAACTCGAGATTTCAATGATAGTTATTCATTTAAAGACAGTAAAGAAACTTGTGCAGTCCTACAAAAAGTAGCCTTGTGGGCAAGAGCTCAAGCAGAGCGCACAGAAAAAAGTAAACTCAGTCTACTTGAAACCTCAGAATTAAAATTCCCAACAGCTTCCAGTTACCTCCACCAGTTAACTCTACAGAGAATGGTCACTCAATTTAAAGAAAAAAGTGAAAATCTACAATATGAAACTTCAAGTCCTACTGTACAATTAAAAATTCCTCAGCTAAGAATAAGTTCTGTGTCCAAACCACAGTCTGATACTGCTGGTCTTCTGGATGTTATGTACCACGTTTCTAAAACCTCCTCAGTCTTAGAAGGATCAGCTCTTCAAAAATTGAAAAATATCCTCCCTAAACAGAACAAAATTGAATGTTCTGGACCTGTAACTCACTCAAGTGTTGACTCCTACTTTCTGCATGGGGACCTCTCTCCTTTGTGTCTTAATGCTAAGAATGGGACAGTAGATGGAACCTCAGAAAATACAGAAGATAGTTTGGATCGTAAAGATAATAAGCAACCAAGAAAAAAACGTGGCCGCTATCGGCAGTATGATCACGAAATAATGGAAGAAGCAATTGCAATGGTAATGAGTGGGAAAATGAGTGTTTCCAAAGCACAAGGAATTTATGGGGTACCTCACAGCACTTTAGAATATAAAGTAAAAGAAAGATCTGGAACATTGAAGACTCCACCGAAGAAGAAACTCCGATTACCAGATACTGGCTTATTTAATATGACAGATTCAGGGACTGGCAGCTGCAAAAATAGTAGCAAGCCTGTGTAGAATAATTGTTAGCGAATTGTTGTGTGTGTGTGTATGTATGTCTGTATACACACACTACGTGAGAAATACATATGCTCACTCTGACAGAAGACGTGAAACTATACAGTTCAAAAACCACATACATGCCTTTTGAAAAATAGTTTTATTCAGGGTTTTCACTGTGGACAGAATTATAGAGTTGCTCACTTAATTCTGATAGTGTGTATTTAATATAATCCTTGTATAAATAGGTGAAAAGATTCAGGTTTTATTTAGTAGTCAATAGCATAAAGATGTTTTGGGAAAAGAAGTATTTGTCATGTGAAGCATAATTTTTAATTGGTGGAGAACCACTTTACCCATTCAATTATCCATCTTATTATGGAAATACACAACCAAGGGTTAGCAGACTTTATAGTTCACAGAATACTTGCAATAAATTGTAAGTAACTCAGATTATACAAAGCAGTGGATTTTAAAAAAAAAAAGGCTAGTTCCTTACAAGGAAGTGGATTTGTGAAGTATTAGTAGGATATAGTACATTCTGTGAAAAAAAAAAGTTTATCGTTACTTAAATATCCAATACAAGTAAGAAAAACATTTCATTACTAAAAATGTGTGTTTAGCAGGCATAAACTGCATTTTTTTATCATTTTAAGAAAATTTTGTTGTTTGTTTAGAAAGAAATTGGTGTTTACAAAGTGTACACTTATGAAATCTGAGAAATTACTGTAGTTATAGAATTATTAAATATGAAATAAGATGGAATACTAAGAGCATAAAATAATTTAAACTTTAACATAATTTTCCTTTTTAGTTTGACAATTAAGGTAACTTGTAAGATTTAAAAAGAAAGTTGGAATGCAACTTAGAGCATGTTCATAATGTGCACAGAATGAGCTTAAGAATGGTTTGGGTTTGTTTGTTTTTTTGTTTAAACGTGCTGGTTAGTTGATGTTATGACTACTTAAAATTTATTTAAGGATTGTGTCACACTCCTATTGAAAAACCTCACTGTAACTGTAATGTATTTGCTGCTGTGACATTTCAAAACATTTTCAGTTTATCAAAATGAATACCAAGTTACATTATCATTTTGCTAATAACCAAATTTGCAGTTCAGGGTCTTGATAGAAATACAAATATTAAACAGTGAAGCTGTTTTGAACTTTCAATAATATAAAGTCTTTATAAATTTGGTAGTTAGAAGTTAGTTCATTTTAAATACGTAACTTTTAATAGAATTTAAGGGAGACCAACTACCTTCATATTGCAGTTTTTACATAAATTTCAAAGTATTTACATTGGACTTTTTATCACACTTAATTTTTTTTATGTAATATCAAAAACATGTCTACATATGAATGGGGGCTTGCTTCATACATTCACTACTGAACATCAATGCCCTTTTCCTCTCAACATCTATTTTTTTCTGTATGCATCTAATTTGGCATAGAAAAAGACTTTTCTCCAACTTTTATACGTGTCATACACATGCACATATTTTTTTCCCCACTTAAATTTGCGTGTGTATGGGTTAATTATATCAATGAATTGGTACATTGGATACATATGGGCCACATCAGGTAATTTTATTTGTAGATAAACTTGCCATTAAATTCAGTGGAGAGCATACTGCAATACTAATGGTAAAATCTAGCCCATATCTATTAACACTACTAAAAAATAACAACTTCCATTTTAAAACAGAATAATCCTTTGAAACTGCACAACCAATATCTCAGTTCTTTGGTCTCTCAGATCTACACTGAATCTCCTTCAGTCATTAAGGTTTACTTGCATATTACAGAATGAATCTCTCAGGCACATGGTGTGATTCTTGGGGTGTCCTGTGCAGGGCCAGGAGTTGGACTTGATGATCCTGATGGGTCCCTTCCAACTCAGCAGATTCTATGATTTTAAGATTTTAAGCAGAAGTGTACCTGATAAAGAGTTTGCAGAAGAGCAGGTGTCAGGGTCATCTTTCATTTTAAAAGAATTAAGCCATATTTTGTGAGGACCAGAAGGAATAATTTGTGAATATATCCCCACTGAAAAATGCAGTTGAAAAAACGTAAATGTTTCAACATCTGTCTTTATACAGTTTTACTTGCAAAAATCTGGGGCTTCAATACATTGCCTACTATTTGTACCATACTGATGTTTTCTACTCCTCAGACAATGTTAGAAATTTGAGTCAGAACTTTATATTGAAGGCAAGTAACAGTACTCTTTTTATATCATTTAAAAGATGACCTGACCAAAAATTTAACAGGATTCATAAAATCAGGGATCATTTTACTATTGACTTAACAGTACTCAGTAGTTTTGTATGTAATATTATAATTAATTTTCAACATTTTAGTACTTGTATTTATTTTTTGGTCAGAAATAGTAATTAAAATATTTTTTGATAGTTTATAGATGATACTCAACCTGTAAGTGTTTAAAGGAACAGAATTATTTGTTTCTAATTATTAGGCTAACCTTTAATTACACAACTAAGGAAAGGCAGGGAAATGTGTAAATTCTCCTTCCCCAACCCCTATGTATTTCATTAATTGTCATTTAAATTATACATTTTGAACTGTTTTATAAATTCAGTTACCAGTCACTACTTAGTAATTGACAATTTCTGAAAATTCCTGTTTCAGCAGACTTTTAAATGAAGGCGAAAGCAAGCCCTACATGCTTTCTACTTATTTGAATGTTTCTCAAGTATTTTATATTAAAAAACAGTGCCTCTGTTTTTAGAACTACTGCTCAGTAAAGCTGTTTAAACCATTTCTGGTAGCTAATGACAATTTTATATTAAATTGTATATTAACTTTAGTGAGACTGATTTTTTTAGTTGTTTACAGTACAAATACTTGTATTTGTTTTTTAATTGCAGTATTTCCATTGTCGCAGTAATTTAGTAAAACTCTGTGGCTGCCTTGATTTTTGACAGATTTTTGTTAACAACTGATTTTTAGGCAATTAGTTATATTTATGCATAAATCAATTGCACTATAATTCATGAATTATTTATTACAATATTTTCTAATGAATTCCATGTATTTGTCTTGTGTTGTAAATGTACTGTAATTCTGTTTCTTCTTTGTGTTGTTATATTCCTAAATCTGATTGTATGAATTTAATTGTTTAGTTAACGTGTTTCTACGTTGTAATTTGTAGTAAAGCACTTCAATGCTTTTGCACATAAATTTACAACACTGATGTGTGATTGATTTGCTCATTCAGTAAAAAAAAGAAAGAAACAAAAACCTGTACACTGACTTATTTGACTTATTCCTGAGGCACAAGTTCATTAGCAGTGGCATAAGATCAAGAACTGTACAAATTAAGCACATAATTACTAACTTACTATGAGAATTTCATCAGAAATAGTAGCTTTAAGGAAAGGTGGTTTCTTTTCTCAGATTGATTCATTGTTCATTAAGGAGAAGAAATTCAGAGAACTAATTTTCTAACAGTTACCCCCTTTAGTTTGCAGCTAAAAATTATACATTATGGATAAGATATAGCTTTTTTGAGGTATTTATTTACTTAGTAAAGTCAGAAAACAAACATTTCTGTAAGACAGATTTATATTTCTATAATAGTTTATACCATTCATATGAGTACTTGAAAGTATGTTTTCTGTTCTGGTTTTGTTGCTGTTCCCAGTCTGTAAAGAACTTGCTAGATTGATCTATCTTATCTCTGGCTCGAGATGACAGAAGACAGACCTCTAGGGTAGGACCTCTTTTGGGAGTCATCTGATAGAGCTCTTTGCTGATAGTTTTTGTGGAGCAGGCAAAGTTTTACTTCTTCTATACATAAAATAATACATTGAAAGGCTGGTGATGAACCTTATCATGTCACCGCCTTTGTGCCAGTTTTGGACTCCAGCCAGTCCCCGCTCCGTGTCACTAACTGCCCCTGTCCTCCAGAAAGGAAATAGTGTCATTCCATGTTAACCCTTGTCTGCAGTGATGCCTTGCACAAAGGTACAGGGGGAGCAGTGCATATTGGTCCTCTCACCTCAGCCCCTCTGTTTCCTTCCCACTCTCTCCAGCCATCTTTCTGTCTGTGATTTGGAGGAGGTGTAAGACAGTTCTGTGAAGGAAGCGTGCAGTTGTGAAAGTGATAGCTCTTCCCTCTATGAAATTATTGTTTAAGCCTTTTATCCTGAGGATAGTCTGAACTACTGTATGACAATGCAAATTTAAAGCACTGTAGGAAGGAATTACAGGAGACTGAAGTATAATTCCATAGTTTTATTGAAAAGCTACTAATAATGAGTTTAAATATATTGATATCTCTTCAGAAAGACACTTCAAGGAAAATGTATTGCTTTAATGCTTGAACTTGTTTGTGTAGTAAGCTCTCCTCCCAGATGGTGATTGAGTAAGGGTTTGATGTGTTTCCACAAACTTGGAAGATCATGTGGAGTGTGGTACTATTGCAATAGAACAGGTGAAGTTAAGTTGTCTGTCAGCTTTAGAAACTAACTCACGCTAAGGGAAAGCAGATCATAGACGTCACACGGGGTAGATAACCAGGAAAGATTTTGTTTTAGAGAAATGTCCAGTATGTCTGTGATAACCAGGATATTCCTTTATACAACAAGTTAATCTTCACATAGCAAATGCAAAGCAGTTTTGAGGCCTGTGGAAATTTTGGTTACTGACTTTGAGAAGGTTATAGGGCTCCAGAAGTTTCTTTCACCACTGAACAGACTTTAAGTAGCAGTTATGGATACAGGTTCTCTACAATTAAAGCTCTCCAGTGAAACTATAGACCTACCTTGCAAGTCTAGACAGACAGAAAGGTACCTGTTTAAAGATTCATTTTTAAAAAGACTGTACGGTAGCTGTCTTGAGCAAATTAGTACTTAAAAAATTTACTCTTGATATACAAACAAAATATTGAAGATGAAGACCTGGTACCATGTTAATTTTTCTAGCTGGCCTTTCAAAGCATTGTTTAATTAAACTCATGGTGGTGGGGAGGGCAATCCTTTTTATCCTTTGTTGTATTACTAGAATAAGCTTTGTTTTCACAAGTGTTGATACATTTCAGCACCTTGTGACTCCTGAATTAGTTAAGAGTAAGTCAGACTCTTCTCAGAGTAGTGGTATTCAAAAACAGTTAAATCCTGACAATGACATTCCCTTGAATAATGCTGTTTCTACTTTAGATTGCAGGTGCAAAGAGGATTTTAAGACTTAATGATTTCAGTTTAAACATAATCGCAATTTCAACTAATACCAGCACAATTATCTTGCACTTTTATGAGTTAGTATCACCTAGATGCTTGATTTTGAATATATACCATTTCATAAAGAATATTACAGGAGAAGGAAAAAAACACAAAGAATTATTATGTAGTGTTGGCTGGTTTTAAGCTCTAAACTTTAAAATCTGTGTAGGACAATAAAAATACAAATTTGTACATAATAATTTCTATTAAGATACTTGATGCTAAAAGTTATTATTGATGTAATAATTCTGGGTATGTGTTAATTAATGAATAGGTAACTTTATGTAAATACAGCACACCAAATTTTAAATATGTTCGTTCATTGATCAATATAGTTGTAAACCAAATCAAAACGAATTTTTTTCAAAGTATAGGCTTAAATGCGAAAAAAATTACAGGGGATAATAGGGAAAAAAGTTAGTGTCATGTTCAGAGTTTGGTGATATGTTTAAATAATATATACTTTTCTAAAACAGAATTCTTCTAACATTTTCTGCTCATGCAATTGATTTCAGTAAAACATTTGAACTAGGTGTTAACTATCTGTTGATAGTTGCTATCCAGCATAAGGATTTTGTATTTAATTGAAGAAATACTTGTATTAATTTCTACCATGGAAAATTTTCAGCTTTTCAATATAAATGATTGATTAGGTAAGTAGTGACATTAGTTTTAATAATTTATAAGAGCTTGATTAAATAGTTAAGATAGTATTTTATAAGTTATTTTATTTTTAGTTAATATCTTTGAGAGCAACTGCTCAAAAGTCCTGTCTAGATATAGGCCTACCCTGTATTTGAGCTTTAAAGGATATTAACCTTTATCACAGAAGTTACTTATTCTCTGTTTTTGTTTAACAAAGGAATCTGTGTGTGTGTGTGTGTGTGTGTGTGTGTGTGTGTGTGCACGCGCACGTGTGTGTGTGTATTATATTACAATTAAGAGCCTGTGATGCACCACTGCAATTTATTTGAAAACTGGAAGTCAAACTTTTACCTTCAAAGAACAATAACAATAGCAAGTGGCTGTTTTTCCCATTTTCTGTTAGCTCGTTAGGTATTCTTTAAAAATAAATAGAGAAATAAAAATGTCCTTAGAAATATCTTCAAGTGTATCCTGAAGAGCACTCAATACACTTGGATATTTAAATATTTGAGGGTGGGATTTGGAAGAGATGGATCCATTCTTTCTTCTGCCACAACCTTGACCTTAGTCATTTACCTTCTCTGTGCCTCAGTTTAGTGAAATGGGAGTAATATGAAGCTCACCAGGTTCTTGATAAGGTTTTCCTTCAGTAATGGCTAAAATAGTTTGAAATATCAGAAAGTTAACATTATTGTAATTATATATATAGTTCTTTTTGCCCCTAATTTCTTCCTGATTATTTTTCTTAATGATAGTGCTGTCACTGATAAGGTACACATCATTGCTAGTGACACTTGCAAGTGTGATTGAATAGTGCAAATAGAGCAGAACTGTTTTGTAAACTTCAGGGTTTTAGGTTTGAGTTTAACCATTATAAAAACCATTAGATGTGGTGTTTTACTGTAATTTATATTTTGTTTTGATTTGTTTTCATTTTCAGTTCAAGCTCAACAGCTGATGCAAATTCAGAGGAAACAGCTAATTTGGAGAAAGGAAAATCAACATTAAACAAAGTTTTGGAGTCTTTTTGTTCATATCACTGGCAACAGACTCTGGCTATGTTAAAATTCTTAATACAAGATGAAAATGTTCCTATAGTTTGCAGTTGCAAGCAAACACATTTGGTCCACTCTGAAACTCCCAGTTCCCTTACTGAAGAGGATGTTCACGTTTCATTTTGCAGTTGCGATGGACATGTGCTGACGAAAAGGTGCTGTTTACAAAATCAAAGGCCAAACACTTGTTTACCACCTCTGTCTGTTTGTATTAAAGATTTCCATTCTTTGTCATGCCAAGCTGTAACGATTGGATGTATTAAGACAATGGTGAACAAAGCATGTAGTTCTCCTAAGTATTGTGCTGACCAATTGCAAAATTATAACAGGCATTCTGTGAAAGCAGCAGCATGTACATATTCAGCTAAGGACTGTGATCTCTTAAGCAGCATTAAAAATGCAAATAGATCTCGCAGCCCATCACCACCTCCACTGTCACCTGTACACAGCAAAGAATTTGAATCACTGGAAGGATCGGTTATGGATTTTCCAACTTTAGACAACAACAAGCTTGAAATATCCATCAACCAGCCTCCATCCCTC
The DNA here is from genome assembly GCF_001715985.3 of Manacus vitellinus. NCBI lineage: Eukaryota > Metazoa > Chordata > Aves > Passeriformes > Pipridae > Manacus > Manacus vitellinus. Next base: position 10,223,323 of record NW_021938789.1, on the reverse strand, counting down.
CTGCCAGCTGAAGGAAGCAAAGAAGAATTTGAATATGGAGGTAAAACATGCAAAGGAAAAGAGACCGAATGTTCGGATGGGATATGGATGTCAACAGACACCCAAAGCAGTGATGATTACATTAGTTCTGAGAAGTCTGAGCAGGGTGAACATTCCGCCATTTTTCAAGGTTTAATGGACCGCATTAATGAAAAGCTGAAATCAATAGACACTACAGATATAGCAACAAATCTTGTAAAACTTTCTAGCAGTGACAGGGCACCAGAAAATGATGTCAAATTGGGAGACTTCGTGACGTCTCTTTTGCATAATGCTAAGGCAAGTGATTACAGCTTTATGGAATTACTTCGCCAACACGATAAACAAATGGAAAATAAAATCATCCAGACAAGATTTCGCAAGCGTCAGGAAACTTTATTTGCAACATATAATTCTCCTGATTCACCAGTCATTCGACGACAGTCTTTGCAAATCAAGAGAGAGCTTGCAAGCCTTGATGAAACTCTTGTAAGGAAAAAGTCAATTTCTGAGAGAAATGCAAAGAAATCTACAAAAAAATTCGATAAAATACATCCAAATAAAAGACATAGTTTTACTGTGATAGAAGATGAGGCTTTGCAACATCTTGAAAGCAACCCATGTGTGAAGTGCCAAACCAAACCAATGTGCTTTCCAGTACACCAAACAGAGTCTTTCAAACTACCTCTTACTAATTTTCAAACCAGCTCTGGCTTTTTAGTTCTTTCAGAAAACAGTGGTATTACAGCCAGCCAGGCAAAACTCCCAAATACACAAGGAGATGATACACCCTTACAAGAGACTGGTCAGATTCCTCTAAAGGATGAGAGTAATGAAATCTTGGGCAGAACTAAACGTAACATTGTGCCTCCTGGATGGTACTCTGTGTATGTGACAAACAATATCATGTTTAGAAAGTCATCCAGTGCAAAAAAGTCCTTAGAAAGTTTGGAAAACATTAAAATAAATGAAGATGCTGAAAGATGCAGTGACATAAATATAAGCAAAATTGTGAGAGACACAAATCTGCAAGTTGTTGTGGAGCGTTTAGAAGATACATTAAACTTAGCCAGAAAGAGTAACAACTCATTACTGGATAGTTACAAAATAAGCCAAAAATTAAAAGATAATGCATACGAACAGGTTATGAACCCAGCTGCTAGAAGGGGCTTACCCTTCGCTCTGAGTGAAATGGGATGCACGGGACAAAGCTTCCTTTCACATTCACATGTGCCAAGCAGCAGTAAAATCAGAGCAATTTGTGTCACAGCAAACAAACAAGAAATGGTTATAGATCAAGAAATTAATGATGGCCTTTTGAGATCTCTGACCTTTAATTCATCCAGCTCAAATTCCAATAATGGGGACTTGGATGCAACACCTGAAGCTGGGGAGATCTCATCTCCCTTAAACTACTCTAGTCCTGTTAAGCTTATGTTTGTCTCAGAGGTCAATAGTCATGAAGGGGTCAAATACACTTTGACATCTGCAGCTGCATCTCCTAAAGGAAGCACAGATCTCTGTTTGTTTCAAGGGCACACGAACACTTCGTTAGACAAACAGGCCACAGGAGACCTTTCTCATGCAGTCTGTGTCAAGGACTGTGATTGCAGTGAAAATGATACCAAGGAGGAGTCAAGTTGTGTTTATGCAGAAGCAGTTACAAGCTCTTGTCCAGTTGGTCAGACTAACGTAAATGACTTGAAAAAAAATGATGAAGTTGTGGAGAAATCAAGCAGTAGCAGTGAATTGGTTTTAAAAAGAAAACCGGGTAGACCAAAGAAAATAGGTCCTCAAGTAGTTAAGCAGGTTAAGAGACCTATTGGACGACCTCCAAAACCAAAAATGGATATGAATGAAAGCACAAAAGCTAGACCTGAACTTAGCAGTGGTGGTAAAAGCATCAAGTCTGATGCAGCAGTATTGGAAGAAGCTAACAGCAACAAAAATATTACTGTGACAGTTGTTTTTGGAAGGTCAAGAAGAACAAAGAGACATGTTTCTGAAGGTAATCTAAATGTGATTAGTGTGCTACCCACACAACATATTGATTCTAATTTTGCCAATGACCCCAGCAAAGTGAGGCACAATACAGAAACTGGAAATGCTTTGACTGAAATAGTAAAAGCCTTTCAGAATCCTGCTACTGAAAAGGAGGAGGTCTCTGGTTATGACTATGTCAGACCTATCAAGAGTAACCCAGCATCGCCACATCCTTGCAGCAATGTCATTCGGCAGATTAAGAAACCATTAACCACCGTTCGAAAACCTGGTAGGCCAGCAAAAGTAAAAATTTCTGGCATATCAGTGACTGTTAGTAGACTTTCACCTCAGGAAAGAAAAGTAAGCATTAGCAACGGCTTGCCTCCTTTACAACAGCAGAATGTGTTAGAAAAAAACATACCACAGGAGAGAAAAAATCAACTCTGCAATAATATGGGTCAAGTAAAGAACATGCAGAAAGATTCTAGAGAGGATGGATCACCCAATGTCACTGCAGCAATGTCAAGAAAACATGAAATTCCATCAAGACATTCTGCTAGAGACAGAAAACCCTCCCTGCATTTTTTACATTCATTAGCATCTTCTAGTGCATTTACTTGTAGAAGTGCCTTACTACATAAGTCTTATAAACTCCATTTGAAAAAAGCTAAAGAGCGAAAGGAAAAACATGCGCAGTCAAATCAGAGCACAGCATCCAAAGATACCTCAGAGCTGAGAAATTCGGGAAGTGCTAAAAAGGATCTTAAGGATGGTGAATTCGGACGCATTAATGAAGTATCATCAGATCCCATATTTTCATCAAATCCCTCTCTCAGGTGGTGGCCTACTTCCACTTCGAGTGACACTTTGTTGGAAGAACTAAATAATAGATTTGAACAGATAACTAATACCTGGTTGCGCGTGGGGGGAAGTGAGTCTGATAAATGTGTATGTGAAAAAAGGGATCCCATTGAACAAGACTGTAATACTGAAATGTCAAACCCTTTAGACTCCTGCCTTGTAGAACTTGAAACATCACCTGTAAAAATGCTTTTCCAGAAAAAGTATAATATGAATGAACTCTGCACCTGGTTTATGCAAACTACAGAAACACAGTCTCTCTCTCTAGTGAGAAAGGCAAATGCTCGCAGTCCCTTAGAAGTAGTTAGTACTAGAGAGACAAAGACAGAAACTAAACAATCTGATCTTAGTACTTGCCCTTTCAGAAAGCACTTTAAAAAGTTTGCACTATCCTCCCCTTCAAAACCAGCAGGGAAATTGCAAATATTGCATAACATAGTGAGGTCTCCAGTCTTAAACATGAAAAGTAATTTCACATTAACCAGATTAAAAAGAAATGAATTTAAAAAGTTGCAGCGTGATAGTTGGGGACAAACAAAAAAGCTCTATAATGCAGCTCCTGGAGGCTGGAAATCAAAAAAGAAAAATTTGCAGTTATTTTGCCAAAGCCAATTGTTTAAAAGTACAAGTGGGGAAACCAATGATGAAACACCCAAGCTCCAGGAAAAAAATATGCTAGAAATCCAGCCCGCTCAGACTTTGTTAGAGTCTCAGAAAAGCCTCTTGCCAACTGAAAATGAAGCCAGAGATGCATTTGTTCAACAGATGATGGGATCTTCTGACTTTAACCCACATCCTGGTATAGCAAGTATACTTAAGTCACATCCAGAGACGAATGGAACAATTTGTTGCCAGCAAAATGTTAGAAAAGAACAAAGCCAAGATAAACTGTTTCAAAATACTTGGAAAGCTAAAACCTTTAAAGACTGTAGGATATTTCTGAGAAAAATCAACCATATTGAGCAGCACAATTCATTTAAGCTAAATAATGTCATTTATTCTCCTGAAGCTGTTGAGAGTAAAAGCACTCAGGCTTATATGGAAGAAAAAAGACATCCTCTTTTAAGGTCCCATTCTACTAAGCAAAATGCATTAAAGAAACAAGAAAATGAAATGGAAACATCTAAAGGATCTAATTCCTCTAAAGTGACTGAAAGGCTGGATGACCAGTTTCACAGCAGAAGGTTAAATAGCAGTGTAAACCAGGACGATAATCCTGCTGGTAGTTCTGAAGTTCTTATCAGAATAAACAAAAGAAAAAGTCCACAATGGGAGACCACTGATACAAATTTAAGAAAAAGGCATAAGAGACAATCATGCAGTAGTGGACAAATGGCACCTTATTACCCAAAGTACCAAGTAGGTAAGTTCCTGTTCCCCGCTTCATCTTGAAATTGAAATCTTAAGGAATTGGAGAAGTCAAACAACTAAGCACTTTGAATTTTTTTTTATTGCATGTCATTCATTTGAATTTCAGATAAGCCATGAAATTAAACATTATATAACATCAGAATAATGCAGAAAGTGCAATTTTAAAATGTGCATAGTATTTTATAACACTCTTTCAGCTCCAATAAGCTAACTAGTATAGTTCAGACAGAAAGAAATCAAGCTCTGACATTCTGAAGTCAGTCAAAACTGGCTATTGCTTTCAAAAGGAGCAGAATTTCATTCCATTGTGTCGTTTCTCATATTGTGAGGAAGGGTAAATTCTGAAATGAAGCATAAATTCAGTGTTATTAGCATATAGCTGTTTTTTAAAAAATTGTCATTGAATGATTTCAATTGCAAATCTGTAATGGTTTTATAATTATACAGTAAAAGATAGTACTTTGTACTTTTGGGAATTATTCATTCAGAGATCCGTTTTAGTATCTATTCAATGCCAGATGAAATCTGCTGACTCTAAGGGGTTTGCACATTGAATCCTTACAGAATGATTTCAAATGCAAAATTATTCTTGACAAGTACAATATACAGTTACTATGCTGAATACCTTGGCTTGGACCCTTTTTAGGCTAGTGTGAAATAAAATCAATTTTTAAAGCTAGATATTTATAATACAACTGTGATCTCAGAAAGTCTCAACTCATTTCAACAAAATAAGGTGTGAAATATTCACAAAATAAAACTTTTGCAATGTGATGTAAACGACTGCAGAAGTTTTCATTTGTAGAAACAATATTATATTAGCTAGTCTGATACACTGCCCAAAAAACCCCCCCTATTCAAAATATCAAAGTCATAACTCCTCCTTTGTATTCTATACTGTAGAAAAGGATCTCTGATAATAAATGGAAAAGTTAATTTAAGTTGTAGTATAAACAGTATTATGGCTCTTGTATGCATTATTTCTTTTGTACTTCATGTAGTAATATAGAATTCTTCATATTTAGCTCATTTGGTGTAACCCTGCTTTCCCAAAATACAGCATTCTTTTATCTTTAGACTACTATTTTGTATTTTAATTCACTGATTTCGGGCCAAGTTTAACATAAATAACTTGTTTTGAAGAAGGTCGAGCCTTGACACAAGATTGCTGTAAAAAAAACAGAACTAGAAAAGGAAATGGGTAGCATGTATCTGTTTCTATTTTGCAAATGAAGAAAGAGCTCTCTCATACTTGTAACTCATTGAGAAAATGTTACATTCCAATTCTATTTATCTGTAAACATTTTGTTTCTACAGCAGTGTAAGACCTATTACTGTGATTGGTCTCATGTTAGTTTTAATTGGGACTCAATTTTATTTACCTGATAACTTTCCTCCTTTAGTTTTGGATCTTTAGGAAATCTGATAACTATTTTGATATTTTACATTATTTCATTTACAGTTTTTGTTATTTTCCCTTTTGCTCATAGTTTCTCATATCTATCATTGTCTTTAGAAAGGGTATGACAGAAAGTTCATTGATAAAGGAAATGTTAAAAGACAAAGAATGATGATTTTCTCCACGCTTGTAACCCCAAATCTTTTTTAGGGGTACTGTTGCATTACCAGGGGATTGTCTGATACAGAAATGATGTCTTGTTTTGGCACGTTGATTCAACATTGTGTATTCTTCACACCAGCCAAGGAAATCATACAACCATTTTTAGTTGGAGTACAGCTACTGCCCAAAAAGAAGGAACATGATTTCCAGCTGTGCGTGCGTGTGACTTTAAACATAATTCCTGCATCTGGAACTTTAATGCATATGAAAACATCATTATTTGTTCATATGTTCTTTGGATTGTATTTTTGTTGATGTGGTACCATAAACTATATCATTGTTCTGTTGTCATGCTTGAAATGTTGTTGTATACACATTTATGGTCAATATTTGAAGTTTTTCTTCAAGTTTTACTGATCTTGGGGTCTTACCAAATGTTCTTGAAAAAGACAGGGTTTGTGATGATGTTTTATTGTGAAGCATTGTGGCAGGTAGGCAGAATGTTGTTACCAAATTTTTATATATACTCAGTTTTCGTTGTCATGTACAAGCGGGAATAAAGCAATTGAGTTCTTACAGGTCAGGGCAGTATCAAGCAACCATGTACTCATTGTAGCAACAGAAGAGAGTTAATCACTTTTTCACATTGCCTGTTGTGTTCAAGATAAGGTGGCTGGTAGATACATATGATATTTGTTACTACTTGACTTCTGAACCTTTGCTTCAACAATGCATTTGATGTGTTGAGGAGCAGTTCCCTTTTACTGTAAATCTATGTTCTGGCCATTTTAATCTCTTCAGCAACACTGAAACACTGTTATTCTCTATGGTGGCAAAGAAAATTACGTAAGCATGTTTTTAGGAAAGCATTTCTGTCTTCTTTTCATGAGAGCAGTTCACTCTTTTTCCTTGTAACACTAAAGGTCACATTCACGTGCTTTGGACTGGGCCAAAAGGCTTCAAGAAAGCCAAGCTAAAATAAGAGAAACTGTTATCCAACAATAAAAATGGATAAATAAAATACTTCATTTTATGATCTTACAATGTACTGAATAGTTTAAAAATCTGCTTCAGGGGATGTGGACTTTAAACAGATGCACAGGAGGCTGTGGACCTTCTATGGTAGCAGGCAGTGCTGTGCTGACATCACCTACCTGTTCACTTGCCCTTCATATCAGGACATAGAAAAGCTTTTAAAAATAATTCCATTCACTTGAAGTTAGGCTATTTTCTTCATCTAAAATGAACTTTTTCATTTTCTCCCTTTCATTTTGGCTTTTCTTCAAGTAGTCTGGAGTTTTAGAACAGAAACCTGTAAGATTTGTCGGCAGAGAATATGAATTTTCAGTATTAATTTTTCATCATGTTTGAATGTGGGTTTTAAATGCTATCTTAATGAAATCAAATTAGTGCAGTACTTGAAATGAGAATTTGCTGATTTTTATAGTCATTTCAAAGTTGACTGCAAGAGTTAAGAATCTTAACTATGAAACTTTGTGAGTCTAATTGATCTCTTCATTGTGCACATAAAATAACAAGGATGTTAATATTACAGACAAACCTTTTCTTGAGCTTGACTCCCATTACCATAAATTTTCTTAAAATTGGGGGGGAAAATTTTGTGAACTCTTTTTTACACATCTATATTAGTATAGCTATAATATTCCAGTATTGTTGAGTATTTGTCACAGGGTAGTGCAATCCAGTAGTGATAAGGCTACAAATGGGAATCACTTCTCTACTACTGTGGAAGAGAGCCTCACACCAATCATCTTGTGACAAAATTGATTGTCTTTAGCAGGGCTGTTCAGCTTTCTCTTTCATGAAGGAGCAGGTTCTACAGTCCTAATTAGGGACAACTTTAAAATAATAGGTTAGGTAAAGTGCAAAAGAGACATTGTAACAGCCTTTAAATCTGTTGATTTTGAGAAAGCTCTTTTCACAAAGGCTCTTCATTGGAGGGTTACTTGACTCTAAAATAAATTTCACCTGTGATGCAGAGTAAGCAAATAGAAATTTTCAGAACTGTAGTTGCCGGACAAGAGGTTACTTTTTCACAGTCAGACATTAAACAAAGTAAGAACATTAATAGAAACGTAGGAAGAGTATGAAATGAATGACTGTTCTCATAACTGGGCCATTTTTAATGCAGATGTATAAAAGCAGAAAGGTAGACTTGATAAATAGTTGACTATACATGTACAATAAATCCTGACTCATTTAATGAAAATGGTCTATTGCTTTATTCCCTATAATGCAACAACAGCAGCTTCAATACCACAGTTTAATGCTCCATTTTCTTTTACACTCTGGAATTCTACTTGCCAAATACAATTACATAGAGTCTTCCTTTTTCTTTTTCTCATATCATGTGATCTGGTGTAGAGTGTAAAAGTTTTTGATGCTATTTACTTTTAAACTGTAGTTATTTACATATTGCCTTAGGCTATGCTGTTCCTTACGTTCTTTTGAGGGTTCTGAGCTAAGGATTTTTACTTTTGCTTCTTTGAATGATAAACTTCTTTCAAAGAACTCAACTCTGAAATCTTTAATTTCCTTTGCCTGCTAGGAACTGTCTGTAGTTTAGTGCCATGATCAGTAAGCCTTTGTGTAGCATTTATATACCTAGTTTTATACCCAAGTTGGGGCTTTTTTGTCATTGTATTCAGTATTGTTTTGTTATCATCTTTTAATTTTTTCTCTTCAAAAACTGAGGAACTCATACTCACGCTTTCCTATTTGTCCTCAGTCTTGAGGAAATGAGCAAAATTTTCAGCTTTCTTTAGGGAACTGGTAATACTATATAAATAAAGACCAGCTTCCATCTTTCTGCTTAAGTCTTTCTCTAGAAGAGAAAATAGTGGTTTTTCAAGGCCTGCTCAGCACTTTTGAAAATCTGACAATACGTATCCTTTTTAAAATCCTCTTTTCTCTTAAGAGTTTACAGCCTTAAAGCAGAGCTTCAGTTGCTGTTAGATAGAAAAGGATAGAGGTCAATCAATGCAGCCTGTGAAGATGTAACTTGTAAATTAAATATTAATGTAGTCTGACCATCACAGAGCAGGTTAATTATGCTGAGACACTTCTGCCTTTTGGTGTTGAGCTCTGTGAAAATAGTCCTATTCAAGAAAGGTGCTTTAATTAATAGAGACCTGTGTACTGTGCCTTAGTTTGTACTCCTCTATTGTTTATATACTAAAGCTAATGCTGCTTTTTTTTTCTTTCATCACATATTTGTCAGTGTCTTAAACTAGAATCATCAGTTAGTTACATTCAGAAAGTGCAGATTCTGATTCCAGAATTGAGGGGGGGAATTTAAATGACTGAGCTGTTGTTTGCATGTATTCTTGGGTAGATTTTCCTTCCCTAATTCCTCCTTCATTCATCAAAGGATAGTTTTAGTCTGACCTTTGATGATTTGAAACCTTCTACAGATTTTCAAGCCAAATATAATGCCATGTATTTATTCACTGTTTATCCTTTCACTAGCAGGGTCCTTTAAGTTTGCTATGATTACACAATTGTGCCTTAAAGGTATTGTTTAAATAAGCTTTGAGACTAATAGAAGTGTTTTTTGTTATTTTAAAGTATCTTAGGAAAAAGCCTAAACATTTGTTTTCAGGGCTATACAGAGTGGTGCTATTTCTTACTAAGTTACCTAAAATTCTCTTTCAAATGTAGGTTAACATTTGGTGGCTGTTAGAAATCATATTTCATTTTTTATGTTCCTTTTTCCTTGTGTTCATTTGGTAACTGTATATTAATTTAATAGAAATATGATTTTTGCCATGTTTTAAGGGCACCATTTTCTTTTCATAAGCCTTTTTTTCTCTGGTGTTTCCTGTGGCCAACATGAAAATGAAAGGCCTTCTAAAATGGCCTTGAGCCTTGGGTGTTCCCGAGCATAACTGAGTGTTTCTGAAAGCTGTTGACAGCCTTCAGGTTCTAATTAAGACACATATTTTTGCAGTAATCAACAACTAATTAGATGGTTGTATCTGAATGGAAAATGCTTTATATGGGAAGCTCAAGATTTTAAGAGCAGCATTTTGCATTCACATGCACACAGCACAACATCACAGCTTGGTGTCGTGCTTCATGTTTTCAATGAAATATAAAATATGATGGTCTTCTTGGTGTGTAATGCAGTAAAGCAAATTTATGGAGTCCTCATTAACAATGTTTACTTCGTACTTATTTAAAAGATTTTGTTATATATTTTAAAATAAATCAGAAGAAAATGTTTGGAAATCAACATTATGGTTTTTACCAAATACAATTTTATGGAAACGTATGATTTATAGACCTGTACCTGAATATATTTGTAAGGGATATGTGCTACCAATGAACTGTGAACCTTTCTAAGGTACAACTTTAAGAGAAAATCACTTCTTTGAAATACTGCAAATAGAACTGAGATTGAGATCCCAATTGAGAAGTTATTTGGAATTTTTTAATTACTTTATTGTTCACAGGAGTTTTTTAATAGTGCTTTATAAAAAGCTAGAAAAGAAAATATTAATTATTTCACTGCTAGTAAAAGAAAAGATTGAAGTTACTGTAACTGAGCAATAATTAAAATGTGCTCCACACATTTTATTCCTAACCAGGTTATGACTTGATGTTTTTGATTAGTTGCAGTATACCTTGATAAAATAATGCTGTTCTTGAGACACATCTCTCTCCATCTTCTTATTTTAATGCATAAAGTATCACCTTGAATTGCTGCAGTTTTCCTATCTCCTCCGTCTGTTATTTCTTTTTTCCCCTTGTTGGATTGCCAGCTTTCAGCTGCATTACTTGTTTTCTCGTCTAAATGCTCACTTTATATTTCATTCTCAATGTATGATTTTTCATGAACTTTATTAATTACTCACTTTAATAAGTCAGATGATCTATGTTGTCCCTGCAGTTTCCTACCTTTTTTCCTTTCTCACAGAAGCATGGGCAGTGTGCACACTTTTTGATGAGCCCAAACAGGATGTCAAGCCACTTTATATCGGCTTAGCTCCTGTAATGAAAATTACACCACTGCCATTGGCTGTCTCTTCCAACATTAGCTATCCCACTGCTTTTTGTATATCATGATACTTGTATTTTTACAGCAGTATAGCATTGACTTGTGCTTCATCGGTGATCCCCAGTAGCTGCCCACCCTTTGTTACAGAAGTGCCCAACCTGCCCTGGTGCAGCGCCACGGTCCTGCAGAGCTGCTGTTTATTCCACACCATTGCTTTTATTCTTTTAGTTTATTCAGAGCCATATCTGAACCACTGTTCAGACCATTTAGACCATTACACTCTGGTTTTTGCACATTTATGTGCATCCTCTCTTCATACTTTACTCTCCCTTAGTACCAAACTGTAACTAATTCTCAGATCACTCATCAGCTTTCCTTTTTTTCAAGTATAGGTTTGTGAGTGCCAGAGGATGCTCTGCAGAAAGTGAGTGCAGCCTAGTTTTATTCCTGTTTTGGTTTTTACTGCATATTTCCCATTGTGTACTATTGGTGGTCCATACTGTCTCTTACACCTGATAAGAGATTTATAATACTGTGAGCAAGATGTCAATGAGCCTTTGTCAGATTTCTTCAAACCCAGATGTGGAAAATCCTTTATAAGTAGCCATATCTACTTTGCAATCCTCTTTTTCTTACTGAAGACCAGGTAACTCAGGTTTTTTCCTACAATGTAAAGATACATGTTTTTTCCAAGATCAGGATATTTAAACAGATTTTGTCTTCCCAGCTCCATGCTTTTGGGCCAGCAGCTCTGGATGCTCTATAAATCTAGACAAGTTACTGTTTCCTCTCCCGTATGGCAACTTACACATTCTGTTCTTGTGAAACAGGTCAAGCAATTTTTGTTTCTTTGCATTTTTTTCATAACTCAAAAATGGTTTTCATGACCATTTTCTGATGCTGATTCCTCTCATGTTCTAGGCATCAGTAAAGGCTGCTTAGATTATTCTTCAACTTCTTTAGTGTACAAATAAGGGTTTCTCTTGCTATGTGAGAAACTTCCTGATTTATGGAGATCTAGGTGAGGCACTTTTTGCTGTATTCTTTTGTTTAGTTTTGTCAATCTGACAGATTATACTATTTGATTTTTTTCTTTCAGCAGCAGAAATTCACCCGACTTATGTCTGCATTCAGATTTATTGGTTCCTTACCACAAATTAAACTTAGACAGACATTCCACAAACTTTTCTTTCAGTGGCTGTGCCAGCTCACCTACTCTTCATCCTCCACTTCCTGCCACATTCTCCTTTTTTTCTCCATGTCAAGGCATCCATAAAAGGAATCAGTGCTTCTGTCTTTGTCTGTAAGGGGCAGGTCTCTTAACTTGGCTGTAGCTCTTTCTTCAGTGATCAGCTTTAGATCTGCTTCACGCTTACTGGTAGAAATGGCCTCAACATTAACTTAGGGCTTCAAATCCTTTCAAAAGCATAAGTCTATGCATTTCTACTTGGTTTGGAATGTTTTATGTCAGTTGTCAAGCCATCACTGAGTAATGTGACTATATTCATGTTTTTTATGTATTTCATGTTTTTCCAAGCAGGTCTTATGTAGGTGTTATTCTTTGTTTTCACTTTGTGGCTCAGGGAAGAATATTGCTAAATTGAGGTCCTGCTAGGAATTACAATAATGAGACTTACATTTCATATTGAAATACATGCATACATGAAAATTCAGATGCTTAGAGAAGTCAGTCTTTTCAAATGGATCTTGTCACAGGTTCCTATTACCTAAGGTGTGGATTTCACAAATATGCAGAGGTTATACTTCATGTTTTACTGACACAGGCTTGCCCTCAAAGCTCTCTTATTTACAAATGTTGAAATCTTTGTTTAAACAATGGATTATTTCTCTGTACATGAAATGGAAGCAGAGCTGAAAAATTCTTGTCTAGAAGCTGTAAGAATGCCTTAAGACGTTTTTCTTAATTAAAAAAAGTTCTTGTTCTCACTTAGGTCGTGCTCTTTTATCTATATGTGAAGTTTTCCATTTGGAATAAAGGGTAAATTTTAGTGGGGGGGAAAGGGACTTAAAATTAGGTTTCAGTATTTTTATTGGGGAACTTAGCATAAATTTCAAACAGTTCAGCAACAATAATTTAGTTTTAAAATTTAAGAAATTGCAAGTAAATAGTTAAGAGCTATACTCGAAGTATCAATTCTTGAAATTGTGCATTTTGTTACCTGTCTTTCTAGTTTGAAGTTCTAGAGATGTGTGTTTGAAGAAATTCCCTTGTGTATCATATTTGTTGCTGACATTTCCTATTTATCAGTTTACTACTCACAGCTGGTTTTAAATTTTATTTAAGTAGTAGAAATCTCAGAAAAGGAAATTACTTATTTGCAAATTGCTGTTTGACCTTCCTTAATTCAGAAGTCTGGTGGGTTATAAACCACCCAGGGACTGTCTCATCATATTTCTGAGATGATCTCTCTCCATAACATAATTGCATTTATAATGTGAAAAAACTATTATGAATTAAAGATTTGAGCTTAAATGACAAGATTTCCATAGCTGCATTCATCACAGCACTGAGATGGGGGCATTCTGCTTCCTCTGAGAGCAGCCTGAACCAGCAGCATACGTAGTTCTGAACCTCCAACCTTTATCTTATTGTGCCTCATTCAAAACCATTTTTAATTATGATTAGGTAGAATAAAGATAGCAAAACCTTTTTTTTCTGTTGTGGTATATTTCTAATGCTAATACAACAGTACTCATCTGCACTACAGATGTTTAGGGGATTTTTAATTTGTTTGCATGCTTCTAACTTCTAGTAATGACTGGAAATTAGGCAGTTTCCTTTCATGGAACTGATGGTCAGAGGCAGACTTGTTTCACTAGATGCTAAGAATTCATTATGTCTATCATAAAATGAATGATGCTTCCTTTCAACTGTTAGACTCTTAGCTGCTTTCTGTTTCCAAGATCTTTTAAGACAGAGTACTATGAATGATTTGAGGGATAGAATTATTATTTTCTTTATCAGATTATATACTATCATCACTAGTAAATTATGCTTCAAAATTTTATGGCTTCTTCATGCCCACCTCAGTGACAGTTTACAGTAATATTTTACTTCCTTGTTCTTCAAGAAGCCTGTGCCTTCTGTGGACTGCTAAATAATCTATATTAACACAAAACATGAGTGATTCTTGTCAAAAAGATCACTGTTCCATATAACTTTCTCAGGCTGCTTCAAATAATTATAACTTTAAAAGGGGGAAGCAATGTTGTCTATATTTAAACTTGTCAGCATATTCCAATCTGTCCTGTATTTCAGGGAGCCATCCGGACAAAGCTCTGTACTTCCATGGCTGCACAAGTCTGATTAATTTCTTTTGTAAAGCAGTTTTAGTTCCCAATTTTTGCAATGAAATTGGAATTTAAACCTTTTATGTTCTCTATGATCTGTTGCACGTAAGGAAGTGAGAACATTTTCTGAGGCTGACTGGTTTTGGGCAGAAAGTCATGTTATTTCTGTAACTGTACTCTGAAACTGTTGCCATCCATTCCACTTGCCAAAAGTTTACCTGAAAATGCAACCATCTGCTGGTTGGTTTATAATTTTGTCTCTGTGCAAGTTAAACTTAAAGCTTGAGCAGTGTGTGGATATCTCAATATATAGATTCAGAAAATAGCAAACCACTAAGTAATTCTCTTTCACTGACGTGCCACAAGCGCTCTCCAATTCCTGCTTGCCTCATTTTAGCTCTCTTTCTCATATGTTTTGTATTTCATTCCTATTTTCTTTCTTCCTATCCCTTTTATTTTTTCTCAGACCAAGAAAACACTTCTGAGTTTGTCCGAAGAGCAAAATAAACTTTCCACCGTAACTTCAGTCTGGGATTATGGCTGGTTCTGACTTCCATCCCTGTCTTTCTGTCTCTATTTAGTTCACCACCTATCTTGGTACTCTGCTGTTTTATTTGTCTTAGTATTCCAGCTTTGTTAAACTCAGCTCTTATGTCTAATTTTTAAGACTCCCTGAATCTTGCTTATCTGCCCAGCTTGCTTTGATCCATTTCCAGGGCATTTCTTTCTCTCTCTCAGATTTCCAAATGGGATTCCATCCACTCAGCTGAAATATATTATTACAATGAGAATCCATTTGGTAAATGGAAATGAGATACTAAAATTTTCCTTTGTAGATTTTTTTGTTATTGCATTTTGGCATTGTGGAAAGAGCTTAAATTTTAGAGACAATCAATCAGACTCTGCGTGCTTGGTTTAATTTCATTTCAATATATGTTGCATTATCAAATCAATCTCTGTTAGAAATCATACTGAGACTACTCTAGTCATTGTAGGTTTTTACCTGATGTATTCCACTATTTCTGGTTTTGGGAAATGTTGGAGTACTCTACAGAGAAAATTTTTTTATGCTCCTAAAGTTTTACTGTTTCTACTCAGTATTTTGAAGCCTGTAAAAGCCTCAAATCAGTGCTTTGTATCATGGATGCTCTTATGCTTTCCAAGCTATCGATTTACACATCACTGTTGGTGGCCTTTAGCAAGTACAGTTTGCAGAATTTTTGTCAGACAGGAGGGTATAAGAACCAGTTTGACCTTGCTTTCAGCTTGTTCAGCAGGAGACGTTTTTATCTGTAAGTGTTGCAAAAGATTTAGAGAAACAGAACCCTACAGTGATACTTTCATAGCCGTTTTACAGCATACAAAGACACAGCAATAATGGTAATCTCTGATGGGAAATGCTGAGGGATCACCTAACAGATGAGACATTTTTCCCTATTCCCACTTCTTATTTTTCCTACTTTTTCCTTTTTTTCTTTTTTTTACATGCTGTGACATGTCGTAGACACAGATTAACTCAGCAAATGTATGGATTCAAGCTAGCCAGATTTTTTAAAAATTCCTGGTTTTCCTGAACAATGTGGCTCCAAACTGCACAGAAAATACACAGCTCAAAGAAAATTATTTTTGTTTTGTGCTTGGCAGCCTGTCAGCTTCTCCTGTTGTTCTCCCATCCTGTATTAAAAATCTATTTCTATTAACACGATGATTTGGGTAAAACTAAATAAAGAAATGCAAAATTTCCCAAAGAAATATCTGTATTTGTACAGCTTTAGCAGGAAGTGTAGAAAAGAGCAGGGTTTTCTTTTGCACTTAGAAGCATGGGAAGGCCACTTGTTGCTTGCTTTAGTAGAAGGTTGAATTCAAAGACCTTTCTATTAAATTCTTTTTGCTTTAATGATAGCAGGAAATTTTTGAAGGGAGAGATGATCCTTTAAGGCCCTAGCGGGCCTGGAAACATAACCACAGACAGGGTTGTCTGCTTAGCCAGGGAGAGCAGATAGGACTTGAGAGGCCATCGGCAGTACTCTGATCTGGCTGCTGTGATTTGTTAGAGTAACAGGCAATTAACTCTTTCTTCAGCACTGTTGAAACAGAGTAAATTCAGAGGTGATTCGGTTCTGGTGATATGGGAACTTAGAGTTGGAACACACAAAAACAGACCCCCATGGAGTCATCAATGACAAGTTTTCTGGACCCACTGGTTTAGTGTGCAGCAGCATCCAAAGAGAGCCAAGGGCACAGGAGGGCATCCTCAGCTTGCATTTTTTTGATTGCTCTTCTTTCAGATTAAAAAATACAGTCACATTTCCATATTCTTTTTTCTCTTTACTTTCTAAGAAGAGACAAGAATGATCAGGTGAAATACGAAATCTTTAAAATGAAGCAGTAAATATGTGACCAGCACTTCAAGACTGGAGGGAAGGGCTAGTAGAGGATAGTGCAACTAAAGATGGAGAAAAACATGTGAATTTTCAAGAAACCTCACTAGTTTTTCATACAAAGATTTATAAAAAATGGAGCCTGTTTTCTTTTTTACTGGGCTTTTAGCTCAGTTGGCCTGTCTTCAAATTCCCTAGTGAAAACAAAGCTATTGGCTATGCTGTGGCTGGAGTTCCATGTCACAGGAGCACCTGTAGCTGACTTCCAAAAATCACATGCATGGAAGCTGATTAACTGAGTCAGTCTCAAGTGAATAAAACCAAAAAAAGATAATCATTGCTGGAATGGTAAACAGATGGCTTCAGAATTGGAAATTCTAACCTTTTCAGAGACCATTATATAAGATCAGTAAATGTCTGCTGTATTGGAAGTTGGAGACCTCCATCCTCTTACTGGTACAGGCTTTGGTAAAGAGAACTCCAGGGAGAGGTAGAGTAGGGATACTCTACAGCCTTATTCCAAGCTCTACTGAAATAGGCTTCATGGCTTCTGGTAGCATCAGGCTGTAACCTGCAGTTCTTCCTGAGAGGAGGGTTGCTGTGTGTAACATCTCTTACAAGGAATGCTTCGTGCACTGTGGAGCTTTTGCAAGCAGAGTGGAATAAAATTTAGAGTAGAATCTATTGATGGATTTGGCTGGAGAAATTTAACTGCTTCTGTTTAACTGTATTCCTTTAATTACATTCTCTGATTTCAAAAAGGTTTTCTTACCTTGTTACGTCAACAACTAGAAAGTAAATCACTACAGGTAAAAGAATGAAAAGTAAAATGAAAAACTAGGTTCTTCTCAGTTAACAAATATCTTAATGCAGATCTCTGACCACATTTTCCACTTCATTTTTATCAAGGTAAAATTTTCTAAAACAGTTAAGCTTTTTGTATTGTACTGGGAACTGAAAAAAAAATAACATTTTTCTATTCCTGTTTTTATGCATTCTTTTCAAAAGCAAAGTCAAAAGAGTTCTTCTATGAGAGGTAAATAAATCACTGCATGACAATTATCAGCACATACTTCAGTTTTATTTTTGCAAATTCAGTCCAGCCTTTTACACCTTGTACAGAAACCTGTAAAAAACTCTAAAAGATGGAGAGTAGGACAGTTCCTCACAGAGTTGACTGCTTGGAAGGTGCTGTTTGGTACTATTATAGCACTCAGCATTTTCTTGGGAAAGAATGATGGTCCAAATTCCACCAAATCCTGGTAATATACCAAGGTTGTACAATTCCTAGTTTATATACAGAAGTAACATGCCAGATCATATGAGAAGCCCAAACCTTTAGGTTTTTCTGTCTGGCATTTTCCCAGCATTAAACAGAGATTATCTGCCTACTGCTTTAGACAGTAGAAATAAAACCAAAGAACACCACATACCAAAACCACCCCAACCCTCAAAAAACCCTAAACCAAACACCACCATTCATGCCCTTCTCGCCATTTAGCTATTGATTAGTTGTTAGGAGTTTATGTTTTGCTGGAAAGTACAAAATCAGTAGGGGATGAGCAAAGCTGCAAACTTGAGAAGTCAGCTTGAACACAATCTCACATATGCACTCAATCCCATGGTCTTGACAAAAAGCTTTGGGTTTGTCCTGAGCGTAGAGGAGAAGAGGCACGTTAGCCATGAACGGGGATGCCAGTTCAGAGAAAATCCAGCTCTGGAATCTTATTGGTCTGGAGCTGTTTCTGAAGCTTCATGGCTGCAAGGTGCTTCTGAAGGGACTGGCACAGGGCGAGGGCACTGCACACAACCTCAGGTTTATCTAGCTTTTTTTCACGAAAGCAACCTTGCTGGCTGAAGCTGTCTCCATCACTTATGCTTGCATTCCATTTCCTACAGGAAGGAAAAGATCAGAGCAACCAGAGGGAAAGAGTACAAGGCAAAAATGAGACAAAAGATAGAGGCTGAAGAACAACACAAGGAAATGCAGGGAATGGGAGCCATACACCAGTTACGGAGTGTTGCGAACTAGGGTTAGGAAATGAGAAATGCCTCTTCCACTGCCATGTCAGAAAGGCAAGGACACAAACCTTCTGGAGAGCATACATCAAAATGTAAAAGAATTAAAGCCATGTTTCAGATGATCTGTGAAAAATATCAGTGAATTGTCACTTTAGCTGTTACATAAGCTGTCTTTCCCTCTTGCCAGGACAGAGGAAAAGATTTAATCAGTCAGTCCATGGTATTAGCAATGCAAACCAATATGTTTTAGGTTATAGCCCTATGCTGACTGTCTGTCCTCAGCTACCCTGCACACTCATGTGAGCACTACACTACAGCAGATTCAGTCCTTCAGAATTTGCACTCGAGTCCTGTTTCCTTAAATGCAGCAAGTAAAAGCCATTAAGAGATATTTTTTCTGTTTAAATATTCCTTTGATAGGAAACTGTGTTTATATAGTTTTTAGCATGGTGCTTACCTCCTACCCCTAATTACAGTACTTAGGACATTATTTTTTAGTATCTCAGTAATTAGAAATATTTTCAATTCTGTATCATTCTTGAAATCTTTGAAAAGGATGGTGAAAAATGATGAACTGCACACAGCAGGTAAATCACTGCAGGAGGTAGACAATAAAAAAAAAGTAGGGATGGAGGGGTTTGAAATTAGGATTGAAATTGTCTTCTGATTGTGCTTTATATGTGAAGAAAGACATTCTTTATGATGAAGATGGTGAAACACTGGAACAGGCTGCCCAGAAACATTCAAGGTCAGGCTGGATGGGGGTCTGAGCATCCTTATCTAGTTGAAGATGTCCCTGCTCATTGCAGGGGGAGGTTGCACTGGATGGCCTTTAAAGGTCCCTTTCAACCCAAATTATTCAATGATTCGATCCATATGTCTCTCCTAGTCTGTTTAGTGACCCCTACAAAGGGCTGGGTTTCTTTCCCTTCTTGTATTACTTATTTTCCTAGATTTGAAACAAAATACTGTCTATGTGTTAGACCTTTCACGGCTGTACCAAATGAACATTGTCAGCGAAAAAAACAAGCCCCAAACTTTTGCCCAGGTCCTGCTCTATGCCTTTACAGTGCCAGCTGGAGATAATTTAAGCAACAGAACCCTGTTATTGCACTTCTGCAAGGGAACAGTGTGAGCAGAAGACTGACGTGGGAGGGGCTCTGAGATCCCAACACAAACAAGCCCAGTCTACTTTACAACACAGAGCACAGCACAGTCAGGTTCTAATCTCAGTGTTTCTGGAACATAGTGCAGTAAAACAACAAAAAAAAACCCCACCAGAATGCACAATCTGCCACCACCTCATCTTGCCTCTTATCAGCTTGTTTGCAGGGGAAGAGGAAAGTGTACTAAACTTTTTGTCATTTTTTCCCCCCCTCTCCTACCCCCACTTCTTTTCTCACAGCACACTACAAGTGAAAGTCTCGGAGCCGCAGAATTCAATAGACATGAACACAGAAAATGAACATTTGAAGTCCATAAAGATGTGCCTTAATCAGCCCACTGAGTGGAATCTGAGTTTTTCAGCAGCATCTCTCGCCAGCTGTAAAGTTTTTAACCAAAATCTCAAAACTGATGAGAACAAATAGATTGCAGCTGTTCTTGCACTATTATTTTGTACATTGTTTCTGATTTTTTTTTCTGCAAAATAATAAGCGTTTATTACATTGATCTTGAAATGATCTTGTGTGATTTGGCTTTATATACTACTAGCATTATTCAGTTTGATGTACTTTTTCTTTTTTTAAATACAAAGTTTCACATCTGACCATCATGAAATTCTCGCAGTACAAATTTATATCAGAATCGGATGTTCCCCTTTAATAGTATTGTGATTTTTCTATGTTCTTTAAAGTTAATTATTTCCCAATTTTATTTTTGTGCACGAAAGTTAATATATTATGTAATTTGTGGCATAGGTCACCATGTAAAGATTTATGGTATTAATTCAAACAAATCTGTAACAAGTGGAGACCGACTACCTCGAAGCAAAGCAGTACGAAGGTCAATTACCTGAGGAGATCTCCGTTACCGATGGATTGAAATGTATGGAAGCACCAGTTTGTTTCTGCAGTAGGCTTTCATCTTCACTTCCCTTGAGAACTTCTGTGTGACAGTGTTTAATGACTGTGATGTCTAAAAGACCAAGCCTGGTGGAGAATCTCATGAGATTGTCATTCAACAAATCTGTATCTGCACTTTTTGAGGTTTCTGCTAAATGGTCTTTCTTCCCCATTCGTTTTTATGAATTCATGCCTGCCACCAATTAAAATGGATGTAAATGCTCTTCCTATTTCATTTTTTCTGTGTACTTTGGAAATGCAATGTAAAATCAAAGTTTTAAACTCTACTCAAAGAAGTAGTAAATGGTTGTAGCTGACTACATTGTAGACATTCCATGCTTAGATGATCTTTAGCAAGGTTCATGTACTTCATTCATCAAAACTTTATTATTAATAGAGCTATAACAAAAGTGTTAGAATAAAACCATATGATATATTTCTCTTTTCTGGAGTCATACATTCAATAGCTAGAGTAGAGGTTTCTTAATTCAACTTCATAATAAGTTCTCTGTCCTTTGCTTACCAAGAACAAATCTTCCAGAAGGAAATTTCCTTGGAAGACACTATATTTTATTAAACAAAGGTTTTAAGGATTCACCTGAAAATGAAGATGCAGCTCCTCTTTACAGAGGTTTCTTGGTTTGCAGGTACAATCCAGTAACTGAAATAAAAAGATTGTTACGAATTCTGGTAAGTCTCCCAAAGATCCTAATAGGATATTGAGGCACTGAAGTATCACACAGTGCAGAACATGATTAAAAGAATAAACATTCATCATCACACTGCACTGTCTAGCGGGTCTTTATGTATCTCAGCTATTTAATGCGTGTGGATTCTATGTGGCAAGAAAGCCAAAAGGGGAATTAAACTTCCCAGGGGAGAGGCACTGACTCAGTGCAGCCCCACCAAAGCACAAGGAACAGTAAGGAGTGAGGAGGGACATCAGAGCCAATGCAGCCGGTATCTTATTCATGTGCCCACAGGAGGAGATGCCATGTGGATTTTCTCATTTCAAAGACCCAGTAAATACCAGAACTTTTCTGGTTTGGACATGTCTCCCTCAGCTCCAAGCAGCAGCCCGGTTTTGTTAACTATCAGCAATTATTATTATTTGAATCACATTGACTTTTAATTGGCTGATGACACAAAAGTGGTCAGAGGGGAGTCGGTTCAGGCACAACCCGAGCTCCCCAGGCACTGCTGGAAGTCAGACAAAAAACAACACCACTAGAAAAACAAACGTTCTTGGTGCAGCCCTTACCCTTCAGCTTGGGAGAGTGACCAGCCAAAGGCCTGTTCTCAAGAGAAAGTGTTTTAGGGTGTAGTCTGAAGAGACAATCACAAAACTGGTTTTAAGAAACAGAAACCAGTGTGGGAATAAACAGGGGGTCGCTTTAAGTTTGACAAGTGACCACTACTATTTTATCATTAATAGGGAATCAAGTCTAGGTCTAGTGTGGCCATGTTTCACACCCTGCTGTGTTTAGCCAGCAAAAAGAGAGAAGTCACACCGTAATTGGTCCAGAGCAACAAAGAGGCTGTTTTTAAACCAATTAGAATATTTTAGGGATTAAAATTTTACTCTTTAATTAAGCAGCCAGGAAGTTAGGTACTCAACCCATAGAATTAAAGTAAATAACATTATTTTAGTAAAAGGAGTAATGCATATGAAGTCAATATTTTTTTCACTGCAAGTAGTAAGATACTTCCAGACTTGGGTCCTTGTCACCTTTGGATGTACTTTTGCTACCATGTGACTTTCTCAGAAAGTCAGCTGCATGCATTTAAACTATGATTATCAGTTATTGTGAGCTTTGAAGAAGACAGCAAACATCTGATCATCCCATCCTGCAATTATGCAGCTACCCTCTCCTCAGTAAGTGAAGTAATTTTGCAAGAGCACACCACGTTTTCTATCGCACAGAAATCCCTTCCCTTTACAGGGAGCTGGGCAGGTGAATACCCAGAGGGGCTGGAAATTCAGTGCCAGTTGCTGGTCAGGTTTCCAACCTGAAAGGATCACAGGGTAATTCAGGCATAAAAGGACATCACAAAGATCCTGCTAAAAAGGCAGACAGTTGTGATGACTTCATTCAGTCTTGTCTTAAACTAGGACAGAGCCTACATGGCCTTCCCAGGCAACCTGTTCCAGCAGTTCTCAGCCTGTTTCACTGCCCTTTTCACCTTATATTCTGGTCAGAGTTTCAGTCTATACTCATTGTTTTTTATCCTCCCACCATATGCAACAAAGAGCCCAATTCCATCTCTTCATCAGACTCCTTGCAAGTAACTGAGGATCCTCCCAGAGTGAACAAGCCCAGGTCCCTCAGCCTCTCCCCATAGGGCAGGCACTACAGCCCCACACCAGCCCAGGTGTTTGCTGTTTGCCAAAGGCAAACTCTGTTTCCTATTAACACACACCAGTGAAGCCACATCCACAGCACCTATAGATAATGCAGGCACCACTTGTTGAAAGTGTATTAGTGGCTGAAGAGCAAACCACTCAAGAGAAGGAGGATGAGAG
Source organism: Manacus vitellinus (assembly GCF_001715985.3). Classification (NCBI taxonomy): domain Eukaryota; kingdom Metazoa; phylum Chordata; class Aves; order Passeriformes; family Pipridae; genus Manacus; species Manacus vitellinus. The sequence continues at coordinate 10,200,207 of NW_021938789.1, read as the reverse complement.
AGAACTTGTAACTGAAAAAAACCAAAACAAACAAAAACCCCAAAACAAGCAAACAAAAAACCAACCAACAACACTTGAAAGCCCCAAGGAAGCTCTGATTGACAATCAACTGAGAAAAACTGAACTATATACTTTGCCCATTTGAATTATGTTCAGGCAGCATTCAAGGGGAGAGAGAGCATCTCTGATCTCAAGTGCCTGCATGTACACAAACACCCTACAACACAATTTGGGGATTTGAAAAGAATTATCAAAAGAGGGAGTTCAGGGCCTCAAAATTCTGTTTAAAATTACAAATATAAATAATTTATCACAGTTACAGAAGTTTCTGAATAGCAAATGTCAGCAGAAAAGCATGTTGTGGCATTTTGCAGGTTGACAAGTTTCCAACAAAATCTGCAAAGGAGGAAAAGCAACACAATCCTGTCTGTTTCCTATAAGCAAGCTTGGAAATAACATAATAGTTTGGGCATTACACTTTGGGAATGCTACTTTTCACTTGTGTTCCTAAGTAATTTTTGAGAATTACCAAAGATCTTTTATAGTGTATTTACCTATTTCAAATGCAAGTTCCACAGAAAGCTGCATTTGGCATCAATAGTTGAGATGCACCTGTCAAGCAATCAAGATTTCTCCCACTGCCTCTGAAATTATCCATAATGGAACACAGACAGACATGACCAACCAAGTGTTTCCATCTCCAGAGTGAATCTGCTCAGCCACCAGCGACTACTACGTGCAGTGTAATCTTCTGTTGTCCTGTAAAACTCACGACCATTCCTAGATATGTCATTAGAAAAAGATTTTGAACTGCAAAGCTACAAAGAACCCATAATTGGATGCTACTTTAAAAAGACAGAACATGGGCCTTAAGAGTATTTCATTTTTTACACCTCTCTGTACTTAAATATTCCTTTCCTTACTGGATCTTATTTTGTACAACAAATGTTTTTATGCTTTTCTAAAAGTACATCACTGATTTTATATAACAAGGTGAAGATCAGTAGGAGACTTCCAGAGTTCAGTTTATAAAATCAGTTACTCAGTTTTACCACTTTTACATTTTTCAGTAAAGTGGACACATATCTGCAGGAACCAGAATTCACAACTAAGATCAACTCTATCTTACATTAACATGAACAGTAAATATGTGCATCTGCTGACCAGGTTTTATTGTTATAAAACCTTATAAAAATTAAGAAAGTGGGTGCCACAGAGGTACGTACATTCAAAATTGCTGCCATCACAAGCAACCACTACAGGTCAAACCCTCTGCTAATGTTAAACACCAAAACAGCTTTAACTATTGAGTACTTAGCACCAACAGCAATTTTATCTGCAGATAAGAAGCAGTATTTTCTTTAAAGTAAAAGAAAAAAACCTCCAAGTTTTGTTCAGGTAATACTTTATTATGTTTTTAATATATGAATGAGGGACTTATTGGGAAAATAATAAAAAAATAATAAAAAGCATTGCTTAAAAAAAAACTAATCTAGAAATCTAAAGGGACTTCATATTGGGAAAATAATAAAAAGCATTGTTTAAAAAAAACTAATCTAGAAATCTAGAGGGACTTCATACTGCATTGTTTAAAAAAAACTAATCTAGAAATCTAGAATTATCAAAGGAGTTAAATATGACTAACAAGAAAAAAAAATCTCATTTTTCAAGTCTGATGTTAACTACCAGCATTGGCAAAGGGCACTTTCTTTCCTTTTGTCTTCAATTCTCCACTTCCTCATTCAAAAGTCTTGAAAGATTCATTCTGGTTTTTTCAAGTGCCAATGTTTTTGCTCGTCTTGGAGGCCTTGAACTTGACACTGGGACCGATTCTGGAACTTCATCACAACTGAAATGCAGAATATTTAAAAGTAAGGCCAAAAAGACTAACCAAACTCAAGAGTTTTTATATTAACAAACTTGAAACATGGTCTTAAAGAACAAAAAAACTTCTTACCAATTTTAAACTTTTTATTTTTTGAAAAGAATATATTGTTTTCCAAGTGATATAGCAGTTGCAAAATAAGCATAACTCCCACAAATTAGGTGAAATCAAAATAAATACACCAAATAGGCAAAAGGGAGTGGACTGACCCTGGTGACCCTGAAGTCCATGGATTACTTGCTTGAGAAAGAGTGAGCACAGCTAAAAATTACAAAGATAATGTTCTTTTAATTCTCATAACCTATGAGATCACACAAGAAGAAATCCATTGTCTATATTCACTTCTCAGAAGTTTATCAACACATGTGGGGAAAAAAGCAACAAAACTGTGGAGAGGGAAAAAGAAATAAAATTTACTCCTCCACAGAACAGATTAAAAAAGCAGAAAAAGTGATTGGAAGAAGAGCAATAATGTAAACCAAAAATCTAACGTCAGCTAGAATATATGTTGACTTTACACCCCAAAGGTATGCTACAAAAAGGTTACAGGCTCTTTGACAAAACCTGCCACTGTTTCAAAAGTACTAGTTCAAAGAAATTTTTTTTTCTAAAATATTTATCTGTGTTTTAGGAACAGAGGATATCAAAGGTAAAAGTCTGGGAAAGAAAAGCATTTGAATTAAATTTCCTTGCTGGAAGGAACATCATGGTGTTGATGGTGAAGAGTCAAGGACCTACCTTTCAGTACGACGTTTTACACTTGTGCCAGCTTTTCTTCTGCTCACAGACCTCCCTTCTGCTGCTGCTTTGCGCTGTCCTAAGTATAAGCAAAAGTCTCTTTTCATATCATGATACCATTTGTTTTCTTAAGCTAGTTTTGTATCTTTCTTCAGTGTTTGATATTGCATTGAAACACAGAAATATGCAGTCAGCACAGACAGAATGTGATTACAATACAAAAGCAACAATAAAAACCCCACAATTTATCACTTCTCCCAGAAACAACTGTTTGTTACTGTCAATGGCTGTGACCAGGTTCCCTGGAAATCCTGTAGTCAGTCTTTCCTTCTTTTTTTTTTTAAATCTGTGTTATTGGGAGAGGCTGAGAGCACAAAAATTTCCACAAAACAGACTACTCTAATCTTTTAACAAATAAAACTGTAAAAACTACAACGGAGTATGAACGGCTTTTATATCAATACATTCATAAAAAGCATGAAATTTTTTTATTAAAAGCAACTCATATTGTTGCCCATGTACCTTTGCCAGTTTTGTTTCTTGTGGATTTTAATTTTGCCGTTTCTTTAACTTCATTAACTGGAGTATGAAGAGCATCTGTGTTATTTTCTGTTAAAGAGAATAGCACAAACAGAAGTCATAAAAGTTGATTATCTTAAGTACTAGTATTTTAAATTTTGGCTGTTATATAAAAAAGCCACACAATCTAACCCCACTTTTTCTTTAAACCAGAAACTACATATTAAGGCATGCACTCCCACTTTTCTGGGAGAAGAGGCCAACCCCCACCTTGCCTTTCAGGGAGCTGTAGAGAGTAATAAGGTCCCCCCTGAGCCTCCTCCAGGCTGAACAACCCCAGCTCCCTCAGCCACTCCTCATAGGACTTATGTTCCAGACTCTTTGAAAATTTGAAATCCCACAGATTTGAAGCGGTAAATGCTGCTTAGTTTTTAATGATCCCAAATGTATTGAGGGAGAGGGTGGCAGAAGGAAAGGGAACAATGCTTTTCTCCTAGAGTCTGCTTTTAAAAAGTGCTCAAAAATTCTTTTGCATGACAATTTCACACCAAAAAGGATTATCAGATGTTAGCCAAAAACATTGCAACTATTTGCTCAAAGCATACTTCCAACTTCCCATCCAAGAAGTATTTGAAGACATAAACGTAGAAGATAAAAGAAATTAAACTATTTGGCACTTCTGGAAAAAAAACAGATTAAAGCCTTTAAATAACCCGCTAAAAATATAAATAATTAACAGAATGTAAAAGAGCACATGATCTGCTTCAAACAACTGCCTTGTCAATACTTTTGCTTTGCTTCTGCAAGCAAACTTAGTTTCATCCAACTGCTTTTCTGCTGACTAAAATATTCTCCTTTGTGAGCCCCAGCACACCGTACACTGCTGAGGCACGTGCAGCTGCGCACACTCTGCTGGCAGGGCTGAGTCTTCCAGCTACTTCCACTTCACACTCTTAAATAGCAATAGAAGGAAATGTGGCTCCCACAGATGAGTTGGCAACAAGGACAGACTGGAGTGAACACTGAAGGTATCAGCTCTATCCTGCTGTAACACAGCCTGCAAGAACCACGGGCATGATTCTTAATACTCCAAAGTATAAGAACCCCACCCAGCACTTATTTCTTCCTCCAAGTTAGCAACTCTCGTTCTAAAGATGAGTTAGTCAGCATCAGTATTTCGCAGGCACAGGAGTGTGCCAGACATTTAAAACAAACCAAAACATCTTAATACTGTTTTTGGTAAAAAGAAAGAGCTGCAGGGCAGAGCTTAGGATGCAGAATACAGCACTATTCATACCAGAGTAATATGACAGAATTTGGTCAAAAAGCACTACAAAATGTAAAATATTTCAGTACAAATATTTTAAACTGCCTGCATATTTATTACTAAATGTTACCTTTTCCTGTTTTTTCCAAAAAGTAGATTAATTTAATAAAGGAAAACTAAAACTCATTTTCATAACATCCAAACAATTCACTGAACTGTACACCTGCTACTGTACTACATGTCTTCCGAATTACCTTCTTCATTGTGAACACTGTTTTCAGGCAATGGGATGTCAGTGTCCTGTGTCCTTCCAGAGAGACCTGTTTCCTCCGTTTGTCTGGAGTGGGTTTTGCCCACATTAGGATCCTTGGTCAAGTTCATCTTGATCTTCTCAATAGTTTTTTGACACAGTTTATCTTCCACTTTCTGGAGAAAAGACATTTAATGTTAAATGCTACTTAATTTTACAACTATTTATTTTATCCATTAAATTTACCTACTAACAGGATTGTTTAAATTTACTGCACAAAGGATACAATGTGTGACATGAAAATGATCAGTCAAGCTGAAAGTAGAAACACTTTCTCCATCAACATCAGGCACTGAAATCCCACATTTTTAAATTTTTAATAATTTTTTTAAAGGAAACCTGAAAAACATTAAAGCAACTGGACCTGAAGTATAGCTACCTCTGGATGATATACCCATAGTGGATTTGGCATCCTTTTCAACATTTCTATATACCATGGTATTCATCTGTCATACTCCCAAATGTTAATTTTTTTCCATATTAATAAAAGCACCGAAGTAAAAATTCTTGTAATCAATCCCTTCCCACTTCATCTTAAATCAAGCACCCTTTTCATGTTGGCTAATGATCTTCCAATTACATCATAAGTTTAGGTATAAAATTTCAGCTCTTAATAATTAACTAGAGAAAAGCCATCCAAACTGCAAAAGACTTAATAGTGAATTTTATTTTAACTTAAAAAAGTTAACTACATCACAAAGATCTCATTGTACCACAATATATCAAATTGGGCACACTGTTGCACCCTGGTTATACTGTCTACAGTTTATGCAGTGATATCAGTTTATTTTGTAAATTACTCAAAAATTAATTTTCAAAGCCTGGTTAAAAGAGAAATTCCAGTCACATCATCATAGTAAACAAAAGGCACTTCATTTGTAAGTGTATCAGAATATTAGATTGCTAATGAATAAAAAGGTAAGAACCACGTTATTTATGTACTACCTCTAGAATCTCATTGAGCAACACCAGAAGATTCTCTTTGGAAGAATTACTGAGTTCTAGTGAACTTAAAGCTTTTGCATAAATACGGACATCTGGTGCAGTTGGGTCCGTCAGGATTTCATTGCAAATCTTCATGGCTAAACTATCATGCACTGTTAACTCCTGTAAAGGAAAGAAATCAGATATCAGACATTTTGTTGGGAACTATTTACAAGAGACAGCAGTGAGAACATTCCGATTTAAGCTGTTAATGCTCTTATTTTACAGAGTAAACATCTTCCTAAAATGCAGTATTTTTAGTATGTACATCAAATGATTTTTATAAATACTTTTCCCAGTATAGACAATTAGCCATGGTGCAAGGTCCTAGTAGCATTTTGTAATTGTAAGAGGGAGGGCAGACTGGGGGGGAAGGAAGTGGGAGGGAAAGTGTCAAGCTATAAGATTTCATTACCTCATTTAATCCAACTGCTGGGAGTCTCAGAGGCCCAGACAGGTAGCAGTAAGCAAGAGGGAGGGGCAGCTCTTAATCTCTAGACACAAATACTATTTTCCTACAGTTTAACACACTGTACCTGGTAGTCCTGAGACTTTTTAGACTGAAGTTTCAGTCCACTTGGTCTTGTCAGGTCCACTAACAGCTCAGAAACATTAGTGATATCTACTTCAGACAAAGGTGACGTTGCAGGAGCATTTAACAGTGTTTGCAGAGTTGGAAGATAAGCTTCTTCAAAGCATTCTTGGTTAGACCTGTTTCAGTGGTATCAAATATTAGAAGACAAAACTGTTTTCTCTTCCAGGATGAAAGTTCTCCGACCCATTGTAACACATCAGTCAAAGCAAAGTGGGAGCAGCCAACCTTAGCAGCAACAGCCAGCAAGATCAAGATATCAAAACTTGCTTCACAAAACCGATTAAGTTTTAGCACATGGTATTTCAAGTAAGTTTTAAGTAACACTTCCTGCCTCTGAAGAGTTTGAACATTCAAACTTACTACTGAAAACCTAACTGATATGTCTGATATATAGACATATTTGCTCTTAAGGACAAGAGAATACATTTACATAAATACATTTCTCTCAGGTTTTTTTTTTTGATTAATCTTGTCTTCTGCTCATTCCTCCTTCCCGCTAGCCTTTTTCTTTGTGGGTACTTTTCATTGTGTAAGAAAGCAAGGAAGCCTGGCAAAAAAAATATGCAGTGGCTAACAAGATTTTTGGAAGAAATACTCATGCTTTTTTCTCAGAAGAGTTCATCATTCCTGCTAAGCAAGCCTAAAAAAACCATGCTGCACTCAGTTCTGCAATAAGTTGCCTGAAAGTGTAGTTCCACAACATTTTTCAAAACAATTTGAAAGACAAGGTGTTGCAAAGTACAGGGTACTAACTGAAGTGAAGCCTTTGCTGTTTCTGATATTTATTAACTTTTGCATCTCCAACAACTCCTGTTTGAACTACACTCCTTAATGTAGCAATGTATTGGCCACAAAAATTTAATTCAATTTGGCTGGAAAAATAGATAAGGTAACATATAATAGAAGTAAATTGAATATTAACCATAAAAACAACCAGATAAATACTCAGTTCGTTCTAAGTCGCTCAAACCACTGTTAAACAGCAAATGTTAAACTATTTAACAAAATTTAACAAAAAGTTAAACAACTTTTTCATTCAGCAGGTGAAAGGAGATGAGAGTTGCTGTTTACATAAGCTCTCTACCTCCTTTGTCCACTACCAAAATAAACAGGAGATTTTCAATCTGCTGTGAATTTAAATTGGAGTATTCTTTGGTTCAAAAACAAAACAAAAACAAACCCCAACCCACAGCCCACCAGCCTGCTTCTTTGATATCTGCTGGGCCCTGATTATTTTCTTTTGAAGCATTCCTGCTAGCTACTTTTTAGTGACTCTTCAAAGCCTACCTGTAGTGCTCAACAGCATAAATAAGTAAAGCACATCTTTTTAAATTAATATTTTATTCAGTATCTTGGAGAATAGTTTCAATTATAGGCTTAGGAAAGAAAAAAAAAGTGGAAGGCCACAGGGGTAAAAGGGAATTAATGGAAAGGTGTCAGAATAGTCACAGGTTGAGATTATGTACTTTCAAAAGCAATAGGCATAGGAGGCTGAATTAAACCTTTAGGTCTAACTTGCATTTCTGCAATTTCTACTTGTGCAAGACCAAAAAAGGTTCCTAAAGCTGCTAGATCGATGTATATTGTCACATCACAAATTCCAAAGACCATTACCTGTTTGCATACGCAAATAAAGGGAAGAATACTCCTAGACAGTGTCGAAGCCGAGTGTCCTCTTCAGTCACGGGGTTGTACCACAACAAAACAAGGCGAGAAAGGAGCTTGGCACTGATCAGCCTCCCAGAGAACATCAGTTTGGCAATGCCTTCTGCAGCTTCTGTCCTAAGCTCTGAAAACTGAAGGAAGAACTCATCACAAACACAACGCACCAACCACAGCCTTTTGCACTAATACTTTCTAGTAATAGTCTACATCCTATCTTGCCAATCAATTCTCTACATTCCTATATTTGCACATGCACAGAATTCAAAGCCAGCTCAAGAGTATTGTTAGTCTGTACCAGTGAAAAACTTATAGTCATTTTCTAGGACTATTTTAACATAAGACTATTGATTTCAGTTACACATCACGTAGTAGTCATATACAACCTAATGGGATGGTAAGCCATCTGCAATAATAATTTTAAAACAAAACTAAGGCATATTTTATAGTATTCCTTACCTCACTGTCTAAGAAACCAGAAAGTAGCTTCAGAAGGCTGTGAACTGTGGCAGCATCTTCTTCATCCTCTATTGTTTTGCTTTCATCCTCGCCATTTTCAGTTCTAATGTGTGCACTTTCACTTTGAGAGTCATTGTCTCTTCTGCTTTTAAAAGGCTCAATTCCAAACAGCATTAGTTGATCAAAGATTGCCTTTAAAGCACTGAGCTTTATCTTTATATTATCTATTTGTAAAACCTAGGTTTAATAAGGAAAATACATACATCATCTTCCAGCAGATCACCAATGTTAAAATTCAGCATAAGATTTTTTGCTCTAAGACAACTATTAATTTGGGAAACTTTCTATTGTACTTGAGACAACTTTCAGATTTTAGGAAGATGTGATACAATTTTAAACCTGGATTTATAATACAGTCTGGGAAATAGTTTATCAAGGTATCTATGCAATTTGCATTACATAAAATCAACTGAAGTTCACTCACAGAGTGAGCATGCATGTGTGAGATGTAATTTTATTGTTCAACTCATAAAGAGACGCTGGACAAAGTCTGTTTGCCTGTAGTAGTTCCAGAGTGTTAGGCACTACAGAAACACAGCTTAAAAAAAGTACAGCTTAATTAAAATCAACAGTATTTAAAAAGACAGCAGGAAGCAAGATAACAAAGTCAAAGTTGCATAGGTTACTACACGTATTAGAGTTCAAATTAGCATTCAAGTAAAACCATACATCATGGGTGGGTTAACCTAGAGATTCTAGATCTGTTTAGCCCCACACCCTGCTTCTGATAGCAGCCTACAGAAAGATTGTGGGGTTTAGCACCTATAGAAATAAGTACTCAAGTCTAAAATCTAAGTTACTAAAACAACTGTATCTTCCCTAAACAAACTTGTTTTCTAATGAGACATACTCAAAGGCAAATTAAAAACAATAATATATGCTAACTTTTTAGTAACCCAAAGTTCTCCTACTATGGTGCCTGACAGCTCTACCATCTTGTCTGAGCCCAGCATCTCAGCTCAGCCTCTGCTGACATTTCTCAAGTGTCTACATGAACACACCTTTAATAAAGCACAATGGCCACCTACATGACTCTCAAAGCCAAGGTCAAAAAAGTTAACAGGTGTCATCTTTGATACAATTAGCTCATCATGAGAACATGTACCACAAGGGTGGGAGATGCGGGTATTATGGCATCCGACATGTTCTATATCCATAGATGTTTGGCCATGCTATTGTTTCTTGGTTTTAATATTGCTTTATCCTCTACTTAACAACTCTTTCTTAATCCATTAAAAAAATAGTAATTCAGAAATTATATCAGACACCCAAGATCACAGGTAAGTGTGTGACAGAAATGTGAAAACAATCACAGTCCCATTTTTAGTTTGGTTTCCCAAGGAAGGCTTAAAGAATACTATACCTTCTCTTTTCTATATCAAATAACAAATACATGACTGATTATAACCAGATTTGGAAAAGAAAGTGAGACCTTTCAGATAAGGAATTCCTAGAAACTTTCAAGACAACAGATGACCTTACAAAGGAAAGGCATGCTACTACCAAGGTAAAATATAAGCTTGAATATTATTAGACATCAGAAAAACCTAAATGAAACCACACTCTCCAGAAAATCAGGCTCCACTGGTTCTCAAAGACCATTACTACATATAATAGCTTGTTATGGATACAAGACTAGTTTTATTTACTAAGTTACAAAGACCATTTCTGATCAGACATTTTACCTGTAACAGCAGTGGAAGATGGTTTTGGGCAAATTCTTTGTTCTGAAGGGTACAGCAACCCAAACACAGAACTGCCATATTTCTTACAGCTGGATGAACATTAGTTACGCCAGGAAGTATCTGGAAAGAAAAATATTACACTTTATGGTTGAAATATATCAATTGAAAATAAAAAACTGACTACTAAAATGTGTTTACCCTGAAAATAAAAATAATTTAGTTTGATACAGGTTTGGAAAGTGGCAACTACCAAATTCTCTGTTTATCTAAATATAAACAGAAGCAGATTGGGTATGCTGTTCGAAATCAGCAATAAAATAATGGCAAAAGTCACATGAGTGTTTTCCTTTGTGGGTGTTTTTAATAAATATTTGTTTTCAAACAAAATGGAGTTGATCACTCTGAGATAAAAAGATAACACACAACAACAACAAATCTACATATTTCTTTATAAAAGACATTAGCATTCTTGCAGAGAAACTGTACCCAAGTTACCAAATACAGATGCCACTTCGATGTACTTGGAATAGCTTTGAGAAGACAATTGTAAAACTCTACACAATAAAAAAGCCTGACTAGATACAGTGGGAACACCACATTGGCATCTTTTTATATTTTTGCATTTAGTAAAACACAAATAAGTATCCCAAATCACTTAATACATGAAAATCCAGCAGGAACATCAATACAAAAGCATGATCTTGGACAAAGAAAAGTGGAATAAACAACAAATGTGAAAATTAAAGAAAGACCAAGTTAAAAAAAAAAAAAGGTTTCTGGGATGCACAACATTAATTAGGACTTCTAAGAATACTTCTATACATCTGCAACAAATCAGGTGTGGTTGCACTACATTTCAGCAAGTTTCATTGCAGCTGAATTCTAAGAATTCCCATTCTGAGGTCATCCAGTCCATTTTCTCCCTATCAAAAGATCAAGTTCAAATTCCTATGAAGTATTACATAAACAGACTAAATAGATACGTCCTAAGAATTCTTGTCAAGGTCCCAAGAATTTGCAGCTGAGATAGGAATAACCAAATCATTCCGTAATATTTATTTTTCTTGAACTTGCTCAGTCTTCCTTGAAATTTGTACAAGTGTTCACCATCCCACGACAAGGAATTCCACAGATCACACTTAGGTGACGAAGCAACTCATTTCATGTTTTGAGCTTGCTAATGAATAGGTTCATGGGGTGATCAACCAATCCTTACTCACTTTCTTCAATGTCTTACGACTTCTGCCCTCTCTCAAGCCCTACCCTTAAGGTTACAAAGCAGTAACCTATTTAAACATTCTTCAATAGAAGCCATTCCATACTTTTCCTTGTTGATCTTATCTTGACTACTTCCATTACAAACTTCGAATATAAACTGTCTAAAAAGATAAGAATCGCACAGAGTATTCCCATGTGGATACATCATTCATACAATGGTGTATTATTTTTTCAATTTTTTTGTTTGCACTTTCAGTAACAGTTAAAAGGCTGTGATATTTAGAAATGTTAATCTTCAAATGCATAGTCTTCAAAATGGAAACTAGGAAGTATACCTTGTAGACTACAAGAGGCCAATAATGCCACTGCTTTATTTTTCAATACAAAAATATTTTGCTCTTCAAAGGTGCTAAGAAAACAGAGTGGGGAATCTTTTCTTGTACATGGAAGGAAAGAAAGAAAGGTCTATATGAGTTCCAGTCTTTCCGAGATAAAAAGTTTTTGACTAGAAACAAACTAAAAGCCAAAACAACAACAACAAAAAAAGCCCCAAAACATTAAAAGTTCTCTATTAGAGCTCTCATAACTTTGGCTGATAGAAAATCCAAGTAATTAGAGGCAGTAAGCAGACATCTAAGCACTCCACTTGGCACAGTACACCTCAGCCCTGTCCAGCATTGTCATATACAGTAGTCAAATATTTATTATATTCTTACTGTATTTTAGTATCTCTCTGCCACAACCAGTTCTGGCACAGGAGCTCAGAATAGCATTATCTGCACTCACCTCCAAGACACTGGATTCTCAAAAGGCTTAAAAGCACCAAGCACAGCACTACAGATACAGCAAAGTGATTGTGAAATAATCACAAACCACCCTGCCAGCATCCAAGGGCCAGCTACAATGTATCCATTTTCATTATAATATAAACAGTATTTTTATTCCTACATACCAGAGATTGAATGATTTCAGTTATGGTTGGACTGATTCCTTTAGAAAGGGACATGACCTTCAGAAGCTCATAACACATCATCAGACACTTCAACAGTGTTTCAGGATCACTCTGCAAGTGGGTCAGGGAAAAGAGAAACATTATCAATACAAATGGTGGGTGTAATAAGAAGAATGCGGCCATTAATCATAATTTGTCCCTACCCAAATAAACATGTCCACTACACATTTGTTGTGCAAGAATATTAATCATCATCTGATGATGAAAATAGATCCCTTTTCATGTTTTCACCTAGTCAAGAGTAAAAGCAGTAAGAACATGACCCTTTTAGAATTCTTTAGTTATTTAAGGACAAAAGAACAGTTTAACTGCAATTAATTTTTTTGCTAGGGCATACCATCAGCTTCTATACTTGCAGAAAGAGAATACTAATACCATAAATGTTTGTTTTCAATATTAAAAATGTAGATGAGACAAGGCCAAGCTACACTTTCATTTAAAACTAAGAATAAATGTTAAAACATAACCAGCACTTAGGAATACAGGAAGGGAAGAGACCTTCTCCACATGCATTTCTTTAATTTCACATTGCTCTCCCGCTTTTATCAGATCATTTTTTGTGTGTTCCAACTCAGTTATTTGCTCTTTTAATACTGATGCTCTATTAAAATCCTGCAGAGCAATGCATTCTTCCAAAGCTTGCTTTGCTTCAAAAAGCTTCACTTTTATTTCAGCCAACTGAAATACAAAGTAAAAAGAAAATTAATATAATAACCTTTGTGGTATTAGCCAACAACACTCTATTGACACTACTATATAAAACTCTAGATGCATAAGCTTAAAATAATATTTTTTTTATTAACTAGCTTACCTTAAGCTCCCTCCTTCTTATTTCATCAGCACTAACAGGCTGCTCAACTGCAACAATTGGCTCACGAACTTCTGATATAATTTCTGCAATCTGTTGGTACAAACAGTGTATTAGTGCCACTAATTTCAGCTCAGCTGTCATACACTAAGCATTTAACTTTTCCAAATTTAAAACACTATCCTTCTGAAAAAGTATTGCACATCTGTGCAGCTTCTCTTAACAGCTCATATTCCCTGCAAATAAACCCTCAATTTGACAATGCATAGTGTGACCACAAGTCTGGTGTTTTCTTCCAATCAGCTGGGAAAGCAAAGAATGAGAAGACCACATTATCCATGAAGTCCAGCTGTTTCTACACCAACAGTTCTCTGGCACTATCTTTCTCCTCTAGATATGAACACAAGCTTTAAAAAGAATTGCTGGTAACAAGAGTAGGGCTTTTCATCAGCCAAAAGAGAACACCATCATTTAAAGGTCTATAAACAACCATTTGAAGTAGAAGAAGGAACATCAGCTATTTAATTTCAAGCCAAATACGCACATAGAAGTAGAAGCAGAACTAGTCTGAGAGTTTTTCAGTGGGTTAGGGGCTTCCTTCAAAGTCAGTCCCATTATGTAAATACAAAATGAGATGAAACATGATGAAAACTAAAGACTGAATGAGACAGGATAGTCTTAATTTGATTTATCTTGTATCAGATCACCTAAGTTTAACCTTCTCTCAAGCTGTACTAAATCAATGGAATGTATCAAATCAGTGTATTTCACAAGGATATCAGAAATGCACACATTTACCATTACAATTGTATCATAATGCTACAATTACCATAGTTCTTCCATCGTAACCATGGAACAGACCTATATCCATATTTACCCACTGGGCTGAGGATTTTCCAAAATTATCTCTGTCCTCAAGTCCCAAGTTCATTTAAAATATTTGAGTAAAATCAAGGGTCCACTTTTCCAGTGTCAAGTTTAAATAATTGCACTACATTTAAAGAGACTACTATATAAAATACTTTTGTTATATGGGTTTTTAGTACCTATCTGAACTACCAGGAGGGAAGAGAAATATGAAACCGGAAAATCTACATTATCCTCACTTTGAACGTTTTAGTCAAAACACTTTGGATCTAAATACAATAAGGTATTATGGAACAGGCTGTTGAAGTGCAACACTTTCCTAGTTAGAGCATTACATTTACAACACCAGTCAAATTTCCAAAGATAAAGATCTCTAGACAACCACAAAATGCAGGTATGCTAAAAAAAAGAAAAAAAAAAACAAGGGGGAGGGAGACATAAATGCTTTTCCAAGCTAAAATATTTGAGCTCCCAATATTTCTGTTACAATGTTTCATAAAAGCTGTTTGATATGTGGGAAGGCAGAGCCTAGAACACTATAAGCTTTTAGAATTACTTACAATTTGAATCCTTGTGTCATCACCCTTAACGATACTGAGCAATCTTTCAACGAGCAGAGGTATAAGTGCTGCTGAAGTTGCAGGTAGAATGAGAATCTTTTGTAAAATAACTAACAGATGTTTTCTGCATTAGAGAAAAAAAAGCACAAAAAAAGCACATTTTCTTGCTTATTCAAGAAAATGGAAGACATGAGTTAATATTACCAACTTCAAGCTAGTGTGATGAAAACTTTATAAGATATTATGAAACTTCTCCATAGCTATATCAGCTGCTAAATATATTTTTTTGCTTAGCAATGTTTGTCTTTTCCTGATTTTACCTAACTTTTCTTGATTAGAAAATGTTGGATTTTTTAAACAGGTGTCACTACTGTTCAAAAAAACAGCAGAAAACAGTCAGAATCAATACTGTAGAATGCTTTCATAGAAATTATCTGTCTGAAAACCCAAAAAAAATTACAAGTTAAACTATCCTGCCAGTCTGGCACACATATATGCATTCCACTGAGAGCTTGGAATTATTGCTGTGTTTATACTATCATAACTGCAATTTTTCACAAAATGCCTGTGATGGCATGAATTTCCAAATTTATTCACTCTTCTTACCTCACAGCAAAAGGCTGTTCAATTATAGAAATGACTCAGTTAACACAGTCCAATTTAGCGTGGCATCTAAGACCCTTTAGGCCTTAGCAGAATATAGCTTAAAAACATATGAAACAAACAGGTTACTTGCTACAAGTCATCTGTTGCAAAGTAATCCATTTTTATCTTTTATTTTTTTATACACTATGCTCCAAATAAACAGTCTTGTAACTTCATAATCTCAAGAACACTTTATGAAAACAACTGAATTTGTTCTCCACAATGTCAAATCTGCATTAAAACTTACTTTTCCATAAAAGTAAGCAGACACCTTTTGACCAATTCCATTAGAGAGACTGTGCTTTTTTTTCCAGCTAGCATGAGGACTGTATTTTGTCTGACTGATTAGGTTCATTTCCCAGAGGTTCTATGCTTGTACAAAGGCATGAGTGTCATAAGCTTAATAACACAGATTCAATATTTAAGTTTACCTTCCTCCCTCTTCCATGGTATCCATGCAGCCAATGATAAGAATCAGTTGCTGGCCTATAAATTCTTTTGTCATCAGGTTTTCAAAACAATTAAAGTCTTCTTTTTGTTCTTCAGTAAGAACTGGCATGGTTTCAAGATAACTGAATCCAAACAGAATAGATATACTTACATTCAGAATCACTGTTGGACAGTAAAAAATTTAAAAAAAAAAACCCACCCCGAACAAATCAAAACCAAATACCCAAAACCACTCCTCTCCCTCCCAAAAAAGTCCCACCACTTTCTTGTCCTGTATGAACAAGTGGTTACATTAGTTACAAACCTTAAAACTTAATGTTTGTGTTCTTTTCCTAGATTACTATTTTCAGAAAGCTATTTATACCAAATAATTTACAGTTTAAAAATAAAGCACTTCATTAAAAAAAAATCCCTTTTGTCAATGTTAAACAGTAAAAAACATAAAATTACAAGTTATGCTTCTGTGTGTGATTTCAGTTCTGTACTAATGCATAAAGTCAGCATCTTGGGAATAAATGTACAGATGTAGCATTTTTCTTATTATTTTTCTGCATATTTAGGTACTATGTATTTTTTTACAAGTTCAGAAGTGTTATATTGCCTGCAAGACCAAATACAAGAAAATCATGAAAGCATACATGATCAAATATGTCATCCCAGAATAACAATCTGTTATCATATACACTCAGCCTTATAGCATGGAAGTGTAACCAGTTTGTTCCATTTCTTTATTTTTCTAGAATCATTGTTCTCTTATCAAAATTCTATCTGAGTTATGCACGTTCAGAAAATCAGGAGTGAAACATATAATGTAGAAAATCCAGTAACGAATAGAATGTAATAAAATGAAATTTAAATATTGATATGAGCTGAGAAAAAGATGCTTTTTTCTACCCCAGCTTTACAGATACTTTTCAGCAGCAGCTCATTATTTTTAGCAAATTTTAAAAATTTCTTCAAAGTTAGGACATCTGAAATGAAAGTAAGTGTTTCTGATCACTTAACAGTAACGTCACCTGCACCAGATCACACTGAAATACCTAAGGCAACTTGCAATCCTGCATTTTTTCCTAAGTACCAGTGACTTGCATTTTCTTGCTCCTTCTGATACTCAGTGCACTGCACAACTGGACACCAGAGGACTGCAGAACTGCAAATCTTACCTGAAACAACTAGTAGCAAAGCTCAACAATGAACAGTTTTTCAGTTGATACCACAAACAAGTTCTAGCAAACCTAATTAACCTTACTCAGCCTCACCCTGAAGAGGAAGGTAACTGAAGGCATTTTAAGTAAGATCAGATGGAAAGAGAACAAATGTTCTCTCTTGAAGAACAAATTTTTTGGAGAACAAATATTTTACGGCCTGTTAAATTAATTATGAATGAATGTACACCCACCAGACTGGATACACATTTCAAAATTAAGCAAGCACAGATGCTTCATTTATCAAATATTTATGAAACATGTTAACACATTCCCCATTGAAAAGTAGCAATGATTTCTGTAAGTACCACTAGTATACTACATCCAGTGACGTGAGAAAAGAATATGCATATCTTTAATTGCAAACATCTATCAATACAATGCATTTTTCAGCAGATACGATTTTTAATCATTTCAGGAAGCTTCACTCTATGTTTCACAAGTACAATAGCTCAGTTAAGATTTCTCAGCATTCTCCATGCTCACAAATGTGAAGTCTGTTCAAAATTTATGTTAAGACTAAAGAATCTCACCAAGAAAAAAAAAATACCATCCTTCACTTTGGGGAAAAGACTGGCTTCACAAAACATTCATTTCCCCACACACACCCCCCTCAATGAAATAAATGTTCTGCAACTGGCTCATTTGGCAGCTCTGCCACTGCCTTCAAACATAAGTTTTTGGGAAGCATTCCTGCCTGAGCAGGCAAAAAAGAAGGGAGGTTTCAATTACAAAACTACTTCTCCTGGAGAGAGTAGACATATTTTACTTTATTTTCACAAATTACAACGAAAAAAGTATCAGTTTCTGCAGCCTCTAAAAATCTTTGTGCAAACACAGTGACCTTGATAATAACACGTACACAAAGGATAGCTGCATATTTCAGAACAATGATTTTATTATCTTAAATAACACAGAATTATGTGCTATTGATCTAACAGTCCCATCTTGCTGATAATTCAGGAGAAAGGGCTTTCCAAACATTGTTTTTAGGCTACAAATTTGCTGTTTACAGGTTTTGTTTAAAAGAAGTAAATCCTCTCAAAAGTCTTTTTAAAAAAGGGAAGAAAAATTAAAATCATTGTTCAAGCATGAATTTGGGTTTGGAGGACACCTGAACAGTTTGAATAAAAGAAATATTCTTTGCTTAAAAAAAATAAATCAATTTTAGCAGCAAACGATTTATTTTTAAATGCAACATACCTTAATAAATAATCTGCGTATACAGCTGGTTCTGGCAACATCTCCTCTAGTAAATCTTCACCTTCTTTACCTTTTGATTTTAGATTTTCACAAAGACATCTCCAATGTAACACATTCTCAGCTGTTAAGTCTTCCAGTGGAATCAGTTTTCTAAACAAAAATCAACAAACAAATACAAAGAGATAAATAAAATAGGGTCAAGGACAACAAATGCCCAGAAATATCAGAAAACTAGAAATAAAGATTACTTCCTAAGATGAAAATAAAATCCTGTCAAAGGTACTTCCCACAGAATTACTTACAGATTGACAAAAAACTTCCTCTCTTAAGTAAGGACACAGAGCTCCCCAATTCTCTTAGTACATTGCCCTTCTCAGTGTTTTAACTCAAGACTATTCATATCAGTTTGCATAAACATTCTGCTCAACCCTTCAGACCAACTACAGCAACCACCCAGTACTTTAACTCTAGGAAACATTTTTATCACTGTACAAGTCTAGAAAACTGAACACCATTTATCTGCAGAAATGCAACGACTGCATTAAAATATTTTTCAGCTTCTGTTTATGAATTGCTTTTTCCATTCTTAATACAAGACCTTCACTCAATATTTGAGTAGCATAAAAAGTAATACAAGTGCTTCTCAGCATATCTCTAAGCTCATCCTCCATTTACTAGTCACAGGACCCCACTACTCTTTAGATTCAAGTCTTTTCCATGCCAAACATGGCAATTAGTCTTCATTTTCAGAAGCAGAGCATTAAGTTGTGCACTAATTCTATCTCAAAACAGAAAGGACAGTATCACTGCAGAGGTACTTTTCACTCTCTTGAATCCCATTTTACTGGCAAACCATCAACAAAAATTTTGGTTTTGTTTTAGGTCCCTCACATACAAAACAAACAAACCCGTGCAATATGTAGATGAAAACCGATCATTTGATGGCTTCTCATTAGTCTGAGAGGTCTTTATTTAACATACAGAAATCATAGAACTTCAAAAATCTAACCATTTATCATACTGATACTGCATCACTCAAGCTATTTTCAGGAACATCACACAAGAACAACCCTAATATTTTTCATAAATTAAATAACTTCATTATGAGCTGAATAATTTAACTTCTCAAATTGTCAATAGTCTAACAGACCTACAACTTAAAATTCTCAGACAGCCCAGTTTTTCAGAATGGAAGTCTCATTTTGTGCAGGATCAAAGTCAGCCCGAGAAGCCCATAACTATATGTAAGTTCTCCTTTGAACCTCTTAAGACATTGGCACATTTCCAGAGGCTGTAAGAAAGTTATTTCATTATCACTGATTCTTTTAAAGGCAAACAGGCCCACACCTATAGCTTTGGAGTGCAATGCATAGAGCATCTACTGATTTCAAAATATCTGTCATGCAACTACTAGAATGCAAGACACTTCATACGATCATATTATACATTTAATCCCAAAGTTCAAAGATTTTGTTATCACTTTTTAATCAGTGACAATTTCTCATTTAATTTTATCATCTGACACTAGACTCCTACCACTGTTCATTCCACTCTCATTGCCTCAATTAACACAAGACATTTCTTCTCACACCTTTTTGCCTCCCTTAGCAATTTCCTATAACTTAAATTTCTGGTTTTCTTCCCCTCTTCATTTTTCCTTTATGGATCTTAATATGCATCACACTATCTTCTTCAAGGCTTAGGATCTCAAAAAGAAGACTAAGCAAATTCTGTCAAGCTCTTAAAACAAGTAAAATACCTCCAAAACAAGACTGACACACAAGTCCAGTAATTCCATTCCGACTGATTCGCCAAACAGGTCATGGATAACTGAACCAGTCCCAAACTGTGCTGCCTCTTAGCTCAGCAAAAAGCACAGCAGGAAGTCAAAGAGTGGGAAATGTGGGAGAAAGACTAGAAGCATTACTAAGAGGGAGAAAGGAAACAAAGGAGCTTTTCAGTATCCCATGCTAAATGAAGAGAGGAAATCAGAATTGTGGGTGTAAACTGGAGCACTTAAAACAAATTAGACTCTAAGCTGTTACTCATATAAAAGCTTTTTTAACTGATTAATTTACTGCCTACTTTTAGAATTTGACAATGTGACTTTGGGGGTATTCTGGAATTGAGAAGTCAAATATATTTTTCTCTTTTTTTTTCCTCTTGCTTATCTGGGCACAGATAAGCTGGTGAACACAGCTGGTGTTTACAGATCTTTTTTTTAAAGAAAAAAAGCATATCCAAAACACTTAAGCATACCAACAGAGCTTACACCACAGTATCAGTCTTTATCACAGGCCTTAGTTACTCTGCTCCCCATTTAGATATAATCCTTTATATTGTTATGCAAAATATTCGTCTTTTGGATACCTGCTGTCAAGGTATTTACATTCCTGAACAACATCATGAAGAGGAGATAATGAAAACAGAGCATTTAGTACTGGGATGGCCACTTCTGGGCAGTTTTCTACATCCAGCCGATGAAGCAGTTCTAAAACATCCCCTTCAGTGACTTGTAACCAGACTTGAAGTAGCTTCTTCATTACCTCCTTAACAGCATCTAATAATACAGGAATTTAAAGGGTTTAAAACAGAGGTCAAAAAATATCAAGTTTTCAACATATTTTCACAAAACAATTTTCTCTTACCAGATCTGTCATTAAGTCCTTGTTGCAACAATTTTACTCTCTGTGCTATTGACAGAGCTCTCATGTGAACTTTTTCTGCCAAAACCTTAAAAAGAATTAAGACACGAAAATACATTTCTACGAATGATAACAACTGAATCCATTAACTACATGTTGTTTTATATTCTCACTTTTATCCACCCACAGAAATCCTAGGTCAATAAAAGTCTGTAATACTTACACCATCAGCATTGTAACAATACATTAACAAGTAGACCCTTGTGCATGGAAAACAATGTAAAATAAAATAAAAAGTTAACACACAGCTTAGAAGCTTGTCAGCTCTGTTTGAATGCAACACCTGGATACAAAAACTATCCTCTCCCTTTAAAGCACCAAGTGCAATAAATACGTGCAATAAATTACTGAAGTATGTACTTTTCTTAAATCCTAATAACACGGATTCAGTTAAAAAACATAATTTAACCTAAATTAAGAAAGAGCAGAAGATTGTTCTGTGTGAAAAAGTTGAACATTTTGTTTCAAGATCTTGCCTAAGATGCCTGCTCAAGAAACAGACAGGTTAGCACACATTCTTGCCCCTACTCTACATATAAACAAGTAATGGTTGATACTTGTCAAAATGGGAATAGCAAAAATATGTAATTTTTTACTACTGCTGTGACCCTATATTTACTTAATATCTATTATGTAATAACAGAGAGGAAAATTTGCTTAATAAACATCATAAAAAGCATAGATAGAAAACAACAGATTGCATACATAATTTATACTTCTACTGTCTGATCCTCGAGAGACGAGTTCTATCACAAAAGTAATTTCTATCAAACAAGTTCTGCAGTCAAGTTCAGGGGTTTTAACTCGAAAACTTGTATTAGAGCACTGCCCCTCCCAATTTTTGTAAATGAAAATAAGTTATCTAACTGTTCTTAGTGTTTAACAAGTAAAATACAAAAAAAGGCTTTAGAACTTTTATTAAATCAGCCCTTGAAACTAACATTAAGTGATCCAATTTACCTCATATGCCAGCTTCCTGACAGCTTCCTTCACATCCATAGTGCGGCCTACAATCACTGGCAAAGTCCGTGCTGAGGGAGCAATACATGACAGCACTGCACGTCTCACTTCTGAGTTTGAATCATTTTCAAGCAATGTGGTGTAAACTGAAAATAAAATAGTAATAATAATGTTTTTCTAAGAGTTCGAAACATTATAGGAAAACAGAAAACACTAACAAAACAAAACAAAAAATCAGCAGCTGTTATTAAAATGCCTCTCCTGCCCCTGCAGAGCTGATAATTTAGGAAACAGTTCAGGGTCACAACCCCGAGATTTCAGGGCAATTACATGCTGAGCTATGATCTCAAAAGAAATAAGGTTTACAATTGTAAGTAGGAACCTCAGTTAATAACTCCAAAAATTGCTACTCCAGATCCCATCCATAAATAACCATTTTGTCATTTACTGGGGAAAAAAATTTTCCAAATGTTGGTGCTTTAAGATCTCTACTGATTAGCTGTATATCCTCATTACCTTTGAGGCAGTTGCTCAAATTTTCCTATAAATGGAAAACTGCAACCTCCATTAAGCCTACCAAAACTCATAGAGTAAATCCCCCTTGCAACTTTCTTTTACTATATTCTTGACCCTTCCTCAAAATTAAAAGCAACTATAAAATTAATTTACTCAGAGTATATATGAATTCATCTTCTTGCTCTGTGAGACAATGATTGACTATGAAATTTAGGTACTCCTAAACAAGCAACCTATAAATAAACACTTAGAAAATAAAATATCAAAGAAGGTACCTTAACAACAGAAAACCTCATCTAACTAAATTGTCACAAAAGACAGCATGTGAAGTTTAATGGGGGCACAATTTACATAACAGCTGTGCTGGTACAAATCTACACTCTGTCTACCTGGAGGCAACAGAAGTAGCAGCTTAGTCAAGAATCACACCATATACAAAGAAACCCACACACAGCATCAAGACACCTGTGCTGCAGAGGTGCTGATCTCTTACAGAAAGTGATGATAATTAGAGGTAATAATAGTTTTTCTTTACCATCCCTACTGTTTCTTAGAGCTTCTTTACTAATTCAGTTCAATTAATAGTACCAAAGGGTCCTTAGAGGGCAAGAACTGAACACACTATTTTCACTATCCTATTTCTACATTTAGTTCACAGAGCAGCCCAAGCCCAATACAATTGTCTAGAAAATATCTCCTTCAAGCAGTTCTGTCTTTTCCCCTTGAACGTATGCAACTCTTGCATGTACAACCTCCTCTGGTAAAGAGTTCCAGTTCATGAATTATTACAAGAATACTCTCTAATATTCATTTACTTGATGCTTAAAAACAAGAAGCTTAAAAATGCTTTAAAGTAATGTAAATAAACAAATGTTCTTAGAGAAAAGAAAAAGACCATTACTACTTACTATTAACAACAGGACAGTCTTCATCCTTAGGATCCTGAAGTCTCGCCAGGGCCAAGACAGCTTGAATTCTCACATTCGAAAATTTGTCTTTAAGTCTAATCAGCATAGCTTCATTAATTTTATCAAATAGGTCATCATCAATCTGGGCATTTTCTGGCATATTTCCCAAAATCTTACTAACAAGCTGACATGTTCGAAATCTAACTGCGTGGCTGTTCGCATCATGAGACTTAGGAAAAGAAAAAAAAAAAGTATTCTCATAATCACTCTTTCTCACATCCAACATAAAGGTCCTAATACACACATGTAAGTAGCTAATATTTTAATAAAGTAAATGAAATATGCACTTCTATGTTTCAAAAGCTTTTCCTACTCATTTTTAATAAGATTAAAAAGTCACAGAACCGGAAAAAAATTATGGCCCATCACCTGTATCAGTGGCTCTTTAGAAAATCAGCACTTCCTTCACAAAGGAAGCAGCATGTTTACCATTCCATGAAACCTGCAGTGCACTAGCCAACTTACTGCTTTGCCTCCATAAACATTAGAAGGAAAAAAAGATGTTAGCAACCATAACTAGTGAACTTGGCCCGATCAGTAATCTTTCCATGACAAAACATTAGTCTAAGAAAATGTAATTCTCTTAATTACATTTCTATTTCTCACATTTCTTAATTTTCTATTTCTGTGTTCATGCTATTGGAACCATTGATTTTTCTATGTAACACTTCCACTAAGCAGAAAGGAATTAATACCTGTCAGCCTACTTGTATGGAAGATCTTTTAATATTTTTCTATTTCTGTGTTCATGCTATTGGAACCATTGATTTTTCTATGTAACACTTCCACTAAGCAGAAAGGAATTAATACCTGTCAGCCTACTTGTATGGAAGATCTTTTAATATTTTTTGTTATCAAAGAAACAGTATAAACTCATTTCCACACCACCTCCCCAATTTCATGCTTATAAATGCACCTATAGTGGATTTTTTAGGGTTGGGGGAGTGGTGGTGGTGTTACTCATATAGCACTATCTTTGCCTTGCTTTCACTTTCTAAGTTCTAGTTTGTAAGTATCACCTCGAGCACCAGCAAATTTTCCCTACTGCAGGAAGTTTGTTTGTTATGTCAAAGATTTAATAATAATCATTACAGTACCTCAAGCAGAAATTTAAACACATAATTCAGAAGTAAATTATCTTCTTCTCCCTCCTCACTATCATCTTCTTTCTCGGTCTGATAGAATGAAGTAACAAATTTAGCCACAAAATTGATCACTTGCTCCACTGCTGGTTCCCGTCTGTAGATTATCATAGCATACTTGAGGAAATGAATGAATTTTTCATGAAAGTCTTCTTTATCATCCATCTGGGGAAAAAAAAAATCAAACCACAACAAAAGATAACTGCCCGCTTCATCTTTCAAAAGCTGTACCACAGAAAAATAAAATAAATGTGCTTATAACTGACAGCTTCCACTTAAATTTTTAAAGAGCTGCAGCCAGCAGTTAGGGCACACCCGCTGCCGTGCACCCCTCACCGAGGATTTTGCTTTAAGTGCACAGCAGGCACGTCCCGACCACTGGGCTCCACCCTGGAGTTCACATTTACCCGCTGACAGGTTTCAGGATGGCAATCGACACCCCCATCTACTACCACCCACATCTCGGGGGTCACATCCACATCTCGAGGATCCAAACACCATCAATTCCTGCCGCGGGCAGTTCTCACAGCCGCGTTCGCGGGAGGCAAATGCGTAGAATTCAGCGGCTTGGTTTGGGTGGGGGTTTTTGTGAGGATTGTGGGGGGGGTGGTATTCCGGTTTTTTAAGTGGCAGGGCTCTCCTTAGGCACACGGGCTTCATTTTCAGTGGAGCACTGCGGAGAAGGCCCTCGCCCTCGAGGGAGCAGTGGAGCAGCCGCGGAGCATCCCCAGCTCCCCCCGGCCCGGGGCCGCCCCAGGGCAGCCGTACCTGAGTATAGGTGCCCTTCAGAGCCACCACGAGCTTCGCGTGGTTCTGGTGAGGCTTCTGGGCCAGCTGGAAGGCCTCCTGGACCTGCAGCGACTTCTTTCTCACGCCCATGGCCGGGTGGAGGCTGCGAGCGCAGGCCCCGGGACCGGCCCCTCACACACAACGGCGCGGCCGCCCGCGCAGGCGGGCTGTCAAACCAGGCGCTGGGAGCCGCTCCCGATCTCGCGAGAACGCGGGCGCGCGCGTTCGTGGCGCGCCGGTGGCGGGCGCGGCGGGAGGCGGTGGTGAGATGTTGTCGCCATCTTCGCACAAACGCGGAGCTAGTCAGGCTGGGAAAGAGCCCCGGGATCATCGAGTCCAACCCGCAACCAGAGCCCACTATGTCAGCTGTACCGTGACACTGAGTGGCACGGCCAGTCTTTCCTTAAACACCTCCAGGGACGGTGACTCCACCACCTCCCTGGGCAGCCCATTCCAGTGTCTAATCACCCTTTCTGTGAAGAAATCCTTCCGAATGTCCGAACTAAACCTCCCCTGGAGCACCTTAAGACTATGTTCTCTTGTTACTTTTTACCTGGGAGAAGAGGCCTATCCCCACCTGGCTACAACCTCCTGTCAGGGAGTTGTAGGGAGCGATAAGGTCTCCCCTGAGCCTCCCCCAGGCTGAGCGCCGCCAGCTCCCTCAGCTGCTCTCGTAGGACTTGTGCTCCAGACCCTTCACCAGCTTCATTGCCCTCCTCTGGACTCGCCCCAGTTGAATAAGCCTGACGAGCCGTGGTACTGCTTTCAGCCACTCTCCCAAAGTCCTCTCCGGGCGCGAGTATCTGCGAAAATGAGCACAGTCGCATTTTGTAAACAGGAGCCTTACACCAGAGCATGTGGGGCATCAACCCGAAAAAGCTCAGCCGGTGTCAGTAAGAAAAAATAACTGAAACACCTTTCTTTTTGTATCCGCTGTGAGGGGGGCTGAAAAGACACATAGTATGGATAGCTGACTTGTTGGAATGTCTATTTGGGCTCCTTCCAGACTGAATCCCTTACTAGTGGAAATTTTTTTCCCAAATTTTCAAGCATTTGTTGTGAACCTGATGTTTTTTTCCCCAGATATCCTTTAACTTGAGACTAGTAATACATTCTGAATCTCATTAAAAACTGGCAAGATAACTGAGCTCAAACTCCAGAGCTGTGTCACTGCTTACAGAATGTATGAAGAGCATTTAATGACACTTTTAATGAGAAGCAAGGCCACAGATGATTAGCTGAGGGGAAACATTCTGAGCATATAGTAAGTAGAGAGTTATAGACAGTATTCAAAAATGTTAATAGAAGTAAGCTGTGGACTGTAGGAACTTAAGGTGTTTGTCGTCCGTATGCGTTTGGCCTTTAAAAAAATAAGGTGTCTGATTACCTCGAGTGATGAAAGCTATTTAGTAAGCACAGGTGACAAACCATCAAATGACAGTAGGTCAAATAGGCAGGACCCGTGCTTATTTTTTTCTAAGAAAAATAAATAAAAACACATAAAATAGCAAAACACTAGAGGTCAGTCTTGTTTCAGATCTAAGTTTTCCCGGTGTTTTCTTTAAGAAGCAGATTTTTATCAACGAAATAATAGAATTATTTTCTCCTTACAGTGGTGTCAAGGATTATGGGATATAAGAGCTGGATGTGAAGGATGGAGGGCAGCAGCAGGAGACTAATTATTATATTTTATAGATAAAAATAAATTTTAAAATAATTTAAACATGAGGCAAAGGGTTTTTTTCCTGACACATTATACTACCATACATCTGTGTATGTTTAAAACAGGTACCTGCTTTTTAAGGGTGAATCGTTTGTATTTTGTATTAACTTTTAAAACATATAGATGTGGCCTAATCCCTTCCTGCTCCTAGAGAGTGGGAAAGGGATTCTATATGCACAAGTAGAATAGTAACATAGAATCTTACATGTTAACATTTTCCTAAAAGTTTTCATTTTATGTTAAAAAAATAGTCACTCTACAAAACCACTATAATCAACAGCAAATCTTCAGTGAGTTTGCGTTTTTTAAGGTTATATTTTCTAGGGAAATACAATGTGTAGTAATTTTTCTATTTAATATATTTTTACTGGAAAGTTAACTTCATCTAGATTTTTTCTGCAATAGGACCCTGTTTGTGGAGAAGAAGATGGAAACAGCAAGACAAGAGCAAATAAAACTTTGTGATTCTTGTGGCATTAAAAACCCAGGACTTTTATTTTAAGTGAAACTAATAATGCAAACTGAATTATTTTTGATTCACATATGTTTAGTAGCCCATTTGTACCTGCTTGTGTCTCAGGTCTACAGATGAGGATCTTTCCTGGCGAATACTTTATAGTCCCTTAAATTGGATTTCAGCTAGGATATGAGATTTATTTCTTCCAGCTGCTTTAAATATTTCTGCTGGGCTTTGTATTTATATGTAGAAATAAAAGATTCCTAGAATAATTGATATTTAATGTGTAGGTAAATAACATGCTGAAGTAGGATCACAAATGCTGGCCATCTCTGTGATACCAGATACCTTGTTCAACTGATAGAAGTGTTGCTGTCATAGTTTTTACAGCTTATGTTTCAATGCCTTGACTGCACTAATCAACCTTAATGAGCCCTGACCAGCCTCTCCTGGGCCTCCAGGAGCCCCATTTCAGCTCAGCCCTGAGCTTTCAGTCCTTTGCTGAGCTAAGTCTCAGGGTTCAGTCAGGGCCAGCTACTTCCTGAGGGATGGATATGATGACAGACTAGAGGAGCAAGGCTCTCTCCACCAGTGCAGGCCCAGAAGTTGTGGCTAGTGGGTTTCACAGTTCTGTCTGAAAAGGAGAAGAGTGATGAAACTCAGAACTTTGGATGGTGCTCCAGGCTCTGGAGGGAAGTGCACTCTACTAATTAAAGCTTTTTTACTTGTCCTTGGAAGTAGTGACCTTATCTGCTATGGTCTGCTTCTGAATCACTGTTCTAGATCCCTTCTCTTTCCTTTGTCAGTCCTGTAATGTGAGCAAATACAGTGGCACTGGGTAAGCCAAGCTTGCTGCATGCCAGTTCCTTTGTGGAAATATTGGATGTAGGTCACTGGATAAAAAACAGGTTACAAGAAATAGAAGATGCTACTAGCCCATTTGTTAGGTGTTCAAGGGCTTTTATATCTGATGCATTTTGTTGGTTCCAGTTTCCATATTTAAAATGTAAGCATAGTAATGTTTCATTCATAATTAGGCCATTGTTATGCAGTAGTAATCAGAGGTTCTCTTCACCACGTTACTCCAAAACTTGCATTTATATAAGTCAGCTGGAAAATTGTATATACATTTTTGAATAGTTACTGTTTTCAGTCAATGAGGAAATTGGCAGCAATTCTAGTGGTTTTGGAATCCTGTTTGCTTTATGAGGTGAGAAGAAATTAAAATTATAAAGTAGTTATATATAATATTTTTATATATAATTATATGTACCATAGGTAATTACTGAGGATGTAGCAGTGGTAGCACTTTATACTTGTCATTTTTCTTGTGTTCAATCCCAACCAAGTTTTATTGGAAGTAGGATAGCGAATTAGGTGAGCAGGATAACTCTTACAAGTCTTCTGACTACATTTTTTTTATCCTTATTTCCTTTTTTTTTCCTCCTCTAAGAAGGAAAAAAAGTTCCGGAATTCTCTATTCTGGGGCCAAAAAGCTACTCTGGGACCAAAGTGAGTGTAAGTGGAGATCAATGAGGGTAGTAATTTATGAATTAAATTAGAATCTCACTTAGGATTGCATCTTCCTTTGTTGACACACCAACTTGAGAAGTTTTAAATCAATTTTAGTAATAAGGCTTTGTCATTTGAAACATAGAATCGTTGGAAGGGACCTTGAATATCGTCTAGTTCCAACCCCCAGCCCAGTGCCACCATGGGCAGGGATGCCACCCTCTAGATCAGGTTGCCCAGTGCCCCATCCACTCAGTTCTGACATAACATGACAGTTAATGACTTACTGAATTGTTCTACCATTTCCAAATGCAAATTTTATTGGACTGTAAAACAGCAGTAGAGTGTAATCTGGGAGACCAGTTTAACTTTGCACTCATGTATTAAAAAAGAAAAAATCCCACTGACCTTGGTAGTACTGGTATTCAGACAGAGTAAAAGAATTGGGCTGTATTAATTGTTTTGGGAAAGCTGTTTGTAATGTGTTAAATAAAGGTGCACACTTAGGTATTAAACATTTGCAACAGAAATATCTTTTTTATCTTGGAATTTTGGGGGGAGGGGGTGACTCTTTTAATAGTAGCTAGTCTGAAGATTTCAGAAGTTATATAGACTGCATATTCAGCAAACAGGAGGCACCAAAAATGGGAGGCTTATAGTCTTTTATGTATGTATGTCTTATCATGTATGATTTGTCTTTTGTAATAAAAAGGTTATTTGTTAATGCACCTGAGCAGCAAAGCTATATAGAGTTACTCACAGACTTTTAGAAAGATGGTAGTGACATGACCACCTTCTCTCACACTTTAGTGAAAACTAGTGCAGTAATAATAATTCAAGCAGAAGTTTATGTATTTTCTGTTTAGACTTCTAATTTTTATTTTAAACTGTCTTTCCTGTTTACTGCCCCAAGTTTATAAACATTCTGTAATCCACCTATGTGTTCCATGTCATTCTCACAAACCCCTCATTTGTGTACTACACATTTATATTATGGTTTGTGATGTCCTTGCTTTGTCATCTTATGTATAGGTGATCCTTAGATCAATGAGAAGAAAAAAAAGATGTTAAATGCTCATTGAAATGCTCTGGCATTATCTGCTGAAATTCTGTTATTGAAACCAAGTGGAGTTTTTGAATAATGGGACTAATGAACTTGAGTCATCCATGAATTTATGTTCTGTGGTTGCATTTTCTGGTGCATGAGATCTGACTGAAACTTTTCCAGTGTTTGAAGTATTGTCTGAAAAGTCTTGTCTGGACTCAAAATACTTTACTAGTGACAAATTATGTTCTGCTAAAACACCATCTTGTACCAAAGCCTCAAGTTTTTCCCTCTAACCCCCCAAAATACAAAACCAGCTTGAGATATCTCAGTGGTTTATTCCATTTACACTGTCCCTGATGGTCTGTGCTCCTCTGCTCTGCCTGTGCCCATGTATGGGTCTCAAGTTTCTGTCCACCTGAGCTTCCAGGTCCAGTGTGTCCTCTGCTGTTCAGCTGAACAACCATACACAAGTAGAAGACTATAAACCTTCCACTTTTGGTGCCATGTTACTGTCCATATAGTAGAGCGATAACACAGGTAACTTATGGTGAGTACTTTTAAAACATTTTGCATTTTCCTGATTTGCTTTCTATTTTCACTTAATTTTGTTTGGGTTTTTTTTCCCCTGAGGAAACAGGGTGCTAGGATATTGCTGCAGCTCTTGCTATTCTCTTGATTGTCCTAATAAGCTTGCCAATTTAATCAAAATTTTACATATAATTAAATTTCTACACTTTTTCTCAAATTGATGACTGTGTAGAGAAGATATAACCATATTAACTGAGTTAAATTTAAGTGTCTTATTAGCTATCAGACAATTGACAATGCCATGTGCCTGTGCCCTAGTCACAGAAGAAGTTCCAGCAGCACCTTGGACATTTGTGTCAGTGAGTGAAGAAATTGTACTTTGGTGTTCCTTTGTGCAGGGATCTGTTTCTTACCTTTTCTTACTAATATTCTGTCTGGGCTAAACTTCTTTTGCCTGCTTAGAATCTCCCAGCAACTGTGATCATCTTTGTTTTCTCTTCTACATTGCATTTCTAAGTCCTCATTTCCTCTCACTCTGGAGTGAAGATTCTTCTGCCTCTGGATATTTACAGCCTCCCCTTTTCTCCCAGCAATTCAAGGGTTTGGTTTTCCTGTCCCGAGGTCTTCTTACTTCTCCCCACCGCCTGTAGGCATTCCTCTTCTGCCCTGATCCTTTTCTTCTGTGTTATTCTTAAAAGTGCTTTATCTCTCCTCGACCTCATCAAGGCTTTCCCATTTTCCTTTTATCCTGCCCTTAGCCAACACCACATAATCCTCCTTTCCAATTCTAATAGTCCTCAGGAAGCTCTTTTTTCAAACCCACCACTAGCAAAGCAGAAGCTTCTTGCCCAAGAAGGATGGCAAGTACTACCAGGAGGTGAGACTGGAAAGCTGCCTTAGCTGCATGGGGCAGGAGGAGGGAACAGGCTCACGAGTCCCTCTGGCTGCAAGACAGTGTGAGCTGAGGTGGAGCCCTTGACCTGCTCCGTAGGGTCTTGTGTACTGGCTAGTGACACATCAAAGGGGTGTTGAGCAGCTCTCAGCTTCTCTTACCTGTTCTTTCTCACTTTTCCTTTTCTCCACCTCTCTGATTTCACCCTGCTTGGCCTTCTCCTCCTTCCTTTTTCTCTTCTAGACTTGTTTAAACGTGTTAACTAACCAGTTTATTCTCATGTAACATTTGAAGCATTCTTTTTTAAAATTCCATTATCTTAATAGCTTGCCTCTTTTTTTGTGCCCTTTTTTCTGCCTTTTCTATCCTTTTATTTATTTTACATGTACAGACCTGATCTCTTTGAAACAATGTGCACATTAAAAAAAAAAACAAAGACCTGTAATATTGTCGGTTTTCTTCAAGCACCTTTCCACTGCATTTAGTGTAACTGAGGGGAACTGAGTCGCTTTGGATAAAGCAGGCAGACCGGATCCTGGACACAGCTCCAGGGCTCAGCTGTTCTCGTGTGCCTCTTGGCTCCATCCTTTTTTCAGTGTGGCAGCAAAAACTGAGCAAAGGTTTTCTTCATCACTTAAGTGGTCTGTCCAGACTTTAAAGAGTCAGAGCCAGAATAACAGAGCTTATGAAAGGTGCCAACACTGCCTTCTCTGATGACTTCTGCAATGCTCTGGCAGCCCAAGAAGGCAGCATGATTTAATCTTCAGGCGATCTATGCTCTAACAGATCCCCGGCAATGCCTGTGCTGCTGCCTGTATGGCTGGCTCAGTGTCCCCGCTGGGAAATTTGTAGCACCCAGCCGCTGGCATCTTCTCCTGGCGGAAGCTCAACCATTTGAAGAGAAGGGGAGGGAAAAAAATATCCCCATCAGGATGTTTGCACATGTTGTTCTCTGCCTGCTCGCCTGGGTGTTTTGCTGAAGGACTGGGACATCTGCAGAGAAGGGAGAGCGGCGGCGGCTGGAGCGTGCCCTGTTTGGGGCTGAAGTTCCTCCAGCGCCGGGGGCGGCGAGCAGCGGGGACGGGATCGCGCTCCCCGGAGCGTACACACAGACCTGATTAAAATTCAAACCTAATGGCCTCTGGCATAAACAACGTTCATCAGCCCGGGACTTGCAATGGATCTAAAGCCTCTCGCAGCGGCTCGGCAGAGGAGTACAATCGGGATATGCACATGAAAATGTGCAAGAAGATTGCCCAGCTCACTAAGGTAAGTCTCGCTGTTGCAGCCTTCCCAGGGAGGTGAGGCTGCCCTGGCCGGGGCGGCGGGGGTGCCTCGGAGCTGTCTCTCCTGATGGCCCCTGTCTGACAGGAGGGAAGGGAAACGGGTCCTCTCTCTTAGGGCGGCTACTGAGAACATCAGTGGGTTCAAACTTCCTTCCAAGCATTTCCCCGCGAGGGTGCAGCCCAGCCTTGGGGGCTGCCTTTATGGCAGACGACAGATGCCTCGCAGTTAAGTGCTCTAATTACCGTGCGACCATAACGAGAAGAGCTCCAGCTCTGCGAAGACACGGGGTTTGCCCCTGAACTGTTCGGAGGGATTGACAGTATCCGGGTTCTCCCCTAGAATTACGAAGACGGCAAGTAGTTTGCATTTTATAGGTTCACGAGTAATATTGTTGCAAAGCTGCAGCGGAAGCGAGGTACTACAGTACAACAGTACTTTGACTCGTAGTTAATTGTCCGTGATGTGCCTAAGTAGCGACACTTCAAATGACGTTGGTAAAAGGTAGGAGTTGGAGAAGAGGCAGGACTAAATTGCATAGTATATTGTACCTAAACTTTTGGTCAAATACTGAACTGCACTATATTTCCCACACCATGTTAAGAAATAAGAGAAGATATGTAGGAGATGGCAGTTACCTTTAAACGTATGTGTCTTTGTCAGCGAGAAAAAACTATTTACTACCCCTGTTTACTAACACAGCTTTTGCACCTCCTGTAACCTCACTGCAATTGATAGAGACGTTTTAACAATGAAAAAACACTGACAAAACACAGGTCAAACAATAGGAAGTCATTCAGATGCTCAGGTTAGAATGGCTTAGTAGTTACAGTGCCATCGTTCTCATCTCACGATAACTGTGTGTGATAATGTACATCATGTGTATCAATACATACAGAAGGGCTACTGTATATGCTATAGTATACTCACTGTACTATACCAATACTTATTTTACAGGTGCTTTGTTTCTATCTTTGTTAAATAGGATTTGTACACAATATGATCCTTACTTTTTGCCTGTGTTGCAAAATTTTGTTGCAGTGTTTTTTCAATTTTTTTTTTTGCTAAATTTCTACTGTTAAAATGTGAGAGGGTTGATTTCTTTACTTTTAATAGAATTTCTCCTCTAGACACTTTTCAGTCATCTGAAAAAAAAAGATTATTTATATCTGGAGCTCAAAAAAATACGTCCAGAAAGCAAATAATTCTGTTTTGGAATGTGGCCTTTAAGAACCAATTTTCTCTGCAATAACACTGCACTTATAGAGAACTCACGGTAGAATTGGAATTTAAATCATGTGCTTTCCCTTCTGAATTCTGGGTAGACTAAATCTGAACCAACAGTAAACAGTAAGAAGCAAAATATGACACCAAATTAGCTGAAAAATGGCTATATGGAAAATTTGTTGTAATAATTTTTGGCCTAGGAACTTTGAGAGCTGCCTTTCAAATCACTGTTTTCTTGGCTATATTGCAGTCGAGATGATGATAATAAAATCCCTCCTAAGTTTAAATGGCTCATAGTGCTTTCCTTTCTTGTTTCTAACCTAGTATGCAGTAATGCTGTTTGTTGTTGCACAGCTGCAGCTTCCTGTCTCAGTGACTTTAGATTTTCATTGATGAGGAGATGATGATCTCATTACTCATCCACTCAGTGTTGTGCCAGGTGAGATGAATACAAAATGTGTAAATTAGGTGTAGGATACAGATCTTGACTTCCATTCTGTTTCTTTGTTACATAGTCAGTAGTGTTCTCCTCCTACTCTCAAAGGCAAAGCAGGGGCGTGCAAAGGTATCAATGAAGACCAAACTGGGTGAGATTTCCATTGTTGCATGTAGTGGTGATTATGTTGTAAAGGCATTGGTTGGTGCAGGGAGTCTCCTCAGGTAATCTGGAGCCAGAGATCTTGACAGCTGCTCCCATTCTACTGCCCTGGTATTTCTGCTTTTGGAAAGGTAGGATATAGGAAGGTTTCATACCTTCAGTCATGCATTTTTCTGTTCTGCACATTTTTGGCTGTAGCAGCAAAAGTAATGTTTTGTTTGTTTTGAGCAGCAAACTACTGGTTTTTGTAGCCCATTTGTTTTGAAGTCAACCTGTTCATATGATTGAAGCAGCATGTATGACTTTGTACTAGTAATTCAGTGTTTGATGGAGAAATTTAAACTTGACTCTTGGAGTGCTGTTTTCTGCTTGATGGCTCTTTGTAGAGAATAATGTGGAGTTAAAGTGCATGGTGATTTTTATAAGACGCTTTGGGTTTCACTCCCTAGTGTCTCAAACTACAGATTTCTAACAACCATTGGCTATTGCAGGATATGCATGTGCTTATGGATTCTTAGGACAGTCTTTTTTATTTGAAATAGGATGAAAAATGCAAATGAACTTTTGATGAATGTTGAGGAAAGTGGATCAACTTTCATTGGCGAGGTGGTTCGGGAAGTTCTGGCAAGAACTAGATATGCTGCAGATATCCATGTTATTCAGGCTTCTTTTCAAATCTCTGGCAATGGGACTCAAAGTAAATCTGCTGTTCTGGACTGCAGTTCTGGAATCAAGCCTAATATGAATAACTGGGAAGGTGACATTACCTGGTGATCAGACAGCTACCTACGCCACAAAACATTTCTGTTTCCTTCTTAGAGACAAATTCCTGGATACCAGTTGAGGGATTTTTTTTTTTTTTGCCTTCGAACCCTTCTTTTTCCCGAGGGGTTCATCTGACTCTATATTGTGAATTTGAGAGTCTTATTGTAAGAAGCATGTTTTAAATTGCAGCATTATGGGTCAAGTAGATTGTTAGTAAAAAAAAAAATCGAGCAGTTTGGCAAGAATTTTGTGTGTATATGTTGGATACCATGAGTCAACAAAGGAGGAGAGTGCTGATGCAAGGAAAAGTTAATTGCTGGTAAAATGCACTTATGAACCCTTTTTATTCCTTCAGGGGAAAGAAATGTCAAAGGGAAGCAAATGTGTTCCTCTTCTAGAAGCAGCAGCATAGGCAGATGTTCCTGAATGACTCTGTGTGGAGCAGTTCAAAATGTTACACTCTAACTGCTTTTCACCACCAGTCATTAGAAGGTTTAGCCCCTCAGCTCAGTCAGCAAGGTAGAAAATATGAACTTTATATAATAAGCTTTGGTGGAAAATCAGCTAGATAAGCAAAACCCACTTTCCTTAGTTATTTAGGGAGGGATGGCTGACTTTTGCATAAAAAATGTATGTTCATATTAATTCTATGAGCTTTCACTCAGTGGGTGGAAATTTAGCGAAGAATTAGCAAATGACCTGGCATGTGTGTGAGGGCATAGGCTTTTTACACCACTCCAGTGTCTGTAGCATGGCTATATATTAGATCTTTTAACCTTTGCTGTTTTATTTGCCATAAACATATCAGCTGGTTTTTGTTTATAGGAATGAAATATGATCAAATTCTAATAGTTTATTCTGGAAGCACCTAACAGCTGAGCAACTGTAACAGAGCACTTCTGTGGTCTGCTCATGTTCCTGTTGAAATATGTTGCCTTTTTCACATTGTTTAAGATAAGTTTATTGACCTTATTTACTGTGATGTGTTAACAGTACTCAGTAACCAATGCTTAGAGTGGTTCAGCTGTTGTGGATTAGTTATTATGCTGCCTTGGCTCTCCTGTGTGCTTGAGGCTTTTTGATCTCAGTTCTCTAGAGAGGTATTCAATATTCTACAGAAATTAAGCAAAATAGAATAGCATAAAAACTAGGATCATTCTTTTGGAGCAGCAATATTTTTCCTTTGGGCAAGGAGTATAAAAAATATTTCTATATAGGTGAAGAAAGAGACTTTTTATAAAACTGGTTAAATTATGTGCTAACGAGACTAATAAAACCAGCTACCAATAACTCCATGTGCTTTATGATGTATTTGTTTTCATGATTTTTGAATACAATTTTCTATCAGGATTTAAAAGCTAGCATTATCTGTGCCTATGAGCTGACAAGAATGTGCAGACTGAGATTTCTTAACCTGTCCTCACTATGTTTTCCTTACAAAACTAAAAGGGAACTTCTGGATCATTAAGTATATGAGCAATGTTATATAATTGTGTTGATGAACTAGCCAAAAGCAGTCTTAAAGCCACTACTTCTATTAGGAAGGAACCTAGAATCTTATATTTTAATAGATAGAAGTTATCATTTAAATTAATTCAAGGTATAAGAATGATATCTCTGTGCTGGAATTACCTCCTTATCATACAAATTTGTCACTGATTATACCAATTTGCAGAAAATCTGACAGCCTTAGTAATCAACAACTCAAAACTACTTTATAATGGAAAGTACATAATAGATTCAAGTCTCTTTATCAAGGAACCCTAGATAATGTTTTTATACAAAATGTTATGCATGTTATTAATATGCATATTTTAGGCAGTAGATAATAAAATATCTTATGATTGTGTAATTTTTATATTTTTTATGATCTGTCTTTTGTTTGCGGGTAATATTTAAAAATATCTTTTTCAGTGACACTATAACTGTACTTCTCTCTTAACATTTCCTTTAACCAGTATGTAGATGCCAATGTTTTACAAATGTGTAAAATTATACCCCAGTTAGAAGTCAATGCCAACTCAGTTGAAGACATTCTCACATAAATATTCTAAAGCTGTGTATTTTAGATTTTTGAACGCTTCATCATTGTGTTTTATATATAAAATACTTTTTTTCCACAAAGTATCATGTTCTTTTCCCCCAGTCGCATTTTCATTAGATAAAACAGTGTTTATGTTTTATTAAAATATCTGTACCACTAAGGTAGAACTCCCTCTGTTGCCACCTTTATAGTCACATCTTAAACACATTAACTGGCTCACTGTAACAATTCATTTGTTTTTTCCTGCCTGTACACAACCAGTCTGACTTTATGTGGTGCCAAAGAGCACTTAACCTACACTTCTAGTAGACACAGATAAGGCATATGAGGGTTTTGTTTTGCTTGTGTTTAAAGCCATCAGGGAGTGTGAGAATGTAGCTAGTACAGTAACAAGACTGAGTTAATTTATCCTACCTCCCGGTGAGGCACAGGAGCTCAAACTTTGCTGTACTGGTTCAAACTTGGCATTTTACTTAATCTGTATTCATTTGTCTTCCAAAGGATTTGGAGACAGCAGAATACACATAACCCTATTACTGAGGAAATACTACCTTTATTTTATAACGAAACTACAAACTGACTGACTTTTCAAATAGAGATTTTTTTTTCTTAAGTTAATAACCTTGATGAAATTCCTCTGAAGTAACATTGCAGCTTTTTAATGTAGTAGTCATTCAAAACTTTGTATGACTTGGTTCTTAGGCACCTAAACACAATTTGAAGTTAAAACAGTTTACTACCAAAGAAGTCTTCTGTTTTAATTATCTTCGGAAGCTACAGCATCTGTTTTTGACTATGCACGACTAGTTGTAACTATATAACCCTCTTAGAGGATTACAGAAGAGCTACCTTTAGATGTAAATATGAGATTACAGTTGAATATATTTTGCTTTTTTCATTCAGGAAGAGAGAACTACTAGAATTCGATAACAAGACTGTTAAGAACTATAGCTGGTAATTGTAAATGTTTTTACAGTGTTGAAATATTTTTACTACGATGCTGATATACCTTAGTATTTCATAAAAATATTGAATTGTCTCAAGACTGTGGGACATTACAATGCAACTACAGTGCATTGCCACTTGGGCAGTCGTCACAGACTGTTTGCACTTTTTCTGGCAATATGCTAGTTAAGTTTTCTTGGGTTTGTGATCATTCATACAATCCCAGGAGATATCCAGCATATGCTTAATAAGAATGCCTTCCTGAAAAGGGAATGGGAGTAATGGCTGTATTCAGTCTAGTTCTGCTTTACAGTTAGGTGTATTTGGGTAAAAATTTCATGGATATATGAGTAATAGTGTAGTATTGTAATGTGTACTGTTATGTAGTCCTGTAACTACATAATAATATGTTGACTCTGGCTCCAACAATGCTGCTTTGAAAGTGAGGGGAGAAGCTGAAAGAAAAATATCTTTTAAAAAGCACTGTATGCTGAAGTCCATCTGGGCCAGTAGCTTGGTTCTGATTGTGCCCAGTGAGTTACAGGAATATGATGTGCCTCTAGTGCACTTGTGTAAAGTATTCTCACTTCCTCCAGTGATCTGTGAGATTTTCCAGAGGCGGGTGAAGTATCTTAGTATTTAATATCTCTGAGTGGATTTTTATTCAATATGTTTCTCCAGTCACTTCTTGAATTCATGTGACCTTTTAGTTGAATTTGCTTACAGCAGCAAGAACTTAAATTTTGGTGCATGCAGTAGTAGAAATTGGCATTATTAATTCATGGATACCTGAGGGTTCTGATGGTTTCTTTTCTTAATTAGCAAAGTATCTAGAATATATAAAGAAGTCTTATTAAATTTTCAGAAGTCCTTTATGTGATTTTTACCTGCAAACTACAGGATAGTAAGAATTTGATTCAGTCTTTATGATCCTTTTTAAGGTCTGTGTCAACTCGGAAGAAACAGCTCATCTATGCCTGTCACAGATCTACACTGAAGGCAAAACATAGAGATCAAACTTCCAGGATACAGACCTATGAGTTTTAGATATGTAACAAAAACCGGCTGGCTAAATTATCAGTGAATTACATGGCAATAAGGCTTTTTTCCCCGTTCTGTTCACACAGAATTGTTGACTTGACTTCTGTATTAAAAATTCTCCTGGACTACAATAGCAACAATGCACAGACAGGCCATAGGTCAAAATGTGGCTCATGTCAAACAGATTTTCTATTTTTTGCACATCACCCATCTGAAAGAGCTTCATGAGATAGAATTGAACTCATATAAGACTGTAATAGCCTAAGATTTGTGGGGATATTTGAGACCTTAAGCAGTTATGCAAGAATTTCACCAAGACAGATTGCTAAATGTGGCAAGAAAATACTTTGAAATCAAATAATTTGGCATTTCTGCTTGCCTACATATGTGTGTTAATTTACATTAATTGTCAATGTTTAAGCATAATGTTTTAAAGTATTTTCATCTAGTTCTGTGGTTTTTAAGAAGCAGAAATTTTACCTAATCTAATTTTTACTGAAAAGTAATGTGATCCTCTGGCGATATTTTAATAGAGCTTAACCTGATAAATACGCTCAAGATGGATTTGAATCACCTCAGGGAGAACAAAGAAATTGAAATGTATTTCATGTAAATGTCATGCTGACTGATTTTATTTATTCTAGTTCTTAATTGCACACAAAATCTAAAAAAAAAAAGTAATAGTGCTTTTGCTATTTAAGTTTTGCAAAATTATTTCTAAGTTATGTAGAAAAAGGTTTTGACAGATAAGATACAACATGAGTCAGGAACCGTAAAAAAAGTTTAAAACATCCTGTTGTGTGGAGTCAAATGCTTCAAAGATCTGGGATAGATCTTGCGTTATTTTGCATATTAAGTAATGACCTGGAAGTAAAAATAAACAACATATTAAAGTTAATACATTATACTAATTCAAAGAGAGTCATAAACATCTAAAAAAATGGAGATAAATAAGGAATATAGATGGAAGATTAACTGCATTCAGTTAATAATCACCCAATATCTGTTTTGGTTTGTAAAGTGTTGGTAAAACAGGATGAAGTGGGTGTACAGATATGGAGTCAATATAAAGTTTGGATGTTCGGAGTGCCAATTTTTTTAAAGCTTCTCTCATACTACCCATTTATATGTTTATGTTATCAACAGTTGCTGAAACTGTTTGGACACATAAAATTATTCTTGAACTTTCAGGAAGCAAAGGAAAGTTCATATGTTAGAGCAGTATCATTCAGCTGAAATCAGCATAGGTGTAAAACAGGATGAGTTCTGTAGGTAATCATAGCCTAGGCTATTACCTCAATTAAAAGATGTTCTTCTTCAGTGATAGAAAAAAAAAGAGAGACTTGTTAGAGTATTAATTAATAAATTGTGGGGGGTGGTTTTATTTTCTAGCCTGTAGAGTTAGTGACAGAGGAGGCTGAGGGATAGAGGAGCCATTCATTTAAATAACTGAAGTTACTTGTAATAATTTCTCTGCCCTTTGCTTTTAAAGAGACCCTTTTAAGACTGGCATGTTTATAGATACCTTACTCTGCTCTCATCTGCTTGGGAACTAGATGAGTTCAAAGAAACAAATTCAAGTGCCAGTGAAGACAAGATGCTGCTGCCACTAGTGAAAAGGAGATGACACAGTCACCAGTCATCTAGCAAACTATAAATGAAAGCTTGTCTCCTTCACTGCTTTGTTTAGAGTGCTGTCAGGAGAACCCTGTTTGGCACCCCCATCTGGGGCTTTTTCTCCATCTTGTGTTTCTTCTTTTTTACTTCTAGCCCCTTCTCCATCAGGAAGGATTTTTGTCCACTAGCTTGGGCCTGAGAAAAGAACACTTATGATCTTTTGCTTTTCTTTGATTCACCTTAGCATCCTCACTCCTCACCTTCCATACCAAATTGTCTTCCTTTCTTATTCAGCTAGTAAAGCAACCTGCTAGAAGAATTTTTTTCATTATGATAGTCAAGTTCCTATAAGAGTATTTAACACTACTGTAGGAACAGAGAACTGTCTTTTTTGGTTTGAGTACTTTAGCTTTTTTTTCACTGATGAGGTGCAGTCGAATGTTTTGGGGGTTTCTTTTTGTTGTTCTATATCACTGTAAATAAAAAGGGAAAGGAAATGCCATTTATATTTACAGCATTTGGAGGATAGAATAGGGCAAATAAGATGTATTCATATTCACTGCACTATTAATACTCAAGTGTATGTGTGTAATAGTGTTTATATCAATCTGCCATACAACTCTCAGGTGCTATAAATTCAGTACAGTGTTTCCCAATCCATTTGGTTTTGGAGAATTGTAAGAAGGCAGTAGCTATTGGTATTATGCTGGCAACTCCAAGAGTATTGAAGTGCTCTTTTAATTTGAAAGAAAATCTGTCTGTATTGTCATATGGTCAGTTTTAGAGCTGCTTTTAAAAAACTGTTTATCAACACAACTGTTAAGGGATTTATACCACATTACCCAGCTGCGTGT
Organism: Manacus vitellinus; assembly: GCF_001715985.3. NCBI lineage: Eukaryota > Metazoa > Chordata > Aves > Passeriformes > Pipridae > Manacus > Manacus vitellinus. The sequence goes on along the minus strand of NW_021938789.1, from coordinate 10,158,460 downwards.
ACACTCACAAGGTACAGATGCTGAAATAATTTTTCAGTATTTTTCCTTTCAGCACATAAAGACCCACATTTGTCCCATATAACTCCAGTCTCTAAAATGAGGTATCTTGAATAGGAATATAGTAGCTATATTCAGTAATCTGAGCAGCTTAAATTTCATGAAGTACAGAGCATCAGCCATGTAAAAATTAAATCTCTTAAGAAGGTTAAGATACTGAGGAGTCAGTTTCAGCACTCAAGCTTGAAGATTAAATTTAAGGTCATGCAAGTTAAAGTTCTTCATTGTGGTTCTAGCCACTATTGAACAGAAGTGTAGGAATCATAGATAGAGCAGAGAGGCCAGTTTCTTCCATTCTTTTAGATAACTCCCTTAAGGTGATGGTGGTGGTCAAATGCTTAGTGGATTTTGGGAAATCTCTATGATTAAGTCAGACTGTAGAGGAACCCAGATTCCATTGTCAGCCTGAACACAAAATAATATGAGACAGGCCATGGTGATTGACTAGATAAATTAACCAATAAGAGCGGAAGACTGAGTCACAAAGGTGGTGGATGTTCGTTTCTGTTTTATGGATGGAATGAAATACAGAAATATGATCATCAGCATCTGACGTAGTTAATTGAAGAATTGCCCAACCTAGTTACTGGTCATTCAGTGTATAGAATGTGGGCAGAATTAATCTTCTCCTTGTAGTTTTTATGTCTGTCTCCTGAACAGTTAAGAAGTACTGTTAATAGTTAAGAAATCACTGTTCATGGAGGGATTTTAGTTAGTGAAGGAAACTGCTCAGTATACTACAACTATTTCAATTTCAAGGAAAAGTGGTTAAAAATAACAGAGAATAATTAACAACTTGTAATCTAAGGTCCAAAAATATACATATCTAAATGTAGACAATGACTTCTTGTCTGACATTTTTCAGGAATATAATGCTGTTTTTCTCTTTTGTCACATATTTATCCAGAAATATATCCAGACCACATTTTTCATTTGTGACTTTTTAAGGCTTCTCTACTTAATTCATTACTGCCAGGGAGAAAGTTGACTACACACGAGATGTATTTTTGTGTTTGCTTTCATTTATGGTTGACTGAAATTCAATATGTTATTCATATACAGATAGCACAAAATGTGGTTAGACATAGATATGCCAATTCAGTAGTTCTGGAGACATCTTTGGGGCTTATACAACACATTAGAGGCTTGTGACACTTCGTGTGGTCAAGATACTTATTGGACTCGCAATTGAGGCTTGCCCTGAGGAAGGCTTGAAGATTACAGGGCCAAAATTCTAGCATAATTAAAGAATTAGCTGTGACCTTTTTCCTGTATTCATTTATTTATTTATTTACTTAAGGCTATGATTTTCTCAAACATTGTCTAATCTTTTGATTGACCTCTGTGGGCTCAGGCCAGACTGAATATATCTATCATAACTTGTGTACAAATTCCAAACCTAGTTTTGTAGACCAGTAATTTATCCCTAAAAAAAATGTAACCAAACAAATAAGTGGAAAACCTTCACACATGTTAATACACAATGTGTAGTTCTCCTTGAGTTAGATAACTATGTTCAGTAGAAACTGGATTAGTCCCTGTATGTCCTAATGAAGGTCCGAAAAGACAAATGTATCTTTTCAAGGCAGTTACTATGTTGTGCAATTATATGTAACTGTCTTGTAAGCTTAACTGCTCATTTACTCTTCATTTCAGGCCACTCCGGGCTTCTAATAGCATTTTCTTTTCAAAACAATAGTAGTGTGCTTGTACACCAGCTTCCATGAGAGGTCTTTGGTGTATGTTATGGGTAACAAAGCCTGCTATGGGTCATAACTTGTCTTACAGCCAAAAGAATTATTATTCTGCATTTTGTAGAAAAAAATAAAACATCAAAGGATTTAAAACAGTTGTTTGGAAAAATTACTTCTTGTCGTCAGAGGGGCACTTACATCTGCTAAAAGCTGTTTTCTGAGATTTATGACTATTACTGAAATGTGTGGTAAAAAAAATACATTGCCTAAACACTTCTCAGAATCAAGCAAAAGGGGCTTGCAGTTGAGTAATGCTTACCATACAATGCTGACCAAACTAACTTGCAAGGCATGTGGCTTCCAGGAATGCATATTCCATGGTGTTTTAGTTGGAGTGTGGAATTTAATCCACCTTTCATACTTTACTTTCATTTACATCGCAAAGTGATTTTGGTCCACATGAACTAGATATCAGGACCTCAGATTTTACTGCACAGATCTGCCACTACTGGTCCCCAGCACTTCCTAATGCTAAAGGCAATGTGGCAGGTAGCCCTCCTGCACTGAAGGCCAGGTGAACTGGACTACAGATAAGAAGTCATTTAGATTAAGAAGGGGCCTGATTCCCTTCCTTGCATTAGAGATCCAACTACAGGCATGAAGTGACAAGTTGCCAAGAATAAAAAGGAAATTTCTGACAAAAAGTAAAAAAATTATTCCCTGTCACAGTATTGTCTTCCTTTCCTATAAGGTTTTGCAGTGTAAAACTGTCCCTTCTGTTCCTAGTGAAAAAAAAATGAAACAAAGAACCACCACACACACACAAAATATTGATCTATTGTAGTAATTCTCTTTTATTGTTTAACACCTTGATAAATATAGTAACTGGATGCATGGCTACCATTCACTAGCTACTTTAATTTTGTATTTTTCTATAGGTGATATATGCCCTAAACACTAAGAATGATGAACATGAGGCCAGTATAGAGGCTCTGAGAGAGGCTCACGAAGAAGAAATTCAGCACATTCTTGCTGAGACAAGGGAAACGATTCTCCAGTGTAAAAGCAAAGTTGAAGAAGAACAGTTACTGAGAAAACATATTCAGGCCCTTGAAATTGCAGTAGAACAACACAAGAGATTGAAGGAAGAAGCCTTGGCAGAGTTAACATTGTGTAAAAAGCAGGCGGAAGAGAAGGAGTTGAGAACAGGAGTGAAACAAGCACAGGCAGTCCTCTCTAAAGACATGGTAGATACCAATGCAGGCTTTGAAAACAAGCTTCCACATTTAAATCAGGAGTTTGATGAACTGCTAAATGAATGCAAAGCATCTAGAAGAGAAAATCTGGGTAAAAAGGAACATTTAGATGAGAAATGCAGTGTGGAAAGACACACTCTAATAAATGAGGTGGAAAACCTGAAGAGCAAGAACCAGAGAGCAACTGAAGAAACTACTCAGAAAACATACAAACTGCAAGTCCCTTATGAGAGAGAAAAAGAGACTTTGAGAAAAGCTATGCATCAGTCTGTGATAGAAACAGTGATGAATTGTCAGCAAAGAGAAACAGAGCAAAGGAAGAGATCAGAGACTGAGGAAGGTTTTTTGCTGCAGCAGGTAAAGAAGCTGGAGGCAGACCTAGAGGAGAAAAGCCAGAAGATAAATGAGAGGAAGAAGCATTCCCAGAAGCTGAAGGAGAGAATACAGGTAGAGTATGAGATTGTGATCCCTATCTCTACCTATAAAAGTATAAATCATCAATTCTTTAAAATTTGTGACAGGAGGGGTCTTTTACATATCGAGTCAAATGCTTTTTAAGCAGTAAAACAGTTTTAGAGACTTAGAATGGAAATAGGAGAGATATAGTGCTGAAAATTTTAAAGACAGAGTTAAGATGATTAGTAACTCATTAGGAGAACACTTTGAACACTAGACTTTGTATTCTGTGAGGGAGGAGTAAGGTCCTGAACAGAATTTTACCTTTCCTGCCCAGAAATGTGAAAAGAATAGCAAACAGGCACTACTGCTAGCCATGAGTGTTTACACAGTATATTCTCCTTTTCCCTTCTGGTTGCCAATAGCTCAGTGCATGGATATGAACAGGATTAGATAAGAGACCTGAGCTAGCAGGTTGGGAATCAAATGCCTTGTATGGCTCTTGCAGCAGTGGCTTGTATCAAGTGCTATTTAATAAAGTGTCCTTTACACCCATGAAGTTTTATGTGCTGAGCAGTGAGACTTTCACCACTAGTTCTCACCTCACACTTTGCCTGTCTACCCTCACTGCTGTGTATCTCATACATTTGCAGCACAGCTCTGCAGCCCCTTTTAATTTCTGTGTAATTGCATCAAGTGTCAGATGCAGTTTGAGAGGCTGGCATGTCATGGGCAATTTGCCAACCAGCTGCATGTGGTACATAAGGTCAGAGTGCAGGAGAGACACTGATGAGCTGTGCTGAAGTTGAAGTACCCAGCCATGCTCTGTGCTCAGCAGTTCGACTTCCTTCTAATGGTGTTGGTCCTTCATGTCACATCAACTCACCTACCAGACCTGCCCCCAGCCCTATGACAGCAGTCCTGCGTATTAGATAAGAAAACACCATGAAAGTCTAGGCTTGGAATGTTACAGAATAACAAGAATTTTTTCCTAATGGGAAAGATTTATTTCTTTTAGAGTAAGAGAATCCCGGAATTCTGTAGAGAGCAGGGTCAGCCCTGTCAGCTATGTTCTTCCAAGACAACTCTTTACTGGTTTTGCCATCTGCCCTCACATCTTGCTTACTGGTATCATTTTGTTGATGGTGCAGAGTACTGGGCCTCTTCTTTGAGGATGATCTTTGAGGGAGTTCAGCCTTCAGTAGAGTCACTACCTTTTTGTTTTGCAAGATCAGAGGACTACTTGAATAAACCTTCCCCAACATTATTCAGATTTCATTCTCTCTGTGTGTAGATCTGTAGCAGAACAACCTCTATCTTCTACAGAAAAGTGGAGAGGATATAATGAATGACAGAGATGCAGATAAGCCATTTTTTTAAATTGAGTCGCAGAAATCTGTAATACCTGTTTCAATAACAAAAAGTATCCTGGCTCATAGAAGTTAGAAGTGATAGAGGGGGAGAGGGAAAGCAAGATCCTGATTTTTTTTGTGGGTACTTGAAATAACATCCAGGAAAAATGAAGAATGGACACAAGAAAATTTATGCACATGGTTTACTCCTGATTTATTGCATAAGAAAGGCAATCTTTTAGAAATAAATAACGTAAAATATGATAGGAAATGGAAATAAGAAGGTGGTGTCATTAGCAATTTATTTTCTAAATTCAGTACCGGCTGGATAAAACTGAAATATTTTCTGAAGGACATATGCTCAACTCATACATTACAGATCCTCTAAGTCTGTGGAATGAGGCTGATTTACATACCGCTGGAGCATATCGCCTTGAACCTGTGAAGAGAGAGCCTCAGACTAGGATAAATCTGGAAGAAGGGAAAGAGACATGATGTTATTTTCTGTTTCTTTACAGTTTAAATAAAAAAGTAAAAGTTTCTCCTTTCTAAGTTGGGTATTTCTTATGCCACCATTAAACACTACATTTTTTTCAGACTCATGTAGACAGTGCCAGACTGGGAAATAGAAACATGTTTTTAATCTGCAATACCTCTGAGCATTGGTAAATACTAGCAACAAAATCTATTATAAGGCTTGAAAGGTGTAAGGACTGTTGTTTAAGCAAGATGAATTTTCTGTTTTCTCCTTAGTGTATGCCTAGAGGTTTGAGACTTTTAGATGAAAAGCATCACATTAGTGCACATTTATTGTTATTACTGTAGAAGAGACAATGCAAAGGCTGACAAGTCATTAAGTCTGAGCTGTTCAGTTTAGTTTCAAAAGAATTTTGGCATATGCCAGAGGTAAAACAAACAAGCTTATCTTGAAGTTCTGAGCTACAGAGAGTGTTAAATATGAGTTAGTTTTAACCTGTAAGGTTTCACTCAGCATTCATCTAGGAACAAATGGCAATTATAACTGAGCAAATATTTCAGTATTATGCTATACATCTGAAAACTGAAACTAGAACCTCCAGAAATAGAACATTAAATATGGTTCAAATTTTTGCCTTTAGTTATGGACAGTCAATTCCCAGCAAAGTTCATAGGAGCCAATTTTTTCTAAGTTTAGGCATTATGGAGTATGTTACAACTGTTGTATTCCAGCAACTTAAAAAATTTCCAAACTAATATACATTAACTTTTAGCATACATTGTCATGAAATTACTGGAAGTATAACCTCTTTCAAGTTTAGGATAATCTCAGACATCTTTTAGATGGTAACTCTTGATGAGTGTTCACTTTACAATGACGCTTACTACATGGGAGGGAATGGTTCCACATTACAAATATTCTGGCAGCAGAGACAGTTGAAGGGTATGGAAGAGCCAAAAATGCATTTAAATCAACTCTCTAGGTGAAAGATTTATGTTATGGAACTACACCAAGAGAGAAAATGACCATTTATTTATTGTGACAGGAAAAGGACATATGTAATGAACGTGGAAGTAATGTCATGCATATTTTAGGATTTGGAAGTGTAGCTTAAGCAAAGACAGCAAGAAATTCTGGGATCAAAAGGTATAGTGAAAAAAGTGGAAGAAGATCTAAGTGTAGTCAAAGGCAGAAATACACACAAGAAAAGGAAATCCTGCATAAAGCAGGTAAGATGCTCATTAATGTCATTCTAAAGTATTTCCCCTGTTAGTAGTCACTTATATTGGAAATTCTGCAAGTTATTTATGCTATTTGAAGTGTAAATTTTGATACTGCAGAAGATGTGGAAACTATGTTGAATTTCCAAAGCAAAGCTGTTAATACAGTAGATAAACTGAAACATCAAATAACACAGCTGCAGCAAATGACTTGTCCCAAACAGAGTAAGAAAAAGAGCAGCTCTGAAGATGTGCAGGAGCTTTAACAGGTGTTTTGCTCTCAAATATTCAAAGGCATGGCATACCAAAAGTACTGAAATCAGTGTAATTTTTCTTTTAAAATTAATGGCTTTTGGATTATTATACAGTAGTCAATCCTGTAAGATTCCCAGATCTCTGAGCTCATTCAGTGGCACAGTGACTCGTATTCATAACCTGAAGTACATAAGTTGCTGCAAAGACAGCAAAGAAACTATGAACATCCTTGAGCTATACCAGGGCTGAGTGTTCAACTGGTGCTATAACAAAAACCTTAAAGAGAACAATGTCCAAGGCAGACTTTCTCTGTTGAGGTCAAGTTGGAATACTGATTTATTTATTTTTAAATATATAAAACAGTTTTTCTGAAAAGCAATGCAGAAATAGTACCAGGAATAAACTCAGTGCAATGAGGAATGTGGGTATCCAGAAAGTTCCCTCTGTACGATGTCTCCCCTTAAGCAACTGTCCAGCCCTGAATCTTTTCTATACTTTTTAGTTCTCTAAAACTATTGTTATGGTGCCATTCCAGAAAATATGACATGGCCTCAGAGACATAAGAAAAAACAAATTGTCTACTGTACTTTTCCACAGGACTAAGGTTGTCCTTGAGGAAGCCTGCATGATTGGAAGTGAGTTACATAGCCAAGATCAAACCAGAACAGCAAAAACCCCCAAACTATTACTAGACTAACGGGGAGGTTTATCATCCTGGATCAATACAGTTCTGTATTGCCAAGTAAAATAAAGCCAGTATTTTTCAATGGAGTATTTCCACCTAAATAGCATATTCACTACAAAATAGACTACTGCCACCCCAGAATTCTACCCTCTTGGGGATTTTTTTCATATCTATATGATATGAAATAGGATATTCACTACCAAATAAACTATGGAAACTGTAGCTATTTACAAAGAGGGTATGAATAAAAGAGAGAACTGTCTTTGTAAAGTCAAGCCTCAGTCCCATAAGGAAAAGGCTTGTCTGAAGGAATAGCTGTTGAAAGGGCTGGTAGATCTTGTAATGAAGGATACAAAGGAAATCAGGGCAGTCTAAAAGTTCATAGAATCTGAAATAAAAAAATGCAGAAGGTAGGAATGTTCTTTTATTTATAAATGCTTTAATTCATCTGGTTTTAATCTTTTTGGTCGCAGTGACATCATTTGAATTATGCTCACTGTGGGCACTTTGAATTAACATAAAATGCCAGGATTTTATTGCTATGGTCTTACTGAAGAAAAAGAAATTAAAAAAGGTCAGACTGATGTATTTCTGTGAAAAGCTCCACAGACAGGAAGGTGAATTTATCCTTGATGTGACAAATGGCCTTCTTAGCAACACTTATCCTTGCATGCTTTGCATGTGGCAGTTGGAGTGATTTATATAAGAACGCTCCTGGAGAAAAATGTATTGTGGGTGTTATTGTAATTTCTGACTTAAATTTTCATGAATCACTACTGTGAAACACTCAATAAATTGATTTAATCAAAATTTTGCATTGTTTAGGCAGAGGATCTAATTCTGCAGAGAGTTGGTAAATTAATTCAGAGCACGTGTTACCAATGAAATTACAACTATTTACAAACAAATGCATGCACACGCACACACATATGCATATATATATGTATGTCCTTATTTAACTTTAGTCAGAAAGAATCCTCATCTTCTCATGGATCCAGACAGCTTACCTGAGCAATACCTTTTTTCAACATGCTTTAAGTGGCTGGGCTGTAATTCTTGTTGTTGATATGCATTAGCAGCAATTGGCTTAAGAGATTTCTCAAAGAATTTCACTTTCATGAGAACTACTATCTGTGACTGAATCCTTTGGCTTTAGGAAGTTTGCAGTCTCTAATGTTTCTGTGCAGTAAGAACCTGAATGTGAGCTGAAATCTATTCAAACAGAGGAGGACCTTGAAACACGTTTGCCTTTAAGCATGTGCTTTAGTGCTTAGTGAAGCTTACAGCCCAGTGCATGTCCAAGTGGTTTGCCAAAATTGAGCATAAACTAAGGAGGAATTTAGTTTCTGACTCCTAATGTACTTGTGGGTTTGTCAGACATCTTCTAGACAGAAAAAAAGATTAATTGGAGCAGTATGTAGAATTGGACAATCAGACTACTGGTCGAGTGTTCTTTAGACCCTTCTTGGTGCTAAAAATATACTTTTACCCATTTTTTGCAGTTAAGACTAATATAACTTTCCGAGTTTAACACTGACTTGAGAATAATCAAACCAATTGCTGTCAAGTTGTGAAGTCATAAAAAGCACACAGCTGCTGTCACTAAATGTTGAGCTTCATAGTACTGTCGTGATTTTGGACACTAGAAATTGTGTTTACTGCTCATCAAAAGAATTAATTTCCTTGAAATTGTTGAAGTTTATACATTTTTGCAATCTTATTTCTCAAAACAGAACCCGTGTGAGTAAATTATTTTATCTCCTTGTGAAAGGGCTCATGTTTGATCAGTATGTGAAGATGCAGTGCTTCAAGGTACACAGCTACATCATGAAAATGATATTGCCTTTTTTATGGTGTATTCTTCTTATTATAAGTTTGTACAGGTATACTTAAAATTATGCCAGGATGAAGCTCTTCATGTGAGTCAAATCAAATTTAAATATCAAACATTCATACTTTAGAAAAAAGGCATAGTAGTAGTTATTTATTGCTTATAGGCAATAAATACTGTTGCTTGTAATCTTCTCTTCTTAGAGGTTCGTATTAATTAAATTAGAAAAATCTTGAGTTAGTAAAACTTAAATACAATGACAATATTTTTCATTATTAATGCTATTTATATCCTCTGATTCAATTAAGGTCTGTAGCAGCTGCTTGAGAAGTATTATATCTATTTTCCAGATAGAAAAATTAAGATGTAGAGAAGAAAGTAAGTTGCCAGAGTTGTAGTGGGAATGTTGCACCTGATCTTCAGGTTTTAATCAAAAAGACTGTTATATGCTCTTCTTTTTGTGCAGGCAAAAGTAAAGCTAATTTCTCCCTTGCAGTACTCACACATCTGTTTAATTTCATCCTTTAATTGCTATCTAGATTTTAAACAGAGTGGGATGTGTGAGAAGGGGCGGTACAGGACGGGAGAGGTGTTAAATTGCTATTTTTTTCTCTGTTTCCTCCATTTGTAGTGTCTGAAGTTATAGAATATTTTTTTGAGTCAGGAAATTGGCACAAATAGGAAGAGCAAGTGCACTAATAAGCTTGTAATGCATATCACTTCAGGAGGTTTCTAGAAGTTGCACATTCTGTCTTTCTACAATAAACAATTGCTCACAATTGCTGCAAACAATTGATACAAACTCTTGGTCACTGTCTTGCAACTGGGATTATCAGTGATTTTTCAGCTATTTCCAGCGATAAGGTGGATTATTGTCCTCAATTCTTTTTCCAATTTAATTTAATTTTAATTTATTTTATTTTATTTTTACTTCCTCATTGTGATTTTCTTTATGGATGCTAGCAGGTAGTGCTTCCTTTGATTCTCTTTCCCATAAATTGCCCCTTAGTTAATCATCTTGTTATTCATATGGCCAAGGTATATTTATGTTTTTTCAGGTCTTGTCGGTGACTCTTACATACTAAATTATTTTTGAACACTAACACCACTTGAGGCAAAATCGTCTGACTCTTCATGCTGTACAGTTTTCCTCCATGGGGAAGCTTTCAGTAGATTAGGATTATGTGAAGTGTATTGTCGCACACTAGTATTAGAAAGAACCAAACTGTTAATACTTTTTAGTTGAATGACACAAAAGCGACATTCAAAAACAGTAGCATGTACTATTGTGTAAACTGCTCTGTTATCTAGGGTGATGTAGATGAAATATGTTCTTTCTTTTTCATGCTGCATATTTTATTCCAGCTGTTGCATGCTTTTGTCTCGTTGCTTCTTTCTTTTCTTTCTTTTTTTTTTTTTTTTAATTTTAGGAGCTCCAGACACAGCTAGATGAATTTCAAAGAAAATCAGAGTGTGAACTAAAGCAACTAGAGAAAGAGAAAGAAGTACTAACTGGGAAACTTCAGAACTCTTCACTTGAGGTAAACTGAGCATAAATGTAACCCAGTAATAAAAGGGCGCTTCATTTTTCATCCCATTTGAGAGATTCTGGATTACATTTTAATAGTATTTGTTGTGACTTTCATTCAAGAAAACATGCAGGGACTCCAGAGAGAAATAACAGAAATAACTGCTTCTAAACATCTATGAAGATTTTGACAAGCCTATTTATTTTGATAAATTTCATATATCACCTTTTGGAGATATACTAAGGCTTCTGGTGAGGACTTCAGCTATACCAGGGTTGCATGGTGACTGACTGTACAGTACTAAGTGAGATTAGAATCTTCCTTACAGCTCTTGTTGACTTTCTGATTTCTTTTTCTTAATGCTTAGAGATCTAGAAGGGGCTGCTTGTTTGCTTGTCTGCAAGAGAATTCAATGGTAAAAAGGTCAAACAGATCATTGTTTCTGTTCTGCCTGCTTACTGGTAAGGTTGCTAACTGAAGGAGATTTGAATGTGCAATAATTTAGTCTATATTATTAGTTAGGTATGCCTCCCTCTATGTTCTGAAGGTCAAGAGTGAAATAGGGAAAACATTGTGACCCTAAAGTAGGTTTGAGGGTGTCGTGGTTTATCCACGGTTCTGCACTCTGGTTACACCTAAGTCGTAGCACAAATCGAGAGACATGGATTAATCTGGAAATAAATAACTGAGCTGTGTTATTAGATTATCCACCTGGACCATCTGTAATGTATAGTCAGTTGCAGGCCAAGTCATGCAAATTTTCCAGATTAGTGCATCTGCCAAGATATTTTTACAGGTAAGTGTCATTATTTTAAAAGCCAAAAAGCAGATTGGCTAAACAATTTTATGCCAAAACAAAATCAGAACACCTACAAGGCAATTATTTACCCAGGCAAGCAGTGCACCTTTAAAATTTCTGACAGCTGTGAATATGTTTTCTTCCTCTCAGATGTTCCCCTTTTGTGTTGTTCAATTCTTTTTGGCAAATACTATCTGCTTTAAAATGTTATGTACAGGATATTTCCCTTTCTTCAGTGTGATCATGTGAAGTTTTTACCTCTGAACATTTTGATACTTCTATCTCATGGATAAGCTACAAAACAACTGCTTTAACAGCACTGAAATCAGTGCCCTGGTGAAAAGTTCTGATGATGCTCCATGCTGCATGTATTTTTCTACTCCCAGTATAAAAGTGCATTTGGTACCTTTTTCAGGAGAAGAATGAAATTATTCATGATTGTCCATTCTGGGAGATTATGGGTTAATGGAAATGTTTCCATCATGAGAATTTGTCATCTTTTTTTTTTCTTTATCTGCCGATGCAGGTTTTGAGGCTCCAAGGTTTTATTAAGCAAAATGAGAATATTCCCAAACACAAAAAATTTTTTCAGTCTAGCTCAAGAAAAAGTAATGAGCCATGAGAATTAGGTAGGTCATGCTGTGGAACTACTGAATTACAGGTAGCCACTGATGTTCTAAGTGGCTGTCTGTAATTTGCATTGCTAATTCTAACCAGTTTCACTACCAGCAAGTTCAGCAGGAGTTTGCATGGTGACATCTCCACAAAAGCTCAAGAGCTAGATCTTCCTCAGCTGATATTTGTAGACTCTGAGTGGCCATAATAACCTCTTGTTTAGTTTTTGAAGACAGAGAAATGAGAGATAGGCTCTTCAGGGGGCTACGCAGGTTGTTGTTCTCCCTCTACTGCCTGTTTTCAGTTTCCCACATGCCATCACTACTGTTTGGTGTCCATGTTCCAGCAATCGAGGCATGTGTTGTGCACATTTACTATATGTAACGCCTGCTTTTTCTCCCATCTGTGCTATACTAGCTGTACAAGTTCTGAATGCAGCATGGCCTTTTCTCTTTCATTTCTCCCATAGAACAGATTTGTACATTCTGTTATCAAACAGAGGCATTCTGACTCCATTTCCCAGTCTTAGACATACAGAATTTAAGTGTAGTTCTTAATGTTCTGAAAGTTCTGGCTAAATCCCGTTTTTAGGTTTCATTACACATTTCTGCATGCCACTGTTTTCTCCAGGTTCTTGTCTGAGACAATTTCAGGTCAATCCAACATCTTTTGACCTATCTGGAGTGACTTCTACACATGTATTGCAAAACATGGGTTCTCAGAAAGCAATTGTCTTTATTAATTTTCATATTCTCTGAAATATACTTTTTTTCTGACCAAATATAATCTATTCAAAGATGAAAATTTACCATGATATTCTGGCATCCCTGGGTAATGCCTGAAAGTTTACACTGATTTGAGGCGTGAGGAAAAGAGATGAAAGGGAGGAGTCCTGGCACACTGTATGATCTCACAGTATTGTATATATTCATGCAGGTGGTGCATTCCACTGAAAGGTCTCAAAGAAATCGAAAGGTTTATAGCATGAAGCAATTATTCTTCAGGTTTTTGCAGATAAAAAAAGTAAGGCAGTGAGTCATCAAATTACTTTTCTTGAAGTCATGTGTTCAGGACAGAAAAATATGAAAGAAACCTGTGTTATCTAACTGCTCATCCTCTCGTATCACAAGATCATGGTAAATTAGCAAAGAGTAGTAGGAAATTATTGCCACTATAAACATAAACATAAATAATATAAAATATAAAATAGTATGTATGTGTTATGTTCACAACACCATGTTACATATAAACAAATACTTTAAGAAACATTTTATTGTGTCTTAGAATCTAACAGTGCTCCCAAAAAGGAGGAAATGCTCCATCTGAAGAGAAATTTTACATTTTTCTTGATACTCCAAAAGTTACTTTCTGAACTAATTACTTGGCAGTATTGCCAGGGAAGGGAAGTAATTTCAGCTTGTAATAGTTTCCTGCTATAAGTACATGAATATTCACAGCCAAGAAAGAACCATTTACTACACAACATTATGTTTCACTGAGGGCATGATTGCCAGCTGGGAACCTTTGCAATGCCTCAGCCCAGAACTTCCGCCTCAAAGGTTAGGCAATGTGCTGTTACTAATCTAGTTCTAACCTGGATACAATTTCAGATCTAAAAATAGCTTCCTTGGCTACATAAGACCCATTTTTGGTTGGGCAAACATAGCTAGAGCACTATGCAGAGTAGGCAGAAACATGATAATTTCATCTCTCTGGTGTTGCACTTCTAAGTGGCAGTATTTCTGTATTAATGAGATTTTTCTGGATCAAGAAATCAGATTCACATCTGTTTGGTCCTTTGGAAGGAAGAATGGGAGATCCTGTGTGGGTCAAATGCTAATTCATTGAGGCCCTCCAGTTCCTTGCTTTTGCACTACAGGATCTCTTCAACATGTGTTAAAGGGTCTTGGCACCACAATATAGGAAAGATATAAAGCTCTTAGAGAGCTTCCAAAGGAAGGTCACAAAGATGGTGAAGGGCCTTGAGGGGAAGCTGTATGACGAGCAGCTGAGGGCACTGTTCAGCCTGGAGAAGGGGAGACTGAGGGGAGACCTCATTTCAGTTACAACTTCTTGTGAGGGGAAGAGGAGGGGCAGGCACTGATCTTTTCTCTGTGGTGACCAGTGACAGGACCTGAGAGAACAGCCTGAAGTTGTGTCAGAGGAGGTTTAGGTGGAATATTAGAAAGAGGCTCTTCCCTCAGAGGGTGGTTGGGCACTGGAACAGCTCCCTAGGGAAGTGGTCACAGCCCCAAGCCTGACAGAGTTCAAGAAGCATTTGGACAACCCTCTCGGGCACATGGTGTGACTCTTGGGGATGGTCCTGTGCAGGGTCAGAAGTGGGACTCAATGATCCTTGTGGGTCCCTTCCAGCTCAGCATATTCTGTGATTGTGTGCTTCTATTCTGGAATTACAAAATACATAAAATCGAAGTGCAGACATCACCTTGTCATATAGATCTTTGAACAATACTAACACAGCAATGCCCAGAGTTTTGATGGGTCTTGGAGGTACCACCAAATAGCAGAGTACCACCAAATAGTAGAGTGTGTTCACACCCTTCCATCTGATCAAGAATTGCCACAAGTTTAGGAAGAATGGAAGGCTGTTTAGGAAGGCTCTTGCCTGTGAACTTAATTGACCTAACTGTGAAAAAAAGCCTAAAAACCCCAGTAAAATGAAATTTCTTTATTTTGTTTTTACTTCTTATACCATATTACTGTTATGATGTAATAGCATCATAGTAGGAGTGAAACCCTGGAGCATTTGGGGGCCTTATGTTGACTATGAACAACTTCTCAATTGCAGTGGTTTTTCTATGCATCAAAAGACAATTTTAAGCCTTTTATAAAAATCTATTCCCTACAAATGCACTGAGAAACTGTGCTTGCAAGCACAGTGAATTAAAATAGTGAAGTAGAAGTCAAACAGGGGAATTGTGATGGCATTCAGAGCCTTATACTTGCCAAGTGTTTTTATCCACGGACTATCAAAGTCTGAGAAGTACTTCTTCAAAAGAATCAAGCAATCCTTCTCAGAAGAGGGACAGTAATTATGGTTAGAAAATAACAAAACTTGGAAGACTTTTGAAATATTTCAAAACTCATCAGTCATCTTTTAGTAAGAATTGTTCATTTCTTTCTTTACATGGAAGACAGTTGGAAGCAAATTCAGCTGTTGTAAGAAAGATCCAATGCAAATGTAACCCTGAAATTTTAAAAGAATTTGGCAGAGCCTAAAAAGATACTGTTGCCTTGAGTTTATACTGTACTGTTTGCATCTTTAAGATCACTTTATGCAATTCTGGTGGATAAAATTGAATCAGGAGTACAGAAGTGAAATTTTTTCAAGAAATTTTGTTTTGGAGCAGGAAGACATTATAAAACACAAAATCCCAGAGTGCTGTTGGTTTGTTAATAATAAAAGTATCCAAATAGATTCTGGACTGATGTGAGTTGGTATAGTTTCATTGGCTTAAATGTTGCTTTACCAATTTAAACAAATTGAGGATCTGGCTGTCTGTTTTGAATTAATGAAGCACAATAAAATACTTGGGCACTGCAAATCATTCCAGAGAAGGATTTTCACTGGTGGATTTGAAAGCCCTTTTAATTGAAAGATTTAATTTCCATCCTGATGGGATGGAAACGTTTGTTTCTTAGCCTCTAATGTTCTCTTCATGAGAAAGAATGTGTTTCTGTGCCTGATACATTTCTGTAGGGTTTTTTCCCGTAATCACTGAAAAACAATGTTTCTAAGACTAGTTTTCCATCTGATTTCTTACTACATGGTGTTCTCTTTGTTATCAATTTACTGCTTAGCTTATTTTTAGTTAGTATGATCTTTTGTTTCATGTTAGAAGTGCTTTGAGCCAATAATTGTCTGTGAAGAGTCTGGAAGGTTTATAATGTTGTGACTGCAGATGAAGTTTATATGTGCATCTTTTCATCCTCCTGCTGAGATGACTGTTTAATTTGCTGAAGAAGTATTCTCAGTGACATTTTTCCTGTGTCCAGTTTTTCTATTAGAAAATATACAGCCTACTCCTCTGACACATTCTTTTTACTCACTTTACTTTAAGGAAGCAAAGAAAAAATGCATACTTGAGTGTAATAATGCTAATGCATACTTCATCAGCTGATAGGGGTGACTCTGCAGCATTAAGTGTTTCACATCAAAGATTAGTTTTATAAGGACCTGCAGTACCAAAAGACTTCAGTGTTTCCTTTCTCTATATAGGAAAACACTGGCCTGAGTTCAATAGGTGTGAAGACAAAGTAAATTTTTTACCTGCAACTAGAAGCCAAAGTGCCCCTTTTCATTAAATCTTATGATTTACCATATATTAAAAAAAAAGTAAAAAAATAAAAATTGCAGCAGCTCTGAAACAAAAGTATGCTTGGCAAGTGGCTCTGCCATTTGCCTGTTCTTGGAATGTATCCAGGCCACAGATAGATTCCATCACACAGCCACAGTAAAGACAATTAATATTTTTCATAAAGAATAGTATTTGGCAATTATTCTTTGCTAGCTTGTTCAGACAAATATTTTTTTGTGTGTTTAATTGGATGACAAAACAGAAGAAGCCAAGAAACAACTGGATGACTAGTTAACTGAAACTCAAAGTGGAGGCAGCTGAAGCTATGTGCTCTTTGAAATTAAATAAATCAATTTGGTTGGATAGCTTCAGTGAAATTCAAACATACCATGTTGGTTTGAAGTTGTTTAAGAAGTGCTTTCCAGCACTTAGAACAAAATAAAGAACTTTATTTGCAAAGCACTGGAGGAAGGAATTTTTATTTTCTTCTTATCTACCAACCTGGCATTCCCATGATTTGTGAGAGGTCTGGGCTTGTTTTGGTTTGTTTCTTTGTGTTTCTTCTGTCAGCTTTCTCACTTATTTAAAGAGTTTATAGGATAAAATAGAGTAAGCTACAGTGTCACCTGTTGCCATTTCTTCACTTGTATATAAAGTTGTCATTGGACAGCTTAGGCCTTCATCAATCAGGTAAGTGTCCCAATTACCTTCATATGCTCATGCATGTACTCTTGTTGTCTTCTTTTTTCTTTGCCTCTGTTCTTCCTTTCTTTCTTACAGAAACAAAACAGAACCATCACTGCTACCTCTTCTTTCCCTGTGTTCTATGAATAAAGCGATTTTTCTTCTTACCAATTTTTAAATAATTTAAGTTTTAAAAACACCAAATTAATATTTGAGGAAAAATGTTAAGTTTTCAATTTGACCTGTACATTTAAAAATGTCTCCTTTGGATTATTTGACCGGAGGTTTTATTGATGGCTTGGTTTGGCCACCAAGAAGGAGGCAGTCAACTACCTAAACTGGTAGATCTGCTAAAGAGTTTTTTAACAAGGTTTTTCTCTGTTTGCAGATTTCTGTCATGTCTAAGTTACAAATGCTGCTGTAGATCTCAGAACATGTGAAACATCAGTAATAAAGCTGAGGAACTTTGAAATTCAAACATAACACACTATCTCATCTGGTAAAGGAAATCCATAGTAATGTGGCCCTTTATGAGCAAGCTGTTGGAAAGGATTCAGAGGGAAACTGAAGTTCAAGATCAGTGATGATAAGTTATGGCTGCCACCAATTAATTGGAAAAAAGGAGTTTGCCTTGTGGATTTTCAGTGAAGAACAAACTGTTATGTAAATGGAAGGAATGCAATATATTGACTTGTGTATAGGAACAGCAGTTCTAATAAAAAATGAAACAATAATTTATTTTTGTAGCTGCTCAGAGGTATAGAATCCAGATTTAGTAAAGGAAGTTCTGTTGTTCTCATGATATATGTGTTTGTTCAAGTAATAGGTTTTGAGGTATCTCCAAAGCATATGAAGTTCATAAACATTTGTGTTTCAAATGAACAGTGCTTACACAGAAAGAAATCATCTTTATCTGATAGTCTGGAAATGCAAACTTTTTACTCAATATTATAAGCTACCAACAGACCAAACACAACAAGTTTCTCCAATGTTTTTGGGGGCCTACATAGTTGCAGTGTAGAAAAAAAAACAATTAAAATAGGACAAATTTATCAAGTAGAAATAATTCTTTCTAAGCTGTATCTCAAAAGGAAAAAAGGGTTTAAATTAATTTTTCTTCTTTAATATCAGGGTTCATTTCTGGGACATAAAGACTTGTACAAATTCTAGAGAGAATGGAGCAGATGCCAAGAAACAATAAAAGCAGAAATCAGGACTAGAAGTGAAGACAAGGGACAATGTATTTGGAAGTACAGAATGTCCTTTCTCCAGAAGGAGTTGAAACCCTGGGAACTGATTCAAGCTTTGTGGTTTGCAGCATTACGAGCCTTCAGAGCACAGTTCTGTGCTAGAAACCTATGAGAATACTAGAGGCTTAGAGAGTACTTGAGTAAGGGTTGTGATCCATCTGGGAATGGAGAAGGGCCTCAGGAGAAGGAAAGGAGAAAATGCATCATTTGGAGGAGAGGAGCCAACATGCTCAACAAATGTGAGAAAGAACAGTGCCCTGAGCTAGCAGGAGTACACCATCAGAAAGGCTTACTGTGATTTGGAGAGATCTGGCACAGTTCACCAGTATCTCCATTTGGACAGTGCAGCACTGACTGTGCCCAGGTAGTTAATAAGAAGCAAGGTCTTTGCATATCGTGCCTTCTTTTCTCCTGTGTAGCTCAAAATGTACTGGAAGGTGCAATGTGAATAAACCGTGGAATGAGAGAGACACCTTAGCCCATTTAGTAAATCTTCATGTAGCTTTTGTGGTGCTGCATCAAAAGGGGACACAAACAAATATTTATCTAGCTAAAGCTACAGTGATTCCTCAGCTAATAGTCTGTCTACATTATGCATGGAAAAAAATAAAGGCAACACGGAAGAGTAAAAGAACATGTATTAGTGTACAGGTAAGAGTAGGACACAGGCATAGGCTATAATCCATATTGCATCCAAATTGCAGATGTGAGTAACATCATTTCAATCTCTTTAAGTCACATGAAATCATAAGGATGCGAATTACTTCCTTTCATATTTTGATTAAGACTGAAAAGTACAAGTATATAGAAATGAAAAACAGACCATCCTCTTTCACATATTCCCCAAAAGAAAAGGCAAGAGACATAAGGGTATTCTGACTTGGAACTCAGATACAGCAGCAAAACCACTAATTGGCCTTATTAAGTATGCATGTTCCTATGCAGAAGGCAATTTTTCAGAATTTCAAATACAAATTTTTGCTGAAAGTTGAGAAAACCTACCTACTAGAAAAGACAACAGACTCCTCCCTCCTTCCCCACCAAAACAAGCCCCACTAATTTATTCTTACAGATGGGTATTTTTTGTTACTTTTCCGTCAGCCATTATACACATCTACTGTGTTTAGTAATTAAGATAGTAGAAAAGATAAATCTGAAGCTTGATGTGCAGAATTCTTGTTTCCATTGGTTCTAATCTACTGCTTTATGTAAATGGATTCTGCAGTGTTACATCTCCAGGACAGCAAGAAGCACAGTCTTAGGCCTGCCTCCAAGTTTGTGACATAATAATTGTGCAAGTTGAACCATGGATTGCATGTATGAAGTGGAGGTGATTTGAAAAGAAATAATTTTTAAAAAATACCTGATAAGCAACAGACAGTATATACAAAAAGGTTGTTATTCTTCACTGAAAAAACAGTTCCTTGCACAAAATCCGCATCTTTCTATTTTTTCATGTTCATAAAGTTTTCATTGTTCAAGTTCAGTTTTCGTGTTCACAAAATATGTTCAGTTTTACGTAATTCCTCTCTGTTGTGAATGCAGCCATTAATCCAACTCTGCTGACTTACTTTTCTGGAAGGTAGCTCAGCTGAAGCAAATATTAGACCAACAAGCAAATAATTTCAAGGAGTCACTAAAGAAACATAATCTACAGTCCAACAAAGAAAAAGAGAAGCTTTTGCAGGATCTTCAAAACACCATTAAAGAAAACCAAAATGTTAAACTGCAGTTGGAGGCATCACATCAAAAAGTCTTAAAAATGTTGGAGAAAAGCAAAAATCAGGAACTAAAGGTCAGTTTACTACATACTAATGTAAATATATATATATTTATGGCATAAACCATTTTAATGACAGCTGATTATTAAAACTCAGTTATCTCCAGCTTAGTGATGGGTTGCTATTGTTGCATGTAATGAATTATTCTGTGATTTTGGAACCTCATCATCATCAGACTGGGTTATTTGTATGGGGTTTTTAAAATAATTTTAACTTTTTAACTTGGACCACAGTGAGAATTAATGCTTCATAAAATAAAATACTCTACAGTTAGGCTGTAATGAATACAAGCACCTTTATCTGTGCTGCTGCTTCAGAACTACAAAGGAATTCCTAAGTATATTAATAATAGGACTCAGTTTTATTATTTTTCATCCATTATTAATTTACACATAAATACTTCAAAAGCATAATAGACATGTATAATGATGTGTATTGCCTTACATACCTTCAATCAATTCAGTAAGTGGATAAAGGTTTGAGTGGATTTATTTCAGTGACAAAATGTTAATACAATATACTAATGTTCTAAAGACTTTTGCTGTTTGAGAAAAAATCAATTTTAAAATGTAAATGTGATTGTGACATGGAGCTCAGATGTCCCTGTTGATTCACACAGCTTAGAGAACCTTATAAAACATTGGTAATAAAACCACTCTAAGAAGAATTTAATATCTTATTTATATATTCAGAATAAAATTCGAGTTTAAACAAAACCAAGCTGAAGGCAGTAAGTTGGTAAGAATGAAACTGAGGACAGGATTTTGCTTTCAGAGCCGCTGCAGGGCAACTGCTCCCTCCATCATTTACAGCATGACAGCAGTACTTCTAATGACAGTGGAAGTTTTAGCCAAGAATGATACAAGGGAAGATAGAAGACTTTATCTGATACACTGTGATAAGTAATGAAAAACAGGTCAAATCTGGGGGCTTTGTATGTTAGATAATAAAACATCTTTCTAATGTCAAATAGTGCAAAGATGTCAGTGTTATTATTTCATCATGTACACCAAATCTAAGAGGTGATATCTTGATAATTTATCTTGTATGTATTAAGTCTTAAATTTTAACTTTGGCTCATTTTTATGCTTTCATTGATAAACTGTCTTGTAAAGTGGTGATAAAAATAAAAGTTGTACAGTGGAAGGCCAGATTCATCCTGGCATTACAAGTAAAACAACAAGCTGATAAATAGACTCCAACTGCTTTGTTTTGGGGGGGGGACTTTTGCTTACAGGAGGCAGAAGAACGTTTGAAAAGGGAATTTAATGAGACTTTCAAGATCCAACATCAGTCTCATAGGCTGGAAATACAAACCTTGGAAGAGAAAGCAAAGAAAGAATTACAAGATGAACTTGAGCAGATACAGAAGCAGCAAACCCTGTTGCTAGGTATAGTGTCTCATGTCATGCACAGCTCCTACTGCTTGATTAAATATATGCTGAGAAGCACTGACTTTCATCCTATTCATTTTCTTTCCCATCTTCTGGGAAAACTCAGGTCTTTGTGAATCTCCTTTTTCATACCCTGAAATTTCAGCAATACAGTCAATATTCTTTGTTAACTTGGCCCTCAACTGTCAGCAGCAGAATGTTGCTGAGAGCGTGGTCTGGTGTACAGCATTCAAGTATGCATTTTCAGGTATATTAAACTGGAAAAATGTAGTTAGTGTGTATGAATTTCCTCTTTTTTTTTTTCTATGAGAACAAGAATTATTCTATGTTGTTCAAGTCTGCTCTGTTGAGTCTAGCAATGGAGATCAGTTGTTCCCTATGTATTGTTTAGTCGGTTTCAAAAGTGCCCTAAATTGTTCAGAACTAAACACAACACTGCATTAGGAAGGTGTGTAATATCTCCAGGTTTAATCTCATGTTATTAAAGCTCATCTATAAAAGGTTTTTTAATTTAAGAATAATTTGAAAGTATATTAAGTACAAACTGGATTCTCTTCTTGCTTGTTTTTTTTTTTTTTTTTTTAGAAATTCAAATTTGCTAGAAAGATTTCTTGCTCTCTAAAGTTTGTGTGTTCAATAAACCAATTCTGTTCTTCTTCAAGAATAATTGTAGGGAGACCATAGAGAGAGAGAAAAACTTTTCTCCTTGTACTTGATCCATCCCAAAACTTATACCCAATATACACAAAAGTTGCAGTACATGACAGGTGAGCTTACATAAGTGTTTTACTTCTTTAACACGACCAGAGCTCTCCTCAGTCTGTCTTGTGATCCTCTATAAAACACCCGTGGACTTAACAGGGAAGCTCAGGGGTGCTCCAATAAAGTTCAAGATGAGAAGAAGCAATTACAGTGGTGTAGTCTGCAATACAACTGCCACAGAATTGCCTCTCTGATTCTGACATGGAATCATTGTTACTGTAGCTCCACATCATCTTACTGTTGCTCAACTGAGTTACCTCTCTAGTAATAGAAGGCCATTATGCCTAATGGGGAAGGAGTTGAGGAACAAAGCAAAATGTAGTAGATCAATGTTTTCATCTACATTGCCTATGTCTACCTTCCCCATCCAGCTCTCCTCTGACTGCCCAAATGATTGTCTGTCTGATTGTTACTAGGATCTCTAAGGATGGAACTCTCTGAGCAACAAACATCATGCACTAACCTCAAGAAACAAATAGAAGAACTGCAAATGGAGCTGAGGAGTGTGAGGACACTGAAGAAGCAACAGGCAAGAGACCAGTTCCTACTTCATTGCCATGTTGTGTTTAGCAAAAGCAATAGTATCACATTTGTCTCTTTAGGGATAATAAAAGTGTGCAGTCTCTTACAGAAATTGAATGTGTTTCCTTCCCTTATTTCTCACTTTAAATGATAGCATTGTTTATAATTTCCTCCCTATGGGCAGGCTTTTTTTTCCATTTAAAGATCAGAATCTACAACAGAAGTAAATGAATGTTACAATAAAATAAATTCTATGGAGACTAAGTATATTCAAGAAGTTTTGATCACAGGTTTTGTCTTGCACACATCATGGCACATATAATTGATAAATCAGAACACAAAAATTCAATGCACACAATTCTAGCAAGATCTTAACATTAAAAAATAAGAGTCTGTGAATAAATAAATGTGGTCTTTTTCTTAGGAAGGAAGTAGCCAAAGCCAGATCAGATCTCTTCATGATGAACTGGAAAAATGTCAGAGTGAAATTTCTGAACTCAAGAAAGAGAATTTACTTTTGAAGGACACAATGGAGCTACTCAGTGCTGAGCTGGAGTCGCAGAAGCAAGAAGCTGCACAGCTTCAGGATAGAGATAAACAGCACAGAAGGTTTGCCTTAAATTCAAACTTCACAGTGCTATCTAGAGATTCAATAATAATGTCAGCATCAGAGGTGTTCTAAGTGCAATGCATGTCAGAATCTTTCCTTTCTAAAGTACTAATTTTAGAGGCTAGGAATTTTGTAAAAGCAGTAGTTCATTTCACATTTCCCTCCAGCCATAATAGAAGCATCTGAACTAATTGCTCATTATATGGCTCAGAAAAATATGTCTAGTGTATCCCCAAAGGAGTAACCTGAGAAAATCTGCAAAATGTCAGCCTTAGAAAGGCATTGGAAGACATAAACAAATCCTAAACTCACCCAAGAACTATTAAAAAAATAGAGAAGTCTCTGAGAATAAATATCAAATTTTTATACATACTCTCTGTAGCTGAAACCAATGTTAACTCCAAAGGGGACACTTGGGAATGCTGTGTATACTCCATGAGAGTTTGCTTTGGTTGTAGCAGTCAGCTTTGCACTGAGGGAATAAGGGCAGTGACAATGGACACTGACAGCATCTCTAGGCTGATGGAAGCCTGGAGCTGTGACATACTGTCAGGGCACAGGAGGGGCAAGATGACTTGTAGTCTTGTAGAAGGTGAACCACATCTTCTTAGTGTAGCCACAGGCTCGGCACACATGGTGCATTGCAGTAAAAGCAGTCCTCCCATTTATGTACAGAAAAAGTGCACAATCACAGAATCAATTAGGTTAGAAAAGACCTCTGAGATCATTGAGTCCAACCTATGACCACCTTGTCAACTAGACCATGACACTAAGTGCCTCCAGGGGTGGTGACTCCACCACCTCCCTGGACAGTCCATTCCAACGTCTAATCATCCTTTCTGTGAAGAAGTTCTTCCTAATGTCCAACCTATACCTCCCCTGGTGCAGTTTACATGGGAGACAAGACTGAGTTCACTGCCCACTGCATTTTTATGGTTTTGAATACTTGGAAATTTCTGGATGAACATACTTAACACATTCTCTTGGCAGAGGGATATGGTGTGTGGGTACCTTTCAGTTTGTATTTGCAATGATGTAGAATGTATACTCCTAACTGCACAAGTTGTATATATAAAAGGATTTCTGAAAAGTATGCCCTTAAAAGAATCTTTAAAATTATGACCCATATAGTCTAGGGAAAAACACTCAGTGGACAGAATGTCTCTCTGCAGACTGTCAGAGTGGTCAGAGTAATTCCATTCCTGTCTACCAGTCAGCAGATATTCAAAGAATGAGAAACGTTTTTTTTGCCCTTGCACTCTTTTGAGAGTTACTTCAAAGTGAATTTCATTTCAAGCTTTTGAAGCAAGATCAACAGAAAGAACTGCAAACCAGAGTGTTTCATCAGTGCCCTCCAGCTACCTTGAAGGAATTTATAGCCTCTGTTCATGAAGAGAAGAATTATTCACGTGTCAGTGATGAGGTCTAAAGGGCCTCAGATGCTACCATGGGAGGACTTGCTTTACAGGGAATAAATGGTGTAGCTCTACTACAGTAAGCATTTGAGAAGGAAGCATTAATGGAAATTATGTAAGCAGAAATTCTTCAGATAACAGGAGGTAGGACCAGAGAGCTGAAGTGGACACAGGCACCTGCTATAGGCTGCTCTAAAATTAACCCATGGAAGACCCAGAACATTAACTTGCAGCTCTCGTTTTGCTTTTGCAGGACTAAAAGTTTGTGTAAGGGAATAGTTAAGTTGGTGACTGCATATAAATAAGTGCTATTTTTACTTTAACAACACTGACCCTGTCTTATGCCATATAGTTTTTTCTGATTTTAAAGTTGATAGTGGCTTGTTATTTGCATGTGATAAATTTTTTAACAAATTATTTAAAATTACTAGTTCTACTGTTGCCAAGTAAGTGAAATCAATAATCTGCTGGAAGTAATAATTCACATTTCCATTCTCTTGAACTGTGTGAATTCCACCTCCCGTATGGCAAGCTTTTGCAAGGATTAGGATGAGAGCAAAGGTATTTTTATGGGAAGAGTGGACAATTTCCAAAATGGCTATTCTGAAAGAGAACTTTTATTCTACCCCTAAAGATCTATTTCAGGGATTTTGCTCCCTTTTTTACCCTTATTCTTCTGCTTCTTATCTTATGCCAGTCACTTGCATGGCTGTGCTCTAATTTCAAGGCATAAACCTTTTGTGGGCCTTTTGGCCTTTCCTGAAGCCTTTCAGAAACAAGTGAAACAGGTTTGGGAGTACATAAAAAAATAGGGGAAAAAAAATTTAAACTGAATATCTTTTGTGAAAATTACAGTTGTTAATCTGCTGAGTTGAGCATCTCTATTTTAAACAGTAAACCATAGATCATGGACTCTCCATTGAGTTAATGAAAAAGTTTCTCCAAGGTTTAACAAAGCATTAGCAAACAAAAGACAACAAACTAACTATGATTCTTCAGAAGATGTCTATTGCTTTTGGAGTTGGTTTTAGAAAGCAATGTTCTGGTTAGGCTTGAAAAAACGTTAGGCATTTTTTAGTTTTCAATTATTTTTTTTTTTAAATTTTAGGATGATGGTATGCAGTATTAAATGTTCTAATACCATGATGTGGTAAAATAAATCATCAGAGCCTCATATTAAAATCCCAGAGATTTCAACATAATTTTGCTTAATGTGAGTGAGGTATTTTATTGTCATGTTTTATCATTAAGATTAGTGCACAAACTAACCCTAGACAGAATATCAATAGCATCATTATATGGAATATTCCATTTCCCGAAGGGTGAAGGTCACGTACTTTTCAAAAAATTTTCCTCTTTGTCAGCGTTAGGATGGTTCTGCTCAGATTGCTACCAAAATGTCAGTCAAATCAGTAGAGAGAAGCCAGCTCTGTGCCCAGTGAACTACCTTTGCAGTCAATAAAAGACCTCAAAACTGCATGCTTTGATCAATGAAAATAAACTAGTATTGAAACATGATAATTCAGACATATTTTAATACCAATGGAAGGCTACTGGTAGAAGACCTCAGTATCAAGCATAAAAAAGAACTGGACATACTGAAACAAGATCAACAGAAGGAAATTGAAACCATATTATCTGATTTCAGCAGCACTCAGGCACATCTTCTAGCAAAGATTTTCTCCTTAGAAACTGCGTAAGTAATTTAAATGAACTGCTGCTCATAGTGGCAGTGAGTTCTGTTTGAATTTATGGTTCTTAGTATGTATAATTTTTGTATTAATCATACATAGAGTGTTGTAAGGATTGAAATACAAGTGTATTTCCTTTGCAAACCAAAAAGACCCAAAGCCATTATAATAAATTCTGAATATTGGTTAATCTAAAGCACTATACATAAAGTTTTACAATACTAAATTAAAACTTGCATGTAGTATCTAGCAATTTTATGAAGTGTAAAATAATCTTTGTCACAGATAATACCAGAGGCCTTGATCCATGATCTTGTACTTAATTTTGTTCAGCAGAGCAGCATCTTTGAAGTTAAGAAGCTCTTGATCATTTTTAATCCATTGAAAATTTCCCAGGACAGCCCCCACTAACTCATATAAATAAATGCACTTTGCAGCCCCCTGTGGAGTTGTTGTGGTGCTTCAGATTGTACAGGAGAGGCCACTTAGAATTATCCCCTTTGATTATATATCCTTTTCCCTTATCTCAACTGTGAGCAGAGGACCAGAAGAGAGACCTTGCATGTAAGCAGGCCTCAAACCTTTCAGATGTTAAGATTTATCTTTTTATTTAAACTCTGACATGATAAGGTCCGATGGTGGTCCTCTAAAAAATACTTACACCCCCCCCCCCAAAAAAAAAACGAACAAGAAAAAGGTTGTTTGTATTCTGTAATACATTGCTCAGTGTGGGTCCTGGTTATGGCAGGTGAACTTCATAGAACTCAGTTTCTCAAACAGCAAAATTCATGCATTTGGCTGATTGAAAGAATGATTTGTGTTCTCATGAGTCAATCAAATGTATGTTCCCACACCATATCTAAGAATGTGTAATTCGCATTTGAATCTTTTCCCCTGATTAAGGAATTTAAAAAGCTGAACTCAGACTACAGGTTTTGACTTAGAGAGTTCATTAAAGCAGCATGTATATCCAAGCTTCTCTTCATGAAAGTTATAGGAATTGAGTATTTCTGAGGGTTCTAAAGTTACTGGGTCAGAAAAGAGAACAAATAGATTAATACAGGTATGTATAGATACTGAGACGCAGATTCTTTTCTTTGGGAAACTAGACTAGCCATGCAATGTGCAAGCTTCTTATTTTACACCAGGGGCTGGATTTTATGCAGACAGGTGTTGTGGATTAACCCTGGTGGCAATTTATTTTGGAATTCCACAAGATTCTATCCTTCTATGTAAACCATGTATAGATGCCTATTTTTTTTTTTTTAAAGGATGTTTAATCAGAAAGGCCTGGTTATGCCCCTGTATTTTAGGTTTGGAATTTAGGGCAGAGTACAGCCCAGGTATCTCTTGAACCTGATCTGAGGAAGTTTTTTTCCAGTCTGCATTTTCTTTGGAACAGATTTAAAGAATTAGAAGAAAAGTCAAGAAAATGGGAGTCCAGGTCAGAAGATACACACCTTGTAAACTGTCTGCAAGACAAATTAAGTGAGAGAGAAGAAATCATCAAGCAGCTGGTGGTAAGACTGCCTTTTATATGCAGTTATGTATTTTGGAATCTATTGAAAGGCTCTATTCAGTGTTTCGCACATTGCTTCAGACTGGTTGCTTCTTTCTGTTCTAGAATACTTTGACAAATGTGTGTTTCCCTACCAGCTTCCAACAAATACATGTTTCTATACATGTAACTTTCTTTCCCCTCAGGAAGGAAGAAAATGTCAGCATTCACTTTCAGCCAACACTGAATCCTCCAGGAATCGGTCATTTTCTTTCAACCCTAATACAGCAGGCTTGACTCCTTCCATCAAGGTAAGATGGGCAATGCAATTAAAATCACAAATCATGAAGTTTTGTTACTATTTGAATCATACAGGTGATCAGGACAGTAAAAGTGCTATTAATTTTTTATGATAATGTTATTCAGTAGGATTCTTTCCAGTAAGCCAACTTAGTCAGGTGTTGAGTATAACATAAATTCAGTAGAAGTATATGTGCAACATGAATACAGGTTTTTAAGCAGATGTAAAACACTAAAACTCCAAAGGCATGAGTCTTCCACAGCGATAAGCACAGCCATTGTTTGCAGATTTGGGAGTTACTAATTGGGATATTGCATGCATTAAGGAAAATTATGAATCTGTTTGGGTTGCTCAGTATTTGCTCTTTGCCATTCCAGCCCCTCTGCATGATACTGTCTATAAATAGCCATTAAAAGAGGGGAGGTCAAGTTGGTGGAAAGCACCTTGATCTGTCTAAAACCCCAAGATCGAATACACAAGTTGTTTTAATTAGATGGGACCAAATCCATGGATCCTCACAGCATACTGTCAGAATCTAAATGCCTACAGAAAAAGATGGGACCCTTCCTATCTGAGGTTCCCTCACAAGACATCTAGGAATGAGGTATTGTTGAGGTTTTATAGTATAAATTGAAAAAACTGTGTATGTAATGAAATTTTCTGTTACAATAAAAAGCAGCAGAAGAAAACACTTGAGGTGCCCAGTCGTGTTGTCAGTGTTCCGAATTTAGCTTCCTATGCAAAGAGCTTTTTGAGCTGTGACTCGAGATCAAAAAGAAGTGCTCCTCAAATAACAAAATCTACAAGCTTAGACCGGAGTCCTGGCTGCCTCAGGGTGGGCTCTCCATCAGCACAGTCCTCAGACAGCAGTGCTGCCACAAGGTATTTATCCATTTTCTAAGACAATAAATGAATTTATGTTCAGAATCTTGTAGGCAAATCAAAATCATTATACATTTGGAAATACACAACAATGTGAGGTTTCTGCAGTGCAGTGAACTCCGTGTGTTCAGTTCTCTGCAGACAGACTCAGAACTTTACTGCAGGTGTAGGCTATAATCCCTGCCCAGCAGAGCTTACACTTGCAACCCCTTCTGGTGCTAAAAAACAAGAAGAGTTGCAAGTACTTAACTAAGAATGCAGTTAATAGTGAATATGGCTGTTTAAAACCTTGAGCATCTACCAGTGGTTCTAATAAGGATGTGTCTTCTCTCTTATTTTTGTTTCTTCACCTTGCACTTGGTAGATGTAGATGACATATTTTTATTTTTAGGAGGTATTTCAATGAATCTAGGCTAATCATTTCACAAAGGGTTTAGAGACTTAAAAATTGATTAGCAGACACTTAAGTAAAAACTTCATTTCATGTTTTCTCTCTGAAGAACTTGCATTCTTCAGATTTAGGAGTTATTTTAACAATGTTTGGTATTTTATAAACATAGCTGAACTTAATTAAAAATACATGTAGCTAACATACAATTATAATGATAAATATTAAAAAAAAACAAAACCAAAAAAACCCAAAAAACAACAAACCCTACCACTATGTTTCAGGACCAAATCCAGTCTTCTCACCTATCTCCTGGTGGAGATTATTTATCCTGTAAATTATGTGCTAGAGTTCTTTACTTCAGGGCAGATGGTGCTGACTGCCGACAGAAACAATAACCTGGGACTCAGGGTTGGATCCAGTTTGGCAATTCCCACATCTAAAAGATAAAAATGTGCTGTGTCATGCCAGATGACTGCCAAGGCAAATCAGATTTCTGTTTGAAAGGGAAACAAATGCACAAGGAGACTGAGGGTAGCTTGGCTGCTACTTACTTAACTCTTTTAGGTCAGTCAATCATAAGTCAAGTCTTATTTGCTATCATTTGTTAAAAAAAATCCTGAATGATGGAAAAGAGACAAGGTAATAGGGTTGATTATAAATGCCAGATAATGTTCAAATTAATCTTTCAGTGTCAAATAAAACTTTTACCCAACATTTTTAATACATATTTCATATTTTGAAGAGTGAATTGCAGCTGCCATTCTCTGATTTTCAAGACTTCTTATCCTTGAAGCATCCTTTTATTTTTCAAAATGTCAAGTTAAGAATTATGTTCAAACATTTCTCCATAGCCGTTTAGCTCTGCGTGTTACGACCAGGCAACTGTTCGAGTTACCTGACTAGCACAGATCCCACTAGTGTTTTGTAGCTGGCACCTTTTGGCCTTATCCATTCATGTGAGCACAGCACCATGCATAGCATCAGGATTTTTTCTGGGAAAAGAATATTACATATTAATGAGATTGTAAGTAAGTAGGCAAGTCATGCTAATGCTTATTTGTTTGTACAGGGCACATGGCAGTGAACCACCACAA
Source organism: Manacus vitellinus (assembly GCF_001715985.3). Taxonomy (NCBI): domain Eukaryota; kingdom Metazoa; phylum Chordata; class Aves; order Passeriformes; family Pipridae; genus Manacus; species Manacus vitellinus. The sequence continues at coordinate 10,127,699 of NW_021938789.1, read as the reverse complement.
ACCAAAGATGACCAAAAACAAGACCCTCAGCATCAAGAATGGTTTACTAAGTATTTTTCATTTTAAAGCAAACTATTTCCATATTTCTCAGAATCGCTAGAAAAGCCATTCCTATTTTCTTTCAGGGAATGATAATCCAATATATGATTTAAGGAAAGAAAATAATAAAAGTAATTTCTAAGTAAATGATGAGGAACACCTGCACTCTTACATCTATTAACTATGGAGTTACAGGCACGGATTTCAAAAAAATGCATTTTTTTAACAACCTCTGTAAAAAATGAAGAAAAAGCAAAAATACTGTTATAAGACTTTTTATAATCAGGAGACTCTACCACTCCACCATTTCATTAAATATGCAATTGGGACTCTCATACATCCTATCAATCTGGTACCAGCTGAAGAAAGGTCTTACTTCTGTACATTTATACATTTGATTCATCAGCTGTTTAAAGTAAGTTATGCATATAATGATGTGATTTTTTAAGTTTTTAACGGTTTTTGTTAAACTAATCTTAAGCTGTACAGCATGCAGTATACCTTCAAGAATAGCATGTTTATAGGAGGCTGGTTTAGAAATAGTTTTGGGTTTGCTTAATAAACTGTTTTGTATAGTCAGCATTGCAATATCCCTATTGCATTTCAATACATGTATCAGCCTGATAAAGTAGGATGATGTGTAAGTATGAACATTAAAGCTTGTAAATGATCTATTTCTGTGTTTTACAAAAGACTGCTACGTTATGCTGAAGTGTGAGTCAGATTGATACACTGAGTTCCAGAGTGATGGGAACCACACACATGTACCTTTGATGCCCACCTAAATGTAAAGTGGAGGAATGACTACATTTATTAGATCATGCTAACTCACTGCTGGGAGGAAAGACACCTATAAAGAAATTAACCCTCAGGTAATTAACTCATCAGTAACTGTGCAACCAGCAGCCTGGTGTTTAAGATAGGCTAGCTCCTCTTCAATTGCTGTACAGTTTGAATCCCTGTTTAATTTTGACCAGCAGGGCCCAGCTATGTTAGAAATTTTCCGTGAGCGAGGTGTACCTCCAGCCTAACCTCATCCTCTCTCCAACAGCCAGCAAGAGCTGTTCCAACAGATGCAAATAATTAATACAAAACAGCTGCTGCACCTCACTGGTGGTGAAAAGGTAGCAAAAAGGGCAGAATGCTTCTACAGGCTAATACTTTTTATCCCTGCTATCTAGCATTTTCTCCAAAAGGAACTGCTTGATTTGGAAAGTGACTTTGGCACTAGATTTGACAAAAAGACACTTTTAATATATGTAATTAAGAAGATAAAACAGTGTGCAGTAAGTAACACTGAGTGCCTTGGTATCTATGAGCAGATCATCCTGTAACAACCAAATTTGTATATCCCAAGACCCCTTCTGTGAGCTGAACAAAAGTGTGGTGAAGAATGACAATTCACTTCAAAAAAGTACAGTCAAATCTAAGAGTGTTTCTACAGTGGTCCTCGTGGATAATTACTGGATCACATAACATTCAAATCTTCCAGTAAAATCAAACACTAATCTTTGCAAGTATTTTCATCATACCAGCAAAGACAGAGGGAAAACTAGGGCCACCCTCTCTAGAAGGAACAGGATGCATTCTAGGAGACACACGTCTACCAGAAAGCATCGTGAACAGCAAATCTGAATATTTTCCATTGAAATATAAAACCAGTTCATACTTTTGGGAAAAAAAAAAGAAGATAATTTATTTGGCTTATCTTAACTATTTATATTTGTAGTACAAATTACATTATACAAAAAGCATAGAAAGCAAGAACACCACTGCTTTGCACCGTTGAAAATACTGAACTATGTAAAACTGAAGATTATGTTTGCTTCATTGGAGCAGGAATATTCGCAGAGGCTTGTTCCAGGTAAGCTAAAGGACCTTGAGGCATTTCTGCAGGCTTTTTGTGCTGTACACTGATGTCTTCCAGGACCTGTTGCCAGTGTCGCAGTTTACTCAAATGCTTCTGAATTAATGCTTCTTTTCTCTGCAATTCATTTCTTAATTCTGAAACATCCTATGGATGAAAAAAGCGTATTAGTAAATAGATGGTATTCATATGAGCAACCACCTCACATAAAGAGCATCTAATTTTTTTAGCTTGAGTTTTCAAGCTGATCTTATAGTGGAATAATGGAAAAGTGTCCAATGAAACTGCAAATGCACTAGTGCCATTCCCCTAAATCCCATATTTCAGAGATCACTACTGCCAACAAAATCTGACTAACTGGTTTGTCTCTTCCAATGAAACTACCAGCTGTGCTCCAATACTCCACAGAGCAGCAGGCATCCACTTTCTCAAGGATCACAGTGAGAGTTACGTTAGAAGTCAAGTTCTACCAACTTAAGGTACAGCACCATGTTGAAAAACCCAAAATTAATGTGAACAAGGTGACTGATGTGCACAGTTTATCTCGTCTAGCACAAGACAGGTGAATTAATTTAAACATACCTCTTTAATTACTTGTTCTGGTTTCTGAACTGATAGCTGCAGTCTTTTTTGTAGAAAAAAGCATTCAGTTTGTCTTGCAACATCCAGAAACTTTTGGATACACTGATCGACACCTAAACATATATAGCAAAATAGAAAGAACAGATTCAAAAAAAATAAGATATCAGGCTGATAATAGTAGTGATCTGCATGCTATTAAAAATACTTTTCACAGTACTTACTAGAAAGAAAATCTTCAGAATATCTAAAATTTCTTATTTGTAAAATATATTTATTAATGACATATTTATAAAACCAGGATGTGCATTAAGTCTCCATATAAGACACTGCTCTGCAAACTTTCAGAACTTCTTTTAAAGCTGCAAGACAACAACACTTCCAAGTTTTATTACCTGTCTGACAATAACAAGGAATAATAAAATAATTCATGGAACTTGGTTGAATAAAGAAAACATTTCTGCATGCTCAAGCAACAAGCTCAACGTAGGGTTCTCAAATATGAGCATATTGAGGAGAATTCCTATATCACACACTGCTGATTTAGTAATGAAAGCTGTTCCATCCCAGCATACGAATATGACCCAACATCCAGAAAGGAGTTTTCAGAAGTATTTATGCCGTTTTCGACACAGCACTTAAGAGTCAAGCTTCAAAAAATTTTCAGGGACAAGCACACTTCCAAGCAGTCAAGGCCACTTTCCAATCTCTGTTCACACCAGTTCAGTATTTATTCCGCCTCCACGAAGGTGGGTCAGTCAAGCCTTAAAGCACCGCTACGGAGCAGCCTGGGCCGTCCCTTCCCATCTTCTGTTACTGCTCCATACAGCTTCTCAGTTCATCACCCGAGCTCCCTGCATTTGGAACCATGCACTTCACTGTCCGTCAGTCTAATCCCACACGACCCCCGGAGCCAGCCGGCACTCGGACCTCCCCACCAGACCCCGCTCCTTCCCTTCCCGGTGGGTTCCTTTCCTCCCACTGCTGTGAGCAGCGTTCTACCGGGGAAGGGGCGACCCTCAGCTCCCCCCCGGGGCTCACCGGTGCGGATCTCCTCCTGGTCCGTGCCGTTCACGTAGTCCTGGCTCACCAGCGAGGCGAAGCAGGCCTGCGGGACAGGGAAGCACCGTGCTCAGCGCCTGCGGGGGGCGGCGCCGGGAGGGCAGCGCCCGCCCGCCCGCGGCTCCCCCGCCCGCGGCTCCCCCGCTCACCTCAAAGGACGCTTCCAGCTCGTCCACCAGCGTGTTGTTGGGGTTGCGCGGCCCGCGGGCGGCGGGATAAGGCCGGGCGGGCCGGGGCGCCCCGGCGGCGGAGGCGGTCCCGGGGCCTGTGAGCCGAACATGCCGCCCAGCGCGCCCGCCATGGCGGCAGCGGCGCATGCGGGGGCGGGCCGGCGCTGCCCCGCCCGCGGAGCGACCCGGCCCGGGCACCGGGCGGGGGGAACCCGCTCGTGTTAATCACAGGGTCGTCAGGGGTGGAAGGGACCTCTGGAGATCATTCAGTCCAAGCCCTCTGCCAAGGAAGGGACACCTTTTCACACAAGAACGCGTCCAGGCCGGTTTCGAGTGTCTCCAGAGAGGGAGACTCCACAACCTCCCTAGGCAGCCTGTTCCAGTGCCCTGCCACTCTCAGCGTAAAGAAGTTCTTCTTAAGGTTGAGGTGACACTTCTTGTGTTTTAGTTTATGTCCATTACTCCTCATCCTCTCGCCAGGTACGACTGGAAAGAGCCTGGCTCCATCCTCTGGGCACCCGCTTTTGAGATGTTTATATGCATTAATGAGATCCCCTCTCAGTCTTCTCCAGACTAAACGGGCCCAGCTCCCACAGTCTCCCCTCATAAGATGCTCCAGACCCCTCATCATCTTTGTGGCCTCCGCTGGACCCTCTCCAGTAGCTTCTTGTCTTTCTTGTACTGAGGAGCCCAGAACTGGACACAGTACTGCAGATGTGGCCTCACTAGGGCTGAGTAGAGAGTGAAGATCACCTCCCTTGACCTGGTGGCCACACTCTTCCCAGCAGACCCCAGGATACTGCTTGCCTTCCTAGTAACAAAGAGCAGAGACAGCAAAGCCATCCTTCCCAGCAAGACCCTCCTCCTCCAGTCTCTGCCCTGCCCACACCTCACTGCCTCCAGCCTGGGTAAGCACCGGTTCCACATCACTTGTTACAGACCACTGTTTAACAAAAAAACCTGAAAAAACACCCTAAACCAAAACAACCTCCCACCCTCTGGGCCTGAATCCCCCAAATTGTCAAGAAAACATCACCCCATGATTTTAAGTGTCAAGCCTGTTTGATGTTTGAACTGATTCTGGGAATACTGTCCCTGCTGGGAACCCAACAGTCTCACACCAGGAAAGGGGGGAAGCAATAAGATGACAAAAAGTATGTGAGATGGGGGCAGGTTCCCATAAAAACCCCCATGAAACACTAACTTGCATTCATTAATTTTTCTGAAAAACAGTTACAAGACACACTCATGCTGACATGTTTAGAACTAACTATATAATTCTGTGCTGAAGTCATGCTAATCATGCTAATTGCAACAGCCTAAAATGTCTGATGCAGCATCATTTCTGCCTCAATACACACCAAGAGCAGGTTTAATTTTTCTAAGGAAAAATGGCAAAATGGCATTTTTATGAAGACCTTTGCAGAGCTACCTTTCACATCACCCAGAGTGTACCCAAAACTGAGGCACAGCTATGATCTCCTATTGTGCATTCTCTCTCAATCAAAACACATATCCAAATAAGGTATTTATTGCTTACAATAATTATGCTTACTTTATATATAAAGTAGGAGTCCCAATATTTTCCATTATCATGTTTTGGTATTAAATATCTCAATAGTTCAAACAGAGTATTTTTTATTTTAAGATGCATAACATGGGATGACAAATCTCAAAGCTGAGATAATCTTACCCAAGTAATAATTTATAAAATGCATTTTTAGTTAATTAACATAATGAAAATATGCTTGGGGCATTCATTTATGAATAGTACCATTCATTTATGAATAGTACCTTTTAAGATTTTTTTCTTAAGGCAGAGTGGATGATTTTAGAACAAGTATTTTTATTTGGCATTGTGACTGTCTTGACTTAACCGAGCTGCAAACTCTACGAGGGTTCTCGTGGGCCGCCCTGCCATGCCCTTCCGAAGGTAGGGCACCTCATCTTTATTCGACATCACACCAGCAATATCCAAATGAGCCCAGTGAGAGGCAGTCACAAATTCCTTCAGGAATGCGGCAGCTGTGCATGCTCCTCCAGATCTGTGGGAAGTAGAAAAATGTATTGTTTTTAACAGCAACTCCAACAGCACACATATTAAATAAATACACTCAAAGAAAGGGGCACATAAAAGATATTGGTTCACCTTACCTGCTGTACTTTCCAATGTTACTCACATCTGCAAGAGGACAGTCTGTTACTTGTTTTGTGTAATGTTCAAAAAGAGGCATTCTCCAAACTCTGTCCCCTGTCAAAATGCTGGCCTGAAAACGGAACAGTGATAGTTTGGGCAAAATTCTTTTTGCTTAGGTTTGACCAGTCTAAAAATCTTCAGTCCAATATAATATTAGGTATTTGGGAATACACTGCAAAACAAAACAGGAAGTCTTACTTTTTAGGTAATCTAGTGTCAGTCAAAAGGTGACGTCAAAAGGTGACATCCAAAGACCACATTTTTTTATCTGTTTTTTCTTTTTCCTGACAACACAAATCTTTACCCTCAGAGGCTTCCTTGATCCATCACACTTCAGTTACCCACAAGGCCTCTGAATTTCTGTCTCAGTGTTGTTAAGCAAGAACAATTATCTTTTTAACATGAACTAATTACTGTCAGTAGTCCAGAGCTTATGCATATGCAGTAAGTTATCAGAACATGCAGATCCTCGAGATGATCTGCATGCTGTTTGGTGTATGATATCACACCTCACTGAAGAGATGGTAATTAATAGTCAACATTAATTATTTTCAATTAAATACAGTACTGACACCACTCCTACGAAATTTCAAAATGTAATAATATCTCTTTTAGATTTGCATAAAGCCTTTCAGTAATGTACTAACTTTTCAATAACATATATCACTGAATTATTACTACTATGATTTAATAACATAGGTAGGATGGCCTACCTCATAGAGGTGAGTCCAAAGCCAAGATGAATTTGTGAACACCCCAGTCGCAGCAGATCCCAATGCAACATCCATGGCACCTACAGAAACATACCTTCAAGTTTATATGACAAAGGCAAAGGTGGACCTGAGTTATTCCCTGCATCCTGACTCCTCACAGAACTTCCCCTTTTCAATTCCCATTATCAGTAATGGGAACTAATCAGACTGCAAAACCTAAAGATTTTAGTACACTTGTATTTTTAAAAGTTTGAACATTTTTAAAACATTTATATAATCTCACAGGACAAGAAATCATAAAAATTTCGTTTCTCATGAAACTAGATTTTTTATTTCAGCTTGATGTTTCTTAGTAATATTTCTAAGATAATGTATTAAACAACAATATCCTCTAAAAAAATCTAGATATTATTTCCATCTAGAAACTGAGTGGATTTTTTCCAGTTTATAGACCTTTACAATTTTCGAGCTGGTACTTTCCCTTTGTGAATTTCATTTGCATAGATTTTTACACAGTGTCTATGAATTTACTTTAAACTAAAATAATCCTTATCAAAGTACTAAACCATGCCTAAAACTGAGGGACTACATGCATATTTGTCTATTTGATGCCACAGAACTGCTTCTCTAATACCAACACTCAATCCTCAGTGAGATAAAAAAAAAGAAAAAAAAGTAGTTTAACAAAATGATATGTCAAAGAAATTTCTACAGGAGCACAAGGATCCCAAACAGGAATACTTTTATACAAGGCAACAATCTTAAAATCAGTTTCCCTTCCATCTACTGAAATTTTCCACAGAATTTAAACTGGTAGAACTGATGGAACATAATTTAAAGCACTAGCACAGAATTTATATAAAGAATTATTTTGCATAGCATATTCATTAAGTAACACAGTGGACTCATATCTGAACTACTCTTCTATGTTTGCTCTCATTTCAGCTACAGTCACCTCACCCATGACAGCCTGTTACTGTGTGCATGAGATGCATACACAATGCTCTTTTAAAATTTAAACTTATAATTTCACTATTATGCAACTGTAGAGACAAAACAATTAAAACACATTTCATAGTGCCTAAAAAGCATGCAAACTGAACACAAAATAAGAGATACTTCAGTCAAACATGTTCTTGGGAAGATGGTGACTCTCCTGTTATCTACCATCACGGAGACCTGAGCTAGCTCTCGAAGTGGGAGAACTGGTGCTGGCTAGGTCAGAACTCAGGCACTCAGCAGGCCACTCACAAAGAAGCCATTTGGAGTGTTTGGGCTCCAGCATGGCCCTGACATGTGGACCAAGCAGGATCTTCCTCAATGCCACTGTCTCTGCATCACACAGCCCTGGGAGCTGGGAGGGCTTAGCTCAGAAATGGAAGCACAGGGAAACATTGAGCAGAAACATTAAAGTCTGTGTAGGGTTTCCCACTTTTAGTTCCAGTTGGGCTGGGCCAGCTGAGCCCAGCTTCATAGACACTGCTGAGCACATCCCCTCCATGCCAGTCCCTCCCCACTCCCAGAGACACGGTGCAGGTTGTTAGAGCACAAGCTGTGAGCACTGTTCCTGCAACATGTAAAATCATTTCAGTTGCCTTTGAATTAAGGCTGGGTTTATGTACACAGTGCAACTAATCCACAGCCCACCTAATATGTAGCAAAGAACTGATAGCAAACTGAGCAGGGAAGGGAAACTGCTTACCTGTTAAAGTTGCAGCATTCACAATAGCCCTTGCATTAAAATTGTGGGCGTAACAGAGAGCATCAGCTAACAGCAATCTTCCTTCTGCATCTGTGTTATCTACCTTCAGAGGTAAAATTAATAAAAAACAAAAAAACTACTGTAAACATTCCTTTCACTGATGTATTTCTTACATATTATCTTAACTAGCTATAGTGGATACAGGCTCTAGGAAATTCAGGTAATCAAAATTTACTCAAACTACACTAAAAAAAAGAAAAAGTGTTGATACACAGTTATGTTTACAAAATAAAAGCAGATCTGTAGCTGAGGTCAAGTCATCTTTCAGCACTGCAACCTGCTCTGTATGCTGGGCCTCTGTGCTGCTGACTCCTTAGAAGAGCCTGGAAAGGTACCCCAGTGGAACACACAGGCTGGCACACCCAGCAAAGCCCCAGGAATCCCAGAGGCTGAGGTATTGCCAATGAAAACCACAAAGGAGGAGAGGGTACCACTAAAAAGCACCAAGACATGACTGGAAACAGTTCCTTGTTATACTGCTTTCTCTTTGGATCTCATAACTTCTTCCCTCTAAAAAAAATAATCAATTTGCTCCTTTCCCCTTTCACGAAAACTTCATGATGAATTCTGCAAGATTAATTACATGATGTGCTCTGAGCTACTACCACTTTCTTGCCAAGTTTTTCCTGGTTGGGGAATACATGCCCAGTCTTTTCCCTCAGAGCAGAGGGTGACTGAACTCAGTTTTGGGAGATGAACCTCAAAGAACTGGAAGGTTCAGCAAGTCAGGAGGGGCAGAATCACAGAAATCCAGACAGAAAGAAATATTTCTGAATTAAATCAGTGATCTACAGCACAATGACTTTCAGTGCAATTTAATCTATTAGATGAGTATGGAACTGTTGGTAATAAATATGAAATATGTATTTTGGGTAAGCTCCGTTGAACCAACAGCCCCTATGACTCAGAGTTCTGAATGTACAGAGCAGTTTGGCAGTGTAAAGACCTTGGTTACATCAGCAGGAAATTAATAATCTTATGTCTTATACAGATAGCAAGGAATTGTCCTGAAAGGTCTGTTGGAAGCAATTAATGTTATTCATTTAAACTGAGAGCCTATATTTACAAGCATTGTAAAAACCTCTTGTGCTAAAATGAGATTTTCCAGCATGCTCAGTAAATGACCTTACTTTGCAGCTTTTCCTAGCAATTTATAAAACATGTCTCATCTCTTCAATCTAAATTTATATTTGAAAGAATCCTATGATAGCAATTTCTAGTTAATAACATGTTTCTTACATTTTTAAAAAACTGTATATTTGCACTACTTGTCTTTTTAAAGGGTTTTTTCAAACGTGCTCTGATCACAGTCATATAACTTGGTTGATTAAACCAATTCACTAAAAGTATTCAAAATCCAAGTTTCTCATGCATACCTGTATTGTTTTTCCATTTTTGGCTCTAACCACATCCCCAGGCTTGTTTGCCTTACCACTGGGCATATTTTCACAGAGGGGTGCCAAACCTCAGAGACAAAAAGAAAACTACATTACTTGTTTCCTTCTCAGAAAAGATGTAGAAAAAACCCCACTCAGATAAACCCCAAACACCTCTTTAAGAAAACAATACTAGTCTTATCTTGAATTTATGCTCAAAAATTATGCTCCAAGTTTTTTCTGGTTACTGAAAGACAAATGGGGTCTGGTTTTTAATCAGGAAAATTCCTCTGCATGATGCACTACCACACTCTCCCACCTACACCATTTTAACACTAGGATTTACTTCTACTTTATGCTGTGACAAGTGACATTAGAGAAACAATAAATATCATTTTATGTCTCCCACATATAAATAATAGGTCACATGTAAAGGGATTTCTTTCTGAAATGAAAATTAGCGCTTCTCAAATTAACACTGTGAGCCATTCAAGCTCTGCTCATTATAAATAAACATTGTGTAATGTCCAGAGTGGTCCAAGGAGTTGTCATGTAACTCCAACTGTAACAAGAGCAACTAGAGATGAGCAAAAAAGAGGGTCAGTGTCAAAACTCCAACTGCAAATGGGATCATGGGATGAAATGCACTTCACCACAAGGTCCACAAGTGGACCACCTCTCTCGAGTTGATTTACTACAGACTTGCTCCACTGACAGCCCTTCCCATCACACTTCCAAGTGAGGAATGCCGCGAGGATGTGTGTGTGCACCGCTGCCCTCTACTGGTTGAAACATAGAAGTAACTAAAATATCAAAGTCGAGTTTTTCAAACGTAAAACTTATCCCAGATCTGGTTACATGTCATCACCACCTGGTTTTGCCACGATTCCTGAATAAGCTCATTTAATTTTAGCTCTGCAGGAAAAATAAGCCTTTTTTCCCGAAAAAAAAATAAGCATTGCTCATACTTAACAGTATCAGCAGACTGGGTTTTTTTGTTTTAGTTTTCTGCTGAGATATTCACTTGAGAAAATAAGAGCTCACCCCTCTTCCTGTTCAACTGTGGCAAACAGCCATGGAGGTAGCTCAGCTAACTCCTTTAATTTTAATTGCTTATACAGACATCCACATTCCTTCTTGTAATGAAGGATCAACACTTTGAAAAACTCATTGAGAATATGTTTATTGACAATCATTTCTCTCCTAAGGTCTAAAAATCCTGCCTTCAAAATCTTAATTCAGTGTTGCAATATTTTACTCAAGCAAAGCTAGTTTTTGGTTCAAGCAAAGATATATTTTTTGATATGCAAATAAAAATGGAAAAGAGGCTGAGCAAGGGAATGAGAGAAGTAGGTCTGCAAGAGCCCAGGATGTTTCTACGAGGCCGTCACCACTGCTGATACTAGAAAATTACAAAATGTTGTAAAATTAAGATTTTTGGGTTCTCTGACAAACACACTTACCAATTATGTTTAGAGGTAGATTTAAAGTGGCTGCTGTCACAATGGCTGAACAGACAGTTGCTGCCCCCCCCATATCTGCTCTCATGGCGTCCATTCCCGATGACGGCTTCAGTGAGATGCCACCACTGGAACACAGAGCACAAGTGTCACCCAACGTGTGCAAGTTTGATGTTGCATATTGATATAATAATATTGATAATATTCTGTCCACCAGTATGCTTAACACCAAGTATCAGTAAATGCTAGACCTGGTGTTTGCAAATACTCCTGCAACCCTAGTAAGTATACTGAAAGCAAGGTATCTGGGTTTTCATTTCAATGTCCCTGAGATATTTCCTCATAATTAGGAGACTATAAAAATCCATGTAACCTGCAGTGGACTAACTCAATGGTCTTCATAATAGCAGAAGTGCACAAAACAAGGACAAAACAGTGCACTTGGTAAAATCAATCTATGGAAGGGGAATAGACTGGTAAATTCTTCAGTAATATGTGACATGGAAAGCAGTTATAAGGAACTATTTCCTATTTCCTTAAGCATCACCTAGATGTCCAGTGGCATACTGCAATTCCAAACATGTAAATTCTGTATACAGAGATTTGTTCAGGACAACAGAAAATAGCATGTTCTTTGAGGTTTTTTCCCCTGAATTTCCATTTTCCCCTTACAAGATGATGGCATATCAATTGCTACAATTCCTTTGTACAACCAATCTTGTTTCATCCCCAGAAAAGGCAGCACAAGCTACTATCTGAGGCAAGTTCAATGGAATGGCATTGGAAGATGTGCTGAGCAAAGAAAAAGCATCTCCCTGTTGAACATGAATAGTAGGAAAACATTTCCTCCCTCTAGTCATTAAAATATTAGCATACATACCTGTCAAATGTAACTCCTTTTCCTACAAATACCAATGGGGAGTCATCTGTATTAGCAGCCCCTAAATAGTGAATCTCCAGAAAGATGGGAGGTTCACTTGAACCCTTAGCTACACTCAGGAATGCTCCCATCTGTTCTGTTGTTATCCAAGACTCCGGCCTGGAACAGAAATATATATTAATTTATTTTTTTTTTGTAGTTGGACACTTTGACCAAGGTGATTGTTTTTAAGACATAACAAATCTTGAAGGTTCGTACACAAACCATTTTATTTTAGTTAGTTATTTTGGAAACTGTAATTTAAATCTTATTATTATTACCTTTTGTGTGAGGCAGAAAAATACTTCCTCAAAGTTGCTCCTCGATCTTTGTTTTGCCTTGTTTAAAAAGCAGCCAAAACGAAACAGCAGAACAACAGCTTGTCTACAGCTGCTGCATCAGAAACTTTACACTTCCACTTGCCTAGTAGGTGAAGTAACAGTATCACAGGAAGTTACAGTTTAGCTTTCTACTAGCAACACAGTTAACTATAGGCAAAGTTGATTTCCCTCAGTCTTTCGCTTGTCAACAAAACAGCCTCTAAGACCTGCACAACCACTTTCATTTCCACTGAAGAGCAGAAAGTAGAAATGTAGGGACAAGAAGCACTAGCTGTGCAAATCCAATTGCAAGGGCTTTTACGGCTCCAACTCAACATTTTTAAATCTTTACCCCCAACAGTAACAACAATAAATAGAGGATGTTTCATTGCCACAAAAAAAAAGCAAAGGTATGTTTAAAACCTAATTGGGAAGAAAACAAAAGGTACCTAATATTTGCCCTCTATTCACTGAGTCTTTATCAGGCTGCCTTTCACAGCACACGTGTTAATTAAGCAGTAATTGACTGCATGAATAATTGACAGTTAATCATTTTACTGCATTACAGTATTGCTTCCTCTGCAAACTAGCATCTCACCTTCTAATCCTGAGAGTAGATTGCAGTCTGGGCACCCCTCATGCTTTTTTCCCAAACCCTCACTGCTTTTGTCATTTGAAGTAGCAGAGAGAAAATAAGAGACAACTGCAGCCTTGAGTAACCTGGAAGGTATCTCATCTTACAGTCATGGTTCTCTACCCTGTAAAGGAGTTATTTCAGTGGAATTTACCTTATATGGACCTTCACATTGCTGAAACTTCTGAGCTTCTGTTCAATATGTTCAGCAAATTTGATTGGAGTTATATAATTAGCTGGAGCCTCCATAAGGTATCGAGCAAGGTTCTGACCCTCAGCATAGATAACCCCTTTTTGCCAGGCTTCACTTTCAGCACTAAACAACACACAATAATCAGGATTATACTCATTTGCAAAAGTAAGATGTTGTCCGCATTCATATATTCTCTCCTTTCTGAAAATGCAGTATCATTAATTTGGAGCAATTAAGAATATCATAGTTATCGTACTACAAGGAATTTAGTATGAGATTCAAGGTACATCTAGTCCAGTAACTCATCTGTGGTTCTAGTCAGTGCCAAATGCTTCAGAAAAAAGTAGAAAAATCCTGGAGCAGACAGATGTAAAATTATCTGTCTGATACATTAGGTCTTGTCCTAATCCTCAGTATTTAGAGATAGGCTTAAATCCTTAAGCATGAAGATTAACACACCTTCCAAAATTTGTAATCACATTATTTGTAACAGCCCTAAAAGTTTTTATTTACCACATAAAGCCTCCAATTCTAGTTTTCCATTTACTGAAATATGATTATGCAATAAGAGTGGAATTTGGATCTCATTTCACAGCACACTCAAGGCATTTCACTAAGAATGACAGAGCAAACGTTCACAAAGTTGCCTGTATAGGAAAATGGGGAAGTCGCTCTGGTTACTTTGCAAGACAATCAGTACAAAACCTTTCATTTTACTGAGACAGAGCTGAAAACCTGACTTGCTTTACAGGACATCACAAAGCAGGACATTCAGCTGGATTCCACCTCTCAAAAGAGCAGGACAGTGATGGAGGAAACCAGGAGGAATATGGAAGTATTGCCTGGATATGGAGGTATGCAATTAAGAAGCCAAATCTCAGCTGGCAATTGAAATTGGGAAGAAGTGGGAAAGGTAACAAGGGGACTTCAACAGGTACACCATCAGCAAACAAGGCATTATGGGGAGCACCTGAAATGGGGAAGGTAAACCACCATTCACAGGGGCCATGACAAGGTGGAGTAACACCCCAAGGGGAACACTGAGAAGTCTAACAAAGACTGGGGTAAAGTCCTGTACCTGGGACAGGACAGCTCTACACAACAGTCAGGCTGGACACTGACTAAGCAGAAAGCAAAACCGCAGAAAAGAACCTGGGAGTACTGGTAGACAAGTTGAACAGGAATAAGCAGTGCATAACTGCAGCAAAAAAGGCCAACCACATGCTGGGGATTAGAGCCAGCATGCTAAGGGAAATAATTATTTACTTCCTTAGCATTTGTGAGGCTGCATCCAGCTATGTCCACTTTTGAGTTCCAGAATACAAACCCAACACTGATAAACTGGAGAAAGTGCAAAGGAGGGCCTCTAAGAAGGGCAGGGAGCAGCAGCACATGGCATATGAGGAGAAGCTAAAGGAACTGTGTTTGTTTCACCTAAAGAAGAAAAATTCAGGAAAGAGCTAATTGCAGTCTTTCCTATAATCTTAAATAGGATTCATAGAAAAGATGAAGACAGACACATCTCAGAGTTGCACATTAGGACAGTAGCAGACAATGGTCTCTAGATTCAACATGGAAAACTGCAACAGCACATAAAGAAAAAAAATCACCGTGAGTGTATTTAAGCACTAGAACAGATGGCCTAGTGAGGTTGTGGAAATTTCATCTCTGGAGATAATAAAATATGGACTAAACAAAAGCCTGATCAACCTGACTGAGCTTTAAAGTTGTATGTAATGTCCAGGTTATCCCTAATTCGAGTAGGAGCTGGACTGGATGACCTCCAGAAGTCCTTTCCAACCTAAATTACTATATACAGAAATGACTTCCAGTGTCTTAAGTGGTGATAGGACCATCTATGTTTTCAGGCAATGTTTCTTTGATATAAACATAATTGGCTACCAAACTATCTGCTGTGTTACAAAATGGGAATAGTGTTGGATGTAGCTTATCAAGACACCCTTAAATCAAGACATTTTTATTTTAATTCACTAACTTTTTCATAAGGAAGGACTTGTTCCTGTTTAAAGTATACACAGGAAACACCTCTCCTCTGCATGACAGAATATCCAATACAGAATGTCCGAAGTCCACTCTGACAACTGTTCTAAAACCAAAAGCTCTGATTCTACTTTCTGCTATGAAGTAACAGTGATGCCTGTTTAGAGACCAGAAGCATCCAAGCTTCTCGCACTGTAGTCTGTGAATAGAAATGTAACAATTGAACTGTGTAAAATATCCATCGTGACATGGCCTGGTGTCAATTAGCATTTCCCAATTCTCAAAAGGATTTATCCATTCATGGGCTTTAAAATACCTCTGCTCCACAATTTGGGCACAGAGTACCAACAAAAGTCCTTGTATGTTACAACTATGCTTTGAGCAATATTTTACTTTTATTTTTATCCTGGGCCTTCTTTTCTACGAAGCAGCATTTATTTACCCTTAACCTTGCAACATGACATACTAACAAAACACACAGAACAAATACCATAAATAGACTTGAGATGTTAAATACTTCAGGCAACTCAAATGAGTAGGAGGAGTTAAGAGGGAAACTGTTGCTGGTCTTATTCTTTCAGTTTTGTTTTTCTCCTGCACAAGCATGCCATGCATACAGTTCTATAAATAAACAAATAAACAGATAAATAAATAGGCAAGCTTTCCTTTGCCATCACCTTCCATGAAGCTGAGGAGTAACTATAGGTTTCTTTTTTTGCTTCAGCTCATTATATTCATGCAATCCAAGGACAGCACCTTCTGCAGCTGATTGTGCATCTCCACAGGGGTCTACTTCAACACAAGGGATCTCCAGGTCTTGGATCTGCCTACAGCCAACTGAAAAATACATTACAGAACTAGTAGTCCAAGCACAGAACAGCAAAACGGTGTCTGAGATGATCATTGTGACATTTTAAGGAAAAAAATAATTGTAACTCAAGATATCTGAGTTTGTAAGTCAGTCAATTAAAGAGATCGTGCAGTAGAATAATTGAAAATGCTAATGACATATACTGACAAATATGACTAAAAATATCTGATGAATTATAACGATTCAAGCATTTCACAAGAATAAAAAAGAAAGTTCACAGTTGTTCACAGCTCATTCTATAGCAAAGCAAAGCTCTATCATTCTGGAGTACTACGAATTATGACTACCTACAGGTAGCAGAAATTTGCCATAACTTATATTTTTGCCAAGAATATGACTACTCCTCCTTCAAGATGAGTTTACATACATTTTTATAAACAAACAAATTCCATAAATTCTGTTTTGTACCCAAATAATTTAACAGTCTTTTGGCAGCTACTGGCTAGTGATTTGGACATAAAGCTTTCATCCAGTCAGAGATTATAAACTCTGTAGTGAGAATTCTTTTTATTCTTGTTTTATACACGCTTAGATGCAGCAGTCATCCTTGATTAAAATAAAGGCCTCCTCTGCCTATGACAGATAACATACTGAACCATACTGCTGCTGTTGTGAAAGATATTAGCTTAAAACACAAATATCTTAGTTATGGACTAAGCAGCAGAAGTAAATGTATGTGCATATTTAAGTACAGAGTGAGCACAAAGTGAATGGGTGATACTCTCAGGCTTCAAAGTAGTAATTAGACAAGTGCCTTTTCAGTATCACACTGTTTAGAGAAGTTATTTGATACAAATAACTGCAGTTACCTGTCTGCAGATTTGATTTACATGCGCCATAATTCTTTGCTCACTGAGGAAAAATTTACATGAATATCAGTGACAAGTAAATGCATTTACCAAACGAGGCAGTAAGTTGTGCAGTTCAAAACAAAGGCATATCTAGACTGGCTCTTCAAAAATGGAGCATGCTGCACCACTGCAATTGTTTTATAGACAAAATGCTTCAGAAAATTTAATAGTTAACCTGCAACAGCGGCACGAATATTTTCTTTGCCTTCATTCCAGTTTTCTTGGTCATTTACTCCAGCATTCTTCTTACCCAAGCCAACTACCACCACACTCGGAAAGTCCTAGATGAAGCCAACACACAAACAGACTTGCTTTCCTCATTGTTACAGCAGAGTTGTTATAAAGACTTTACTTTCCAAATCAAACCAAGCACAGCATTAAAATACATTCAGTACTTTTTCTACAGTAGGTGCGTTTCATTAAGAGTGCCCATATGGTGCCACTGTCCTGTGCTCCCAATCATTTTCCACAGGCATGCAGCCAGTTACTCTGTTATCCAGTTAATAATTATGTGCATTGCAGCAGACTGGGCTTTATGCTCAACATGTAGTAAATTTGGTACTCATAAAAGTAAGCAAGCTCAAGAGTCCTTGGAAAGCAGATCCAGCTTTCCAGCTGCAACAAAGGCCAGAACTGAGCTGGAGAATTGTAACCTTTCTGGCATAGTACTATGTTCAA
Organism: Manacus vitellinus; assembly: GCF_001715985.3. Lineage (NCBI taxonomy): Eukaryota > Metazoa > Chordata > Aves > Passeriformes > Pipridae > Manacus > Manacus vitellinus. The sequence continues at coordinate 10,110,007 of NW_021938789.1, read as the reverse complement.
GGAAATAAAACCACTTTGAAAGCTGAGTCTGTTAGCTCATCTCAGGAGCCGTGCTGGCATGATTTGACAGGTAGCAAACCAAAGCTGCACAGAGGTACAGCTCTTCGGAACTCAGGAAAACAATGTAGCATAGAAGACTAAATGCTTGCCTTATAAGCTGCTACTGGAAGGCAAAAAGGAAGAAGTAGCAAAGATAAAAGCAGCCTTATAAGAAGGAAGTCAAATTTGTATAAAACTCAAATTTGTATTAAAAGTTTTATATATGAACGTGTATATATATATATATATTTCCACAGCTCTGAAAAGAAATGAAGTTAGTCTTTCCCTTCCATCTCTGTCAGCGTCTAACAATGAGCTTTCAAACTACTACACGATAGTAAAATCTTTTAGTCCACAAGATGCTGAAACTCGTGTTAACTTTCCAGAAGGTCAGTGATTCCAGTTAACACTGTTTTAGTTACCACTATTTTACAACACACTTAGAAAAGTGTGTAAGGCCAAATTCTCCTGTCTTCTCTTGCAGATTCACTACCCACTTCAGAGCCTATCCAGTATGCAGAACAGGGATAACGGGATCCTTAGTGCACTCACTCAACTTCCATGAAATTTCTGAGAGCCTTTTTACTGAGTCCAGTGTCAGCTGCATGGGGTGTCTGCACAGGAATTTCTACATGGTAAGTAATACTCTCTACAAATGAATTTATTTAAGGTTATTTAAGTAGCCCTAATGTAAGATTCGGGTACTTAGACAGGGACACATAGTGTCATTACATGCCTGCCTAGGCCTAGCTACTACTCTAAAAAGGCACAAATAGTATCATATTGGCCAGTTTCACATGCATGCAGTAAATGTATTAGGGCTTCTCAAATGGCACCAAAAGCCTGATTCTGAGCAGATGACTCCCCATCTCATACCTCTGTGATCCACTATGTCTGTGCAGACAAAGTCCTGCTTGAAGAACACTCCCATGTCTTGTTTTCAGAGGTTTCAAGCACACAACTTTGACACCTCCAATGAAAGCTTATGATGGGACTACCTTGAGTTAGAACTGTTATATGGAAGGTCTTTGCAGCTATTGGTACACCTTCAGGCACTCACTCCTCCCAGATGCGGGAAGCACAGTGGAATCATAGAATATCCTGAGTTGGAAGGGACCCACAAGGATCATTGAGTCCAAATCTTGACCCTACACAGGACATCCCAAGAATCACATGATGTGCCTGAGAACATTGTCCAAATGCCCCTTGAACTCTGGCAGGCTTGATTCTGTGACTACTTCCCTGGGGAGCCTGTAGAAGTCAGATCCAAAACTGCTGTGTTTCAGCTCATTCAGTAAGCAGTTATTCAGAGTAGAGTACCTTTGGAGCAGACTCGTTTACATCCTCTCAATTTGCAACACACCAGAGGGAGTACAGGACTTTGCAAAAGGCCATGCAAACATGGGTAGTGCAGAACAGGAGGCTTCAATAAGAACTACATTTTTGTTGAGAGAGGCAAGAGGGGGGAAGAAGAGCAGGCCATTTATAAAAGCACAGCAGTGAACTTAGCTTAAAATTAGATGTAAGGGCAAACTTCACACATTAATCAACTAGCACGCAAAAATGCTAAGTTCATACCTGATGCAAACCATGAAATACGCGTGTTTTGCCTTTCTTCAAAGGTGGCCCACATCTAGGACACAAAAAGATTCCTTCAATACGAAAGTCCTTACTGGTGATAAATCTTATGGTACTACATTCACTCCACAACTACACAGTATGCCACACAAATGTACTGGGATGCTTGGCTCAGTGCTCATTCACAGTCAGGTCTCTACAGAGGACAGGTCCCCTGAAACATCTTGCACGTTTCCTCAGCGTTTAGTTTTATCATGGGAATTCCCCTCCAAACTGTTTGGCCTGGTAGAAGCAAATATCAGCCTGACAGTTACACGGACACAAACACTAATAACGAAAAAAACCCCATCATTCCCATTGGTGTTTGTAAGTACTTTAATTCATTTCAGAAGCTTATCACACACTTACAGGGACAGAAGTTCTCTCAGCTTTCCAGATACGAGTCTATCAAAAGCATCTCCTGCAGCAGTGAATTGGGCAGCACCATCATCCTTTTCACTTGAGTAGACTCCCAGAACAAGACCCTGGAAAAGGACACACATTAATGTAAACAACACAAAATTTGGAGACCCATCAGAGGCAGCAAGCACACTGTTCAAACCATTGCTACTTCTGCATTTATTTATCTCATGTTATCTATTTATCTAACACGATGCACAGAGCAACACCTGGTAAACCAGGATCAACTGCTACAACTACTTTCAAGTGTGAAAAAAGAAACTAGATACAACATAACTAAAGTTATAATAATTTTTCCGAACACATAGAGATAAATAAAGACAAAACCTCTTCTAATCGGTAATTTTAAGTGCAAAAGGGTTTCTCCGCCCCCCTCCCCCCAAAGCAGATCTCCATCCAGGGGCACCAAGGAGGAGCACAGGGAGTCGCACCCCTCCTGGCTCAGCTCCGGGGGGCACAGCGACCCCGCTCAGCCGTGAGCCGCAGGACCGAGCGGGAGGAAGGGACCCGCTCCCACCACCGCCTCCTGCCCCGGCTCAGCCCCTCACCTTCCCGCCGGCCCCTCGGCTGTAGCCCCGCGGAGCGGGACCCTGCGCCGGGCAGCTGCAGGCCAGGGGCAGGTCCCGGCTGAGGCGGCGCGCAGCCACCCTACGCACACAGGGCAGCAGCATGGCAGGGAGCAGAACGGGAAAGGAAAGGAGGTAAGCAGGAAGGCAGCAGCACCGCCCGGCCCCGGCGCGCCCAGCGCCTCATCAGCCGGCGCCGCGCGGGGCGGTGCCCGCGGCTGGGAAGGGCCGGGACTGAGAGCGGGAGGCGGGAGCGCTTCCCGAGTTAGTACCCGGAGCGGGGGGAGCTGAGGTTTCCTGCTTGTGTACGGGAGGTGATCAGGATTCTCGTAGCATGCTCTAGATGGGTATGCGCGCTTCTCTTTGGGGTTTATCACAGAGTTAAAAAAATCAGCCCTAGTCTGCTTACTGCACGTTTAATTTGTGTACTGAAGATTAAAATGTAAATTACTTAGGAAAAAAATAAAGCTTTATTGCAAATACACATTGTTTTCTAAGACAAAGCAGTACAATCCCAGATTGAAATTACAAGGGGAAAAAAAAGAAGAGTGGTAAGTGAAAATAAAATAAAAAAACAAACAGTAAGAATGACTATGGTTATATTTTATCAGGAAAAATTACACTGGAATGCTCGGTCATCACTGTAATGTCAGAAGTGGATTTATGCTTCTCTAGTAAAAACACTGTATGGAAAAGAACTGTTTGGAGTTTGCTGATCATTATTGTATTGTCAGTCTGAAAGGCAATGAACATGCACTGGACTTTAACTTTAGGTGATCCAGATTTCTTTTTGTTTCTTTCTTTCTTTCCCTGCTGCCAAAGTGTGAAACATAATAGTAATAGATAATAAATAATTCATTTTTATATGTGAGAATGAATCATACACCTTGCTACACTATGTATAACAATGTTTGCTTTTCCGTACATTTGTAACTGGAGTTATGCTGTTAGACCAGCAGAACATGATGAAGAAGGAGCTGGGCCTGTTCTCTAGAAGTCCATTGAACTTCTCACCTAATAGCTTTTTCCATGAAGTGGTACAGAGAGAAATAACATGTTTTGTTAAGGACAGCGGCACTCAGAAACAATGATTGAGGAAATTGCATCCAATTTGATTTGTCTTGTAAAATTTCATTTTTTAACATTAAACCATTTAGAGAAGCGAAGTGGTAATTGGTTTTTAACTTCATTTATTTTGGCAAGGCTCTTGGATACAATGAACAGTTTCTTAGTCCGTTGAAGGATGGCTCCATAGTTTCATTACATATTTAGCACTTCTGTATATTATTCTGCACATACAAATTAAGTGGATATTTTCAGGGTAAATAAAGTCGTCTTTAATTTTATGGAAAGATAGGATTGGACCCATCATCTCTTCAAAATTCTGGGCAGGTATTGCTCATAAATGTTCTCATTCAGGATTTCAATTCTTCCAAATTAAGAAGTGCCTCCAAAGTATTAATTTCCACATGTCAAGCGTGACTATGATCAGATACACTATGTGAAGTGTAACTAAAAGGTATGTAAATAAAGTAGATCACACATATAAGCTGAACATTTTTGTAAATACAACATTTTGTACAAGGGAGAGCTGAAAAGGTCTAAGTGGTAGACTTACCTATTGTTACCTCAAGGTGTGCTTTGTAACTGTACATCTTAAACATGTATGATTGCATTTAACCTCTTTTCCCCAGACAAAATTTCCCAGAGCAAATATTCTATGCATTGTCCTCTCAGTGCGTCTTAGCTTGAACTGAGACAACCTGTGAAGCTGAAAGGTTAGTTTGGCCCTACATCTCTTACATTCAGTTTAATTAATGCATGGCAATACTTCTGCTCACTCTGAAGTGAAAATACTATCTTCTCATAAGTTACAACACAGTCATTAGGTGATAATGGTATTCGGTCATTCAGCTCGTGCAGCTGCAGTATCCCATAATCATACTTCCTCATATCTGCTGTGAGAAATCTTTTTGGAGTATATCTCACTGAATTCATTCAAACCAAGAAATTACAAAGCTGATCAGCCCAGCCATTCCTTTTTAACTTCATGTACACAGTGTACTCTATGGGTTCTTTCAGGGCTACCATGACCTACCTAGGAATCCACTCCAACAAATCTTTAATCTTGTCCTCACCTAAGTAGTTCCATGGGTCTTATTCAATAACTAGGTTGGGTGTGGGGGGGAGTTTGGGGGGCATTAAGAAGTTCATTATCAGGATGAAAAATATGTTGTAATACATGCAATATTAACACTACTGAAAAGCATTTCCGAAGCGATCACTTGAGGATTTAAAGATCTGCTTTCTTTTCACTTCCTGAAGAGAATTATATTTAGTAAATATTAAGTTACATTTCACAATATAATTCTTTGTGTAAAACAATTACTTCTAAATTATATATGTTCATAGAACAATTACAAAATATAAGTATTACATTTTCTACTTGCATAATTATGCTGCACTCTTAAGTTCTTCTGTTTCAGAGCCACTCGGAGTTTTCTGGAAGAGGAAAGTGGTGGTACCCCAGAGGCCTCTGTGGGCAGTTTTCTGGGCAATACTGTGCTGTTACCATCTAAGGCACCTTCGTAGACTGGGTTTGTCTGCTGCCTATCCATGTACTGGGTATTGTACCATCTTCCTGGAGTTGTGGCCCAGGGTATAGACTGAGTGAAAGCACCAGTAAAATTAGAGCAGTGAAGTAAGTAGTTGCTATAAACTAGGAATTACTTTTTCTGCTCTATTGAGCCTCCTTTATGCTAAAATTGTAACAGTGCCCTAGACTTATCATAACTTTCCATCTATCTCTTAAATTTTATGTGACTTTAAAAAAAATAAATCAGTGCTCCTAAAAGTCTCATGGGTAATGCTGTCTTGAAGAAGACAGGTTATTAGGGACTATTGCAGAGGCACCCTCACAAATTTCTGCTTCACTCATACTCCTGCTAGCCTTGAAGAGCCAAAACCGAAGATGGTAGAGGCCACTGTAACCATGCTTAAGGGCGTGTTCTTTACTCAAATATATTCTTTCCTCATAACCCATGAACTGGTCGAATCCCTGTCAAAATTATGGTACTTCCTAAGAAAGTAACTTTTCCATCTATTTAACCATTTTTATTCATTTTAATACTGTTTCATCATACATCACTTTTACCTGATTTCAGGCAAACTTAAGAATTGACAAGGTTCTGAAGATAATTAATCTGTCAGATCATTATTTTCTATGTTATCTAAAAGCACTATTACTTAAAACCTGTTTACTTTTCTTCCAAAAGCTGCCTTGGAACCTTTATCTAGCAGATAAAATTTTTTTTTTGTAGACTAATATCATCCCATAAACTTTACATTTCTCACTTCTTTGCCTTGTGGGGTTGGATAATTTCTGTTTTAAAAACATTTCATGCATACTTTGCCTGTCCTGCCTCTTAGCTTTAGCCTCACAGATGATGTTTTCTTTTTCAATATGGTATAGCATCATAAAATATATTTTATATGTCCTTCTCAGCATTTTCTAGATAATTAGGTGAAAGGAATTGGCAAATGTCTATTCTTTCTGTTTTGAAACAACCTTTCAGAGACTTGTGATAACAAATTTTCTTCTAAACAAAGAAGAGACTTGGTTTTGATGAAATCATATTTTACCTTAATTTTCTGAAGGTTTAAAAGTGTGAATTTTCTAAAATCTGAGAAACAGCATATATTTACTGCAGATAGCAGTCAGTTTTGAGAATAACAATATTTATAGTATTTGTGTTTTTCTTTTTTCACAGACATGTTAATTGCTGGTATTGTAGACTGACATCTTTACTAAGTTGATAACTAAACCATCCATCCAAATCAAAGGTGGAAGAGCCAAGAAGCTGTTTCTTTTACAACAGTTCACTTAACTGAAGTAGTTTTGTATAGATTTATTAGTACATGATATCTTCTGCTGTAACATTCACTTCTTCTGTTTTAGGCTTAATTTTAGGAAAATTAATCCCACTGATGGCTATTAGCAGCAAATTCACTGCGTGTGCTGTGGCACTTGCCACACAAATCCAAAAACAGTCTTCAAAGCGTTCTTCTAAGATAACAAATCGAAAAACATTTTCCCGAAAATTGGCAATTCTTTCTGTGAGGTGATGAAGTTTCACAGCAGCCATAAAGCTGGTGACTGCAAGTACTACAAATCCACCTGCAACAAAATAAAAGAAGTATTCACCCTTGTTATATAATCAAAACAAGACAGACATTTTGATTGTGCTTCAAAAGACTTACTGAATACCACAGTGAGCAATATACAGAGTAGGGATAGACATAGGCATGGCTTAAACACCTTATTGTATGGGCAAACATGACACCAATGTTTGTAATAAAGTCCTTTTATCAGTGACATGGAACCTAAAGGCTGGCATTCATAGCTCCTGTTAAATGTTGACTAGACACCATAAACGAAGATGCCACCTGGCAGTTCTGTTTAGATAGATGAGAATTCACTGTTAACTTCATTTTATTTACAAGTATTTGAGTCAACAAGATATTTAATAAGGCAAGAGAAGGAACTTTTACCATTTTGTATGAATGTGACTAGTAAAAAGTGCTGGTAAATAACTTTACCTGCAAGGAAATTCCAAAGGCATACTCCTGCTGGACCTTTAATAGCCCGGTAAGGAACTTTTATTGCATTAAGAATGCAGAATCCAAAACTGACCAGAGAAAAGCAAATGGCCACACAGAGGAACATTATGATCATCACATGCAAGCCTGTATTCAACTTTTTCACCATGTGTGGGAAAACTGTCAAGAAAAAAGAATCACATATTAAGTATGTAGTTTTTCTTGATGACGGTAAACATCACACTGTGCTGGTGCTTCAAACTCAAATTATACTACTTTATATTTTTTACAGAAGTGTTCAATTCAGCTAGTTACACACATCTTAGTTCATGATGTTTTATTTTTCAGTATAACAGACAAACCAGGGATATCCTGCTACAGGTATAATCCTTTACATAGGGTCTGTGAATAAGGATTCAGGCTTAAGTCTTGTTTATTTATCTAGCTGTGTTAATGTCTTTATCACCACTACTGTATTGTCTGCTCTTTTTCATCTCTGTTCCTCAAACCAAACTCATGGTTTTGAGCTTCCCATTCCTGTCCCATGCTTTCAGTCTTATCCCTTTGAAGTCTGACAGTCCCAGTTTCCTTGTCCAGGCCCTTGCTGCCGTAAATAGTATGACTTCTTTCTGTGCTTATTTTCTCATGTTCTTTCTCTCTCTCCCTTTCTTCACTGCGGCTCAAGTGAGATCTGCCCTAATTTCACACTTCTAATCCCACAGGTTTTCACTTTAAGATTCCGATTCCCTTCTTGGTTTCTCATCTAGTGTCTATGACTCCTTTATGCCTTTCTGGGTGTCTGGCAGAGCTTTAGCTACATCTGTAGGAAGCTTGTAAAGTACTGAAGTCAGATGGGCTTTCAGTGAAGTGCTCACATGTTCTGCTGTAGGCATGAGCTCTCCCTCAGCAGCCTGTCACTCATCTGTCTCTAAAGAGTGATAACTTTCTTGGTTTTGTCTTCACAGACTCAATTACTTAATTGGGGGGCCAGATTGGCCAGCAGCAGGGAAATGTGCACCTGAGTATTTAGTTTATCCTGCAGCCCTTTAGTAAGAGAATCAGAAGAAATGTGAGTAGGGAATTGTAGGTGACATGCTGACTGACAGGAAAGAGAGAGGCTGATCGAGAGGAAGCCTAAAATACAAGGTGATCAAGAAGAGACCTTCACGTGGTGTAGCACTGCACACTCATACATGTTTTGAAGAATTTACTGCTTAATTACTAAAAAGCTACTAAAAGGAAGGTACATTGTGTTATAAACCAATAAACAGATTGCTTCCTGTGCTTCATAACTGAAAAAAAAGTCTAAACAAGCCACATAAAAAGTAAGCAGTAATAATTGGTAGATGTAACAGTGAGCATCAGGCATACAATCTGGTCATGCCATGACGGAATTCTAGTAGATTATGTAGAAAAATTCATACTGTACATATTCCATACAAAAATTCAACAGTTCTACCTCTTCAGTAGCTCATTCTGAGGTTGTAGGTGGGCCTGGTATACATATGAGCTACAGAAGAGACTCCAACAAGAAGAAGGGAGGGAAATAAATGAGAATCAGAAGTACATATGAGACACGGGAAGCCAAAAACTAGCTTCCTATCTGACTGGAAAATAACTGGCAGTGTAACAACAAGGCACATAGAATTAAGCCTTCCTACAAACCAGCAGAGATTTTTGAGTAATTGTAAGGATTATTTGGTCTCTTTTCTGAGGCTCTCAGCCAAATCCCAAAGACCTGACCAGGGAGTCTGGCTTAGTATGCAGAAATAAGAATCCTCAGGAAGGATATTACCATTTCAGCAGTGTTTGCCATGCATAGGCAAAATGCCTGGCTTCCCCAGCTCGTTCTCAGAGCTTGATTCAGCTGTCAAAACATAAGCATTTTATGCCAACTTAGATGCCTGAGGACTATCATAACAACCACGTGGGTCTAACATACATGCTGCATTATGTATGGGACACCTTCAGAAGTAGTAGCTGGAGACCAGATGATACACCTTGAGGAGTACAAAATAGTACTGGATACCTATTACGGCAATTGAGTCATACTGTCACTGTCCCAGCTAAAAAAGAGTGTGCCAGCCATAAGCCTACTCTAGTTAACACAGTGAAAGGCATTGTACTAGTAACAGTAAATTATTGCAAATTCCAAAGTGTCAGAGCTACTGCAGTACTGCAGTGTTTGAGGTGCTAGCCTTGTTTTGCTCTATGTGATGTCCATTTATGTTAACTCATTCCACAAGAAAAGTCTCACAGTTCTTGCTCCCCAGTAAATTCAGAATGCTTGTAAATTAAGGGGGACATTCAAAGCGAAAACTCAGAACCCCCAGAGTGAGTTCTGCTCACCCTTGTGCAAAAGTATTTAACAGCTTTGTGTACTGTTGTTTGAAACCAGTACTGTGAAAATATCAAACCTGATAGTTATTAGAATATTTAAAAGGAAAAATCTCTGAGCTGCTTGTTGACCTAAATGCATATTTGTACCCATTGCACTTAATGACCCAATTTTAGAGTTCTAACAGGGAAAATTCTTACTAGCTTCAGTGACAGCTTTATTAAGGAGTATAGGATCATGTACTCCAAATATGAATCAATATAGTCCAGAGTGATGGTGGAACCTTAGGCCTTCCTCTCAGGTTACAGAGTAAAAAATCAGAAAGTTTATTAAAGAGTCCAGAAGGTTGTACAGAGATTTTTTTCCTCATTCTCTTTGACAGGATAGGATGAGAGAACTGAGACTGAATGACCATGACTATTATATCCATGTCATGAAGTTGCAGCTGCAGTCAGAGCTTGAGCAAGAACTTGGTTATTGCAAAAGCAGCAAGTCCAAATTTATCCAGCTTAACAACTGGTCATGCTGATCTAAGCAGAGGTTGCTCTGGTTCTTTTCTCCATTCCTTCTGAAGTCCCACAGTCCTACCTGCCTTCAAGTTTTTATAGAGGTGCTTGTGCAGTTGTGTAGTCAGCCGCAATCCTATAGGAAAACAACTATTTTTTGGTAGGTTAATTTTTTTGGCCATCTTAACTTCTGAACTACACCGCCATAACTATCAGAGACATTGCAAAGGATAGGGCAGGATAGCACTGCTGTGGGCTAGGGAGAGGGTGAGACTGCAGCAGCTTCAACTCATATTGGTTTAAGTTGCAGTCAATCTGCACACTGAACTAAAAATCTTCAATGCAAATTATCATTTTCTCTACGGCACAGAGTGAGTGAAATTTGGAAATCATCCAGAGAACAGCTGAGTGCTTTTGAGACCTCAAGAAAATCTTTTATGTTAAAAGGAATAAATTTATAAGAGTTTCTACATTTTTTAAGAGTTCAGCATTTTTTTTCTCTCCAAAGTTAGCAGAAAAGAAGGTAAAAATTTCTTCAACATGTTAATAAACTTAGCAGTATCTGCTATGGCAGACATTTGCATTAGAACAGCTAGAGAAATACAGTGATGTGGCCAAGTAAATAAATCTCTGTTTCCTAAAGGGAAAAAACCTCAGAGAAGTTCAACAGAGAAGGTAAGGACAGACAGATGGCAGAGAAACACTTGGCATGGAAAGAGTCAATCAAGGGGAAAGTGTGATTTACAGGGTCATCTCCAGATGCCTTTGACTCCCTTCATGAGGCTAAAAGGAAACTCTCCATTTAGCCTTAGGGATTTTTTTCCCCATCTTGATTCCAGGATTATAGAACATAACTGGGAGCAAAAAGTGTGCTTGAAATGATAGGGATTTTATATTCACACTCAGACACCGAACCATAATGACCACAAGTCAGCCACAAATTTATTTAATAATAACAATTAGCATTCTACAAGGTCTGTAAGCAAAAAGAATAGAATGCTATATTTGAACTAGACATTAAACAAAAAATTCAACCAAAATTGTACTTACTTGTGAATTTGGAACGCCTCCCGCCCAACCCACACTGGCGTATTTTGCCGCCCCGAAAGAGTCCATAGTAAATTTCTCCAATGAACTTGACCAGCTCTGGATCTGTGGCATTGACCAAATCAGCTCCTGTTTTGCAAAGAATCTTTCCTGTCATCCACTTTGGGGTCCCCATTGCAACAACAATTAAGATAAAAGACACAAAACTTATTAGAGAAGCCAAGGCAAATAACGTCTTTTTAAAGCAGCCAGGCATCCTGGTGCTTTCAAGGGATCATCTCCAAGGCCTCTCTGCAGCAGTCAGGCATATTTCCCATTTTTTCTCATGCTCCGAAATCCACAGTTGAATAGCAGGCATTTCAAAATACTTCTCTTTGTATTTTGAAGCTCCAGCAATTAATCTGTACTGTTAAAAATCAAAGTCTAAAATACGTTTTGCTGCGACAACATCCTGAAATGGCTGCAAGTAACAGCTTCATTATGCTGTAGTGCAGTGATGCTTCTTTCTGCAGCAAGTAATCCTATCTCTATCGCCTGGCTAATGTTTCATCAGAGGCTTAATTGTCATGTTCAAATGACATCAAGTTCTTTACTGTAACCTCATGTAAAGAAAACTAAAAGAATCCAGTTTTTTAGATTGTTTAGAAAAGCGAGTAAACAGCTGTGTGCAAGGTGCAAAGCATTAAAACCAGATAATTTGGCCGGAGGATTCGGCTGGCACCTCAGCCAGCTACGTTCTCCCGGCCCTTGCTCTCACCCAGCCTCTAAATGTCACAGCTGTCACAGCTCCCGCGGCCGTCCCTGCGCTCGGAGCGGTGCCTTCCATCGCTAAAGCCTGTTAGCTGAGGGACAGAAGTGATGTGTATGGAGTGCTCTGAGTGACAGCGGGGCGCGCAGAGCCCCCAGCAGCCGGGGAGGCCCGGCCAGCCGTGCCGTAGCCCAGGTGCTCGGGGGCTGCAGCGGCGTAACTCAAGCTACAGGTGCGATAAAGGAGCGCTAAAGGAAACCGGCCATAATTGCCAGCACTTCTACGGTTACCGCTACTCGAGCCCTGTGGGGACCTTCACAACCACTAATTAATTAATTAACCCCCGCAGTAGCCCTGGGGGCGGGTAACGGAGTCCGTCGCTGTGGCTTGGACGAGGTCCCTGGACTTCTGCTCCCGGCTCGGCACAGCCCGCCGGGCGGGCAGAGCCGGACCCGCCCCTTCGCACCCCACCCCCGGGGCCGCGCTGGCCGCCCCCTCTCCCGCCCCTTGGGGCGGCCGCATTCCGCGGGCGGGCCGGCCGGGCCGGGCCGGGCCGGCAGCAGTGGAGCCGGGTGTGACAGCGGCATGGCGGGCGGGCAGGGTGCTGGTGTACGGGGGCAGAGGGGCGCTGGGCTCCCAGTGCGTGCGGTACTTCAAGGCCAAGAACTGGGTAAGCGCCGGGCCGGGGGGTGGCGAGGCGGGGGAGCCCCGCCGGGGGGAGCGCCCCTGCCCCGCCGGGCCGGGCGCTGCGGGGCCGATAACGCGCCTTCCTCTCCCGCCGCAGTGGGTCGCCAGCATCGACCTGGCCGAGAACGCGGATGCCAGCGCCAACGTGGTGGTGACGGCCACCGACTCCTTCCCCGAGCAGGCCGAGCAGGTGGGTCGGTGGCGGGCGCGGGGCTGGCAATGCCGAGTGAGGAGGTGGAGCGATGCACTCAGCCTACCCCCGAGTGTGTGCATCCCTTCTCCCGAGCGATGCTCTCAGCCTCCCCTCAGGTGTGTGCATCCCTTCTCCCGCGGCTGCGGGAGTGCGTCCGGCCTCAGGCAGGAAGCAGGAACTCGGCCGGTAGCGGTTCTGCAGCCGTACCGCGAGCCCCAAGGTCCTTATGCTTCTGCTTGTCTTTTTCTTTTTCTTTTTCTTTTTCTTTTTCTTTTTCTTTTTCTTTTTCTTTTTCTTTTTCTTTTTCTTAACTGCACGTATATGCAGAAAGATCCTGGAGACTGGAGGTTCAGCACATAAGGCTGTTTGGTTTGTTTTTGTCTTTGTGACTTTAAAAGTTTCAGACTGAACCAGGTGACTGTAATGAAGACGGATAAGGACATCCTAAAATGCAATGCTTCTTTTAAATATCCTATCTTATAAATGCACTGTGTATAGGTAGATGATGTGCTCAAAGCACCAAGGGATTCCTAGGGAATGCACAAAGGTAAATATGGGAGACTCTGAGCTAGCCTAAAAACTCTTTTGCTTTTTTCTCAACATATAGGATCTATTTTTTGAATTTTAACTTTTGAACCTATTTCTCTTACTGATAAACTGAATCTCTAGACAATATGTTTTCATTATAGCTATACAACTCTTAAGGCTTTTAAAGAGTAATGTAGAATATTTGCAACACAATTTTCTATGCACTTTTTTGAAAACCAGTAGACTTTTGTTCTTTTATTGAGAGATGAATTGTTTGCTGTCCACTTAGGCAGAGAAAGTTCATGGCCAACAAATTCATTACCAGTTTTGAGGTCTTATGTTAGAAAGAGAAAAAGTAACTTTAAGGCATTTGTGATATATACTCCTTTATCTTATTGATTCAGTGTTTTCAGTATGTTTTTGTTCTGTGTATTGAAGGTGACAGCAGAGATTGGAAAACTTCTTGGTGAAGAAAAGGTGGATGCGATCTTGTGTGTAGCAGGAGGATGGGCTGGAGGCAGCGCCAAAGCCAAATGTAAGATTTTGGTAGATGTGTGCTGATGAAAACATGAATGATATCTGAAAGGAATCCTTAAAAATCGTGGTAATAAAGGTATTTGAGATTATCTTTCTTTCCAAGTCCAGAAGAGGACAAGAGCATAAAAGTACAAAATAGCTTAGTCACAGTGCTTCTTAGTGCTTCTCTGAATTTTCTTTGCCTGTTAAATTTGCACAGCACTTCATTTCCTTAGTGGTGTTTGTTGACACACCAATTTTTATTAAAATGGAGGAGTTTCAGCACTGTTAAGCTGACTTTGCCAAGGTTACCTGTGTCAGGCAAATTGTGAAAGACAGTGCTGAGTAGAAACATCGATGTTTCCTGATTAATTCCTTTATGAATAGAAGTTCAGTTGCCTCCTGCAGTTCTCTGAGCTGTTGCTGTGCAATACAATATTGGAAGGCACTGCCTAGTGACCCAAAATCATGCTACAGACAAAGCCCTTCAGATTAAAAAAGGCTTTTAAACATGTAATGTTCAGAGTGAAATTTTATACTTTACCCACTACTGTAGAGATACAGGAAGAAAAATAACCTTGTTTTCTGTCTGGAGTAAATCTGGTAAAATGTGTCCTTCTCTTCTCCCTTCCGGTTCAGACCTTACAGGCTCAAAGCAAAAGAAGATACAAAAGACATAAATGAATATTTTACAATGTGAAAGTAGAAAATGGTAGAAAGCATGTTGTCATAGTGCTTTTGCACTCTGTGGGACGCTAAGAAAACTGGAATTAGAGGTCTTCCACCTTTTAGCTAATCTCACTAATTCTCTTTCTAATCAGCTTTATACAAAAACTGTGATCTGATGTGGAAGCAGAGTGTTTGGACATCGACTATTTCCAGCCACCTAGCAACAAAACATCTGAAGGAAGGTGGTCTCTTGACTCTCACAGGAGCTCAAGCTGCTTTATCTGGAACCCCAGGTAAAATGCAATGCATGATATCCCTGCACCATGGCTGCAGGGACAGCAGCAGTTAGAGATACCTGTTCTTCTGAGCATTCTTGTTTGTGAAGCAGCGGTTTCTCTCCCCAGTTGCTTGACTTCTAGTACAAATGGAAAATTGCTGCTGAAATATGTAGGGAAAGTGTAATTTTATAGTTAGCAATACTGAATTTCTCAAAGCTGGAGTGCAAACACATAAAATCAGTATTTAAATAATATTTGACATGATTTGGTGAAATGTACTTGGCTAATATATGATATAGGAAAAAAAGTCTGGAAATGAAGACTAGAAGCACACAGCAATCTGTAAGTCTTTAGATTAAGTTAATTTTCCTATTTGTGTTCTGAAAGACAGAGTCCTTATTTGACCAATTTTTCTGTTGGTGATGACTCAACTGATTCTGATTACTGTGCTTGTCCTGTTCATGTTCTGATTCCAGTCTACCTTTGCTTCAGACATAGATAAGCTTGTTGACTGTTGGCTTTGCCATCTGCTAGCTATTTACTATGAACTTTATTGGATTTTTAATCTCACTCCTTAACTGTGTTGATCTGCATGGAGGAAGAAATCTGGGAGCAATTTAAAATCAGAAAAAAAAAAGGCACTAACACACAAGCCCACAGGCAGCAAGAGGAAAGTTTGAGATAAATACTCCTATTTCCCAATCTTTTATTAGTGTCACTTCAACAATATTTTTATGAGACACAAATACTAAGATTTTAAAACATATGCAATATATGAATATAAAACTGTTCAGGAAAACTGAATTTATGAATATAAAACTTTTCAGGAAAAATATGCTGTATTTTCTAGTTAATGGTTTATCTTCTGTGTTTACAGCTGCATCTGTTATAGTCCAAAGATAAAAGGCATAATTTCCAATGTACTGCTGACTGACCACATAAAAATGAAAAAATGTTAATTCTGGCAAGCTTTCATGGTTTTTGTTTGTGTGGTTTTGGGAGGTAGGGACCACAACACAGGAATCAAAGAGATTTGCTTTCCCGTTTTGAACAAGCTGGTTTCAGCTAGTCTGGATTTTTCCAAAAATCACAGCAGTGCTTAGGGCAAACACATGCAACTTATTAACTTCAGGAAGAATTGGGAAAGAGTTGTTACTCAATTTCTGCAAATATGCCTTGCTAGGCTTGTTACTACGAGCTGTTCTGGAAGAAACAATGTTTTTCTTGTTTGCTGTTAGTGTTACCTTTCTTTTCCTATGAGAAAATGTTGTCTCAGATAATGCAAGCTGAAGAACGCTGAAAATCGCATTAATAGTTACAGCAGCTGTGTGATAGTGATGGCTAAGAAATGTATTAAGCATGAAAAGATTTAAGAAGACTTAGAGTGCTTGGTTTAGACAAGATGAGAATATGATAGAGTTGCAAATATTTTTATCATGACAATAAAATAAGTTAGCTAGTGCTGTCCGTGATTCCTCCTAGCAGAAACAGGTCCTATACAATTTGTCTAAGTGAATATAACAGAAATATTTCTACAATGCAAAATGCGTCTACAGGAACACTGGAAAGGGGCTATATAGATTGGTAGAAAGAAAGATAGAAAATACCTGACCTGTGTGCCTTATACTCTCATTGCTGTTGCTCTTGCAACTGCTAAATACCATCTGCCTAGAAAACAACAGTGTTTAGGAAGAAGTTTACTTTCCCTGCAGGTTATTTAGTAATTTTTCTACCATGAGGATTGTTTTGGGTTTTTATTCGTGGCTTTCCCTGAAGGCCCTGTCAGACCTGGGATTCTGACCAAGTGAATTACAGTTCAGGAGAG
Organism: Manacus vitellinus; assembly: GCF_001715985.3. Lineage (NCBI taxonomy): Eukaryota > Metazoa > Chordata > Aves > Passeriformes > Pipridae > Manacus > Manacus vitellinus. Next base: position 10,093,431 of record NW_021938789.1, on the reverse strand, counting down.
AAGTGAACTGTATATATTTGGGTCCAAACCTGCAAATACTTTAGTCATATGATAAAAATTAATGGATGATCACCTTAATAAAGTCTATGAGCATCTTCGCACTTACTGTTACATTTGTAAGCTCAGCCCTGTAGGTCACATCCTTCAAAGCATGTTTTGGTGCATAACTAAATGTGCTTAACTCAGTAAGCTGCTTATTTCTATAGTGCTGAGTAAACTGAGTTCCTGGATGTCTAATGAATGCTTTTGGGTTTTTTTCTTCCATTTTTTTGCTTTTAATATATATGTTTTAATATGTTTCGAAAGTCTGATTCTGTTCTGGCTGTGGTAAGTGGCCTTAATATTCACTAAACAGTCTTGAGTTTCTATCATGTTTCTGATGATATTGAGAGCTGTTTTGATTGTGCTCTAATTTGCCTGTTTTAAATTGTTAGGGATGATTGCCTATGGCATGGCCAAAGGAGCAGTGCATCAGCTTTGTCAGAGTTTAGCTGGTGCCAGTAGTGGCTTGCCATCTGGTTCTGCTGCTGTTGCCATTTTACCGTAAGTAGTTGCTTAGTTGTCTCTGCCTGTGTTGTTTTATTTAATTACTGCTGTAACCTAGAGCCACATAGATATGCTTGTAGTGTCCTGTTCACAGTACACAAACAGCTTCTCAGACCTCCTTACAGTTTCACAGAGAAAGGGGGTAATCTTGAAAGTGTGAACAAAATGATATCCAAGAAACCCTAAACATGGTTACCTTCCTTTCCTTTCCTTTGCAAAACTGTAGTGGATGTTGGGATTAAAATTTAATTCATTTTCAACCAGTTTGACTGTAGCCATGCATTAAAGTGTGATTTCTCTTTTTTTCAGTATAAATAGAACTCTAAAAATGATACGAGCTATTCAGCACAGTTTTAGACTTAGCTGTGTGATAGCAGTAAAGCAAAGGATTACTTGGCACATTTTCACTTGGTTAAAGATGCTTCTTCATAAGGTGCTGCATATCTATGCGTGATTAGTAAAATTAGGTCACTTTGAGGATCTGTGAAAAGAAAAAGTTTAGCTTGTATTTGCCTGTCACAGTTTTCTTTTTGATGAGGAAAGCTAGTAAGAAGTGGATGGCTTAGTAAGTCTTCACTATGTCTAATTTTATCAATTCTGCTGCAAAAATTAGAAGTATTTTTCTTGCTAGGTCTGTTTCTAAATCAGGACCCAAAAATAAAGACTAAAGAGTCCTATATGGGAACTTCAAACATTACCTGAATTCTCCCTGCTTTTGTTTTCCTCACACACATGCACACTCTTAGTGCACGTGTCTTTAGGTCAGAGAGTAAAGGCATTAAATGTGTTTGGATAATTGACAGCACCTTCCACTGGCATGCAGACTCCAAGATCACTGGATTTGTGCACATGCTGCACTTGTGTAGTTCTCGTGCAAAATTCTGCCCTTGAGTGAATTTTTCCAGAGTAAATATATCTTGGATTGTCAACAGCATCTCAGTGAGGGAGTTGTGAAAAGTTCACCCCTTAATATCATTGTGCATAGTGTAAATATATATAATCAAAGTCAAAACTTCCGATGTTTGTGCACTTAATCGCTGCGTTTGCAGCTGGCATGAGGCTGTCTGAAAACATGGATGTAGTGCACATATGCTGTGTAGTGCATGTGAACAAGCATATTAATGCCATTCCCTGTCTGCACGAGAGAGGTGGGAAGGGAGCTGCGGACTAAGTGATTGCCCTCATGGTCAACTCCTCTGTGAGCTGGAAAGGTGAGAGATTATAGGTTGGAGCCTTGGATAAACGTTGAAACTGATGACTGTATGCTGGTAACACGCTGGGAGGATGCAAGAGAAATCCATACCATGTGGTGTAAAAGTCAAGCATATGTTACAGCAATGATTTGAAGCAGGTGGTGCTCATCAGGAAAATGATTGTGTAAAGAAAAGGTTTGTCTTATCTTTTTTAATCACAGAGTTACCTTAGATACACCGGCAAACAGGAAATCAATGCCTGACGCAGATTTCGGCTCCTGGACACCCTTAGAATTCATTGCAGAGTGAGTATCCATGAGCAATTCCTCACTGAACCTCTTGAGGCTGCACCTTAGTGCATGTTCTTTTTAAATAGCTGCCTTGGATTTGAGTGGGGTTTTTTCCTCCATTGTCTCCTCATTGTGTATGTTTCTAAATCACATTGGGTTTTATTGCACAGGCTTCTGAACTGGAGAAAATTAGCCCAACTCCATCAAATTCAGCTTCTCTACACGAGTTATTTCAGCAAGGGAGATAGCCTTAAGGAGTTGGAAGCCAGAGAATCTCATAAAGCCTGTAAACAAATTAAATTGCAGACAGCAGGTGCAGGAGACACCTGTCTTAAAGATAAACTGCAAATAGGCATGTAAACTTGGGTGGGATTCTTTTTCTTTTAAACACTCTTTACTGCCTGGTTTACAGTGTGTTAGTTCAATTCTCTCAACTGGCAAAATTCCTGCTCTTGTTTAGAAAAATTCAATAAAGATATCTTTTTTCATCATCTACAAAGGCTTGTCTTGAATGATGTTGCAAAATGCTGAAACTTCAACTGTAGCTTATCTAATGGCAGGCTGCAATTATCTGCTTTACTGTTCTCATTCATTCTTAGAGAAGGTGCAGCATGAGTACTGCCTTCTGCCCTGTGATGGGGAGTAGCACACATTCCACTGAGGGTAAACTGTCAAAAGGAAGAAAATAAGGGTACAACTGTCTTGCCCCTTTGAGGAAAAACAAAGTTGGATATATGTTCAATTTTTACAAAGGGATTTACTCTTACACATTTTTAAAGTCTTTTAAAACTGATGCTGAAATTGGATTTACCTATTGCTAATTGTTCAGAGAGTAGTTTAGTTCTGACATTTGATTTCCTGTTTTATGTGAACTTTTTTAAGGTAGATGCCAGAGTCAGAAATGGTTTTGGTTGCAACTGTTTAGTTGCAGCCTATGCAGCTGTCTGATGTGGCTCTTTAAAAGGGCCCATCAATTGAATTTAGTTAGCCTAAAAAGGTTCATAAAAAGATCTTTAATTTATTGTGCTTTAGAAACTGGAGCAGAGTCTCTCAGAGACTGCTTAACCAGATGTTGTAGTTCTGCAAATTAATTTTTTTAAGTTTAACTTTTAAGTATTTTAACCTTGTAGGAGAATTAGGTTGATTGATTTGTTTTGTTTCTAATTCCCTAAACTTTAACCCCAGCTTTGAAAACTGAAAATCTCATTGTCTGTGCATCAGAAAACATCCAGTGTTGTTAAAGTGTTGGCAACATCTGCATCCTGGGTAGGATGCAGGAAATCCTTTCCGTCATGGCATTTGAATTTTGTGCCCTGGAAGCTGTTGTCAGATAGTGGAATGTTCCAACATGGCAGTTGCTATGTCTGCATTATTGCAAGGGTTGATGGACCTTTAGAATATACTGCACTTTCTGTATTGCATTTTGATAAGAAGTGTTCTGTGTTCTACCTAAAATGAATCCATCTTACTCAGCACTATTTTGGATGTCTTAAGGCTTTTTGTGCTTCTGCTGTGACCACTTTCATAGTTAAATATCGAAGTGTTATAATGGCCTGTTGGCAGAGTAATGGGTTTAGCAACTCTATCCTAGCCACAAAGCTGTGTTTCTAATATATATGTTATAAAGTCAACTAAAGCGGTGCATCTTCCACTTTCAGTTTTTTTTTTATCTTGGAAAAAACCTCACCACTCTGACATTTTATACTCCTGGTCTTTTCCTCTGAGATAGTCTGAAAATCCCCTGTGTGTGCTATAAAGCCCTAGGGTTTTCCCTGCACCTCTGCTCAGCTTTGAGGGTCTGAATCCAGTGATCGCATCACTGGTTTACAGAATGCATAGAAATCACTAGAGAGCAGTAGGAAAAGAAGGAAAAGTAAATAGGCTTTTATTTTATTTTATGCTTCCTGTCACTATACTTGATAGTAGTAGGGATTTTTTTATCCTCCTCAACTTGCTTTATCCATTTGTTTTAAAACAGAACCTTTTATGACTGGATAACAGGAAAGAATCGACCAAACTCTGGGAGTCTAATCCAGTTGATAACTACAGGTGGGAAGACGGAACTAGTTTCAGCAGCACATCTTTGATGTCAGTCACTTAAGGTGATGGAACTTCAGTGAAGGAGAAGCTGTGGAAAATCTGTCTATCAGTATAATTGGATGGTCTTCTGTATCCAGTGATTGTTATAGTTATGCCATTAATGGAACCAGATTTCACATAATATTTCAGTGCTGTCAGTTGTGAGCTATCAGCTTTTGTTTACCAAATAATATCAAGTACTTGTCTCTAAATGAAAGTTGCAGGCTTTAAAGTCTGTAGATGTTGTAATTCTGAGCATTATATGTCAACTTACCTGTTTTCTGTGAAATGGGAATAATGCTTAATGATGTCATGTGATCACATACATGGTTGGATTTTTTTTCTCTGTCAGTAAGTGTTTCTGGTAACTTACTGTGAATCTTTTAGTACTCTGTCTTTTTCTGTCTGACAATATAATGCCGCTGCTGTGTATTATGTTGGCTGTAAACCATAGGAAACATTGGAGTCATATATCCTGTCCTAGTTGTGAAACATTTTTCTTGTGAATGTTCCACTTGAGTTAATGGAACTGCATAGAGATTAGTCACTTGAGAAGGAGTTCCTAGTTTGCCTTACAGTTCATAAGCTGCTCTCAGGCCTACAGTTGTAGGATAAAACAGTCATTCTGTCAAATGATTAGTATGTCTTTCTGTTAGTCGTGATGGTTCTTCACTTTTTTAGAAACCAAAGTGCCGTAACGTTGTAGAAAAAAAGCATGCATGCACTTCTATTTGAATATGAAACTTTTTGTGCTAAATAAATGTATATTGTTTTATATACTGGGCCGTCTCTGTCACTGTAATCCCAATATCTAGATAACATTTTAATCAGTTTAATTGAACGTAGAGTTCAATTATGACAAAGGACTTAAATTTTTACTTATTTTATTCTGATCATGGTGCATAAAATATATTTCTGTGGTAATGATGCCAAATATCTACTAGCCATGCATAAATGTTTTCTTAAATTCAGCTACGTTACATGGAAATACAGTTCAGACACAGAGTGAAAGCATTGCCTGCTCTAAGCCTAGACTTACATGGAACCAGTGCTGTCAGATTTTTTTGGAACATCTTGAAAACAATTGAATATACTAAATTGTGTGTATGTTCTTTCTTTACACTTTTTTGTTTCTCAACTGCAGGGTTGTGTTGGGGAAGGATTTACTGCCATGAGTCAGGAAACCTTTTGCCACTGGGAAGGTTTATGTACCTGTGTCAATTTTAACATGGCATGATTGCCTGTTTGGTATGACTGTCACTTTGCTTATTTTGTTTTGCTGGATGTAGAGGTGGAGAGGGAGATTTTTCTGTCCTATCAAACCAGTCCAGGACTGTCAATTTGTAAATATGCTTTTGATTTTAAATGTAAAACTCTCATCCATGCTATTGAACCAGCAGTTTATTGGCTGAGAGTACAGACAGAAACTGCAAGGCGCTGGTAAGGAATGAAACACTGAGGTGTTGCTTGATTATCCTGGAAAAGGGGATAGCTACATACTACAAGCTAACATGATTTGAAGGCTTCCCTTTGCCAAGCTAGCTGAAGCAGTGAATAGTGTGAAAACATAATTGTGAATGAAAGACTTGACTGGATTAACTTTCATCAGTTGCAGGTATGAGCAGAAAGGTACAAAACCAACATTACTGAAGCTTGAGAGTGAGGATGAACACGAGTGTATGACAATGAGGCAAGTGTATATCAAGCTTGCAGATAAGAGTGAGAGATTTAATCTGAGGAGTTTGATGGAAAAGAGGCTTTATGTGACCAGTTTCATCCTGTATTTCTACAAATATTATTTTGGTTAATTGTCTAGGAGAAGAAGCTGCCCCAACACTGCAAACATCAGGATTGCCTGGCACCTTCAGCAGGCCCAGAGATATGGTGGTGCTGCAATGAGGAGGAGAGGTGTGGGCTGTGGGAACTGCGAGGAATTAATCCATGCTGAACACACACAGAGACACAACTGGAGACTGCAGGCCTGTTGTGAAGATTTTCACAGAATTACAGCATAGTTTGGGCTGGAAAGGACCTCTGAAGATTATCTAGTCCACCCCCCTGGTCAGGCAGGGATAACTTAACTGCTTCTTACAGAAACAGAGTACCTGACGAGTTTCTACTCCAGTGTTGATGAAAATCCCTGAATTGTTCATATTTTGTTATTTATATGGCACAATTAACAACAATGTAATACTGCAGATGTTAGAAGCTTATCTTCCTTTAATTTAAGGAATGCAATATTTATTAATTTCTTATATATATATTAAACACCTGGATTTATCTCATTTTTTATTTAGAACTCTACAAATTTTATACTAGTTTAGTAAGGCACTTTTCTATACAATCTCCTCTCAAAGATGCATACTACTATTTTTGAAAGAATGAAGTTGGTGAGGTCTGGGGAAAATTAAAACACATGCAAATGGCATCACATACAAATTTGCAGAGACAAAAACATGGCTTTGTCAGAATATCAGGGCATGAACATTTTTTTTATTCTGTACAAATACTTTTTTCCTACAGATTTAGAGAAATATTTTAATAAAACACAAATAAGTGTGAAAGAGATTTTTACATTAGGATATCAATATTATCATTACAAATCCAAAGACAAGAAGCTGGTTTTGACATTCCAGGTGTTAAGTGGGTGAGAACCTGAGCTGCAGTCTGGAAAGAGGATGTTCTGTGGAGCCTGACCCATGCAGGGTCCTGTTGCTGTCCAGAATCTTTGGTTCATTGCAAGACTGAGTCTGAAAACTTTTTGGAGTTCACTGGGAAGTGAAAGTCACATATTTTACCAACAGGTTTAATTTGTCTTTCAAAGTTATATTTTCATGGTAAAATTAGTTTTCTACCAATTATTTAATAACAATTGTCACAAAATACAGAATCATGCCCTGCATCCAAAGAAAAGAGATTGAAAGGTTTCCACATACGATGGTAACTGAGTCATTCAGCAGTTGTAGTTCTACACTAACCCAAAATTGCACTTTGAAAACTTTTGTTGAAATAATTAGTTATGCTAAACAAGCATGATTTTTTTTTTTAATGTAGTGGAATGAAAACCAACACCACAACAAAAAATAACATTTATTATCTTTCTTCTTCCTTGTATTGGCTCACTGGAAGAAAACAGATGGGGACTGTGGAGATGCTTCAGACTAACCCTCGCAGTGTTGAACAAGGTGAGAAGTAGGCAGACATCTGAAAAGCATTGCAGGAGTCAGTAGCAAATGTCACTTGACATTTAGATCCCTTGTCAGACACTGTCATTCTTGCACTTCCTGAAACACCACCTTCTGAAGGATTTGCTCTATAAATACGGCCAGTCTCAACGTGGTCTGCGAGGACTCTCGGGGGTATGATCACGGACTCCCACGGCTGAGCCAGGCTGATCTTCAGGAATGCCAGTAGAGGGCAGAGACTTCCAATGCATTGGGGAGATTTCTCTACTGCTAAGGAATATCTAACTATGTTCTTTTTATCAGTGAGGATTTTAGTTGTGCCCACAGCCTCTATTGAGAGGCTCATTCCCCTTTCTTGCTTTATTGCTCCCAATCCAAGCTTTCTGGCCTTTCCTACACCAAGCACATGCAGCCTATTCCATATACCACTTCCAGAAACAATTCCATCAGCTTCAAACAAAACAATCCAAAAAATGACAACAAACCCCAACAAACAACAGCAGCAACAACAACACACAGACACATAGAAAAAAAAATACAAAAAAAGAAGCCAGTGCTGTGATGAGAGTCCCGCTGCAGGGTGTAGCATTACTATTGACGTGTTATCAGCAAGTGGAGTGTCAATCAATATTCTGTAACAGAGATTTAAGGGCTTGGACACAATAGGAAAAGAAAGAGATTATTTAATTGCTGTACTGCACATAAGGATTATAGGAATTTCCTAACCATACCAAAAGAACCAGTATCTGTTCAGGCTGGACTGGTATTAACAAAGAGACAGAATTTGGAGACAAGGGATTTTGAGTATAAAAGTTTTAAGTCCTTTGCCTGTGAAATGAAGGAATGGATAATATTTTTAAAAAATGCTATTTAGGAGGTTAAAAGAAGTAGCAAGCCCCACGACTCATTTCTATATTCATTATCCAGTATCTTCTGTAGATAAAAACTAGACCACTAATCATAGTATTTTCCTTGTATGAACTTCTTCCTGAACACTGTTATTAAATAAAAATTACAACATTCTTACAAATGGAAAGGATAGAAAAGCCTTAAGATTGGAGGCCTGGGTTTCTATTTCTATTCCTGCTTTGACTAGTGGTCTGGTGGAAGAGTTTGAATACATCTCTGCATTTGCACCTCATATCCCAATATATATGAGACCATTTTAAAGTGCTTTGAGATCTGCTGATGAAAATCAGAACATTTGAATGAAATGCAGTTATCTCAGTGAGTACAATAATAGAAGCTCAAAATACCTCTTTTGTTCATTGAAGTTAATGTAAAATTTTGACCTCAAGCCAAAGTCATATCACTTTGCTACCAGTCATGTTTGGTGATTTGCAGAAGAAGTACTATGCCAAGGACTGTCTCAGCCAGGAAGTTTGTCCAAACTGTGTATCTGGTAGTAGACAGTTGTATTTTCTCTCCAGTACAACAGGTGTTAATTTTTAATGACTATCACAACTGGAATTTAAAAATACAGTGTTGATTTTCATTTTGAACAAACCATTTGCTCTTTCTATCAATGTACCTCAGTGAGACAGGGCTGAGGAAATTATACAAATGGGCCCCATATTAATTCTGGATCCACATGAATTAGTGTGATGGTTAACTTTTTTATTTAAGCCAATACACAAATATTACCTGAAAGAAAAGAGTGTCTTTGGCCCCCAAGAAGTTATTTTTTCCCATTGTTGCGGTTCTTCTCTTATGCTCAGACACACAGATTTTCTCCATCCTCCATGTGAAGAATGACCAGGCTTTTAAAATGCCAGCTGCTAGTTATCAAAATCAGTGCACACTATGCCATGCAGCAGGGCATAGCTATGTATGTCCTAAGTAAATGCCTCATGCATACAATTTTGCACCAATCAAATAAAACAGCCCATAATCCAGCAGAGGTTAATGATCTACTTTATCCACATTACCTGATAAATATCTTTCATGTGGCTAAATTTTGTTAATAACAAATTTTCTTTCTCCTTACAACCCCCCAAAAAACTTCTTATTTGCAAATTCAGGCCCATCTTCAACCAATGTGTTATCCTGCAAGGCTTTACACCATCTGTATAGTTAGCATGTAGGAAAACCACGCTATTAGCAGTATGAGGCTTCACAGACGTGTAAAAACATGTATCCTCCCCCCTCCCCAGTCTCAACTTCCCTTGTTTTCCCTGTGGATTACAGTCTCTCAGCCCAAATTTGCTCAGAGAGGTGTCAGGCAGTGTAGGAGGTTGAAGTGCTGTGCTCCTAATGGTTTTCTCCTCCACTTTGCCTCCTGGTTTTCCTACTACTCTGTCCGCTGGGGCTCCTGCTTTTGCCACCTTGCCAGGGGGTGGGTTGAAAGACTTGTCTGATGCAATTGCAGGCACACACCAAGTTCCTGCTGTTGGAGGGGGTTTGTCATTGTGCTGGTAGGAAAGAAGAGCCTAAGCCATGCTTAGCATACAAATATCTTGAGTGCTGTAGAAAAAGGCATGTGCAAGATACATGGAGCGGGGAGGACAGGTTATTAATGATGTTTAGCTGGCATGCAGTCATGAATTCACTTAAACATTTTTTTCTTGGTGGCTATTAGGAAGGGCCAAGTGGTGTTTGCCCTTATAGTCATCAGATGGTATAAAATACTGTTTGAAGGGGCAAGGACAGTTTCCCAGCTCTTTCTGTGGCTGCTCACTGGGCACTGGGTACAGCAGGCACCTGGGCAGCCCTGCAACATGCCCAGACATGTGGCTTCTGTAGACCCTGGTCACCAGGGCTAAACAAACAGGTGATTTCAAAACAACAGAGGTGGATGAAAGTATCTTTCTGAGAGCAAGAGTTGAATTTTCAGGCATGGGAATAGTTAATTGTTTCATGAGGATCTTACTTGAAACACTGTTTAAAATTGAAACAAAACAAGAGTTGTCACTCTTGAAGTGTCCACTATTCATTTCCAACTGGGAGCTGAGTTTTCAAATTAACATCTTCTCCTTAACTCTTGTGCCTTTAATTAGTAACTTGCCAAACCCACTGGATTTCAGATAAGGGGATACACCTCCTGTTTTTTTAACATCTGATTTTACAATTCTTAAATGGTTTAAGTCAATACTTTCTATTCAGAAAAAAGATATTAGGTTCATCTGCTGTTACAAACATCTGCTACAACAAAATTTCTTGGTAAACACCTTCAGGATTAAGGCTTTCTTAAAGCTGTAGCATATTTGAGCTACATTTCATCATTTCATGTATTAATTTCACCTGAACCATAGTCAACAGGGAACAGATGAAGACAGAGCAATTGCTTTGTACATGGCTGCATTATGTGGATTTCGTGCAGAGAGTCTGAATGTAGCTAAACATGTCATAATTAGGAAAATTCCTAATGTTTAGGGGTTTTTTCCTATAATGATTTTTCACCCAGGGTGGTATTTACAGGGTAATTTTGAAGTTCAGCAGGAAAAAAGAGGGATTGATCTTGAGTAGTTTTGTTCCACTTACTCTTTGTTAAACTTATTATTCTTTGTTCTATTTTTTTTTTTTTGGATCTCAATCAAAACCAATTTAAATGAGGCATGATTACAGCCACTGTGATTATAGGTTCTTTGGATTGCTGAACAAAGTGGGAGTGTTAATAAAAGATGGTCTCTGATGAGGGTGAACTCATGCTAGAGCTTTATACTACAGTCTATTCTGGTGCAGAACAAGTGGGAACAGTAGTGGAGGATCATGGTGATACTGAAGACTGAGATAAAATAAATGAGTGAAATGAGAAGAACACATAAGGGTATGAGGAAGAGGGGGTTGCTCTTCAAACTAAAAGTAAAGATACAAGCCCATAACACCAGCACATAGCAAGAAGTGGAGCTGTGCAACACTCCTGTTCCTATGCTGAGTAACAAAGCAAAACTAGCATTGTACTAACACTAATTGGCACCACTAATTTGGTGTGGTGGTATCAACATCATACTGAAGAATCAGCTTTCTAGGCAAAGAAGCAAATCACGGATTTATGACCAAGAGGGGAAAAACACTTGAGAGGTGAATTCGAGTTAAGAATTAGCTAAAGCAGACTTGAATATTAACAAGGTATTTTCTTCTGTTTCTTGACTCTTTCCATATTCAGGGAATGTGTTCTTTATGCAGTCATGAAAAATATAAACTAACTTGGAAATGTCCATTATAGGAGAAATTATCAACCAGGTGAAAGAAATGTATGTGTTCCATCAAAAAAGATGAAATTTTAACCCCTGAATTGTATTTCCTGAACAAACAAGTCTATTCTGTGTTGCTAACCTCAGAAAACAACCCTCTGCTTGACTGTTAGATAGATAAGAAAGTGGTTAGATGGTTATATCCATAGGGAAAAGTGATGGCTTTGGGGTGACCTAATTGTGGTCTTCCAGTAACCAAAGGAGTGTACAAGTAAGATGGAGAGAGACTGTTTTCAAGAACATGTCAAAGACATGTGAATAAAACAGGGGAGAATGGTTTCAAATTGAAAGAGAGTAGGTTTAGATATTCTTCCCTATAAGGGTGATGAGGCACTGGAACAGGTTGTCCAGAGAAGTCGTGGATGCCCCAGCCCTTGAAGTGTTCAAGGCCAGGCTGGATGAAGCTCTGAGCAACCTGGTCTAGTGGAAGGTGTCCCTGCCCATGGCTGGGGTGTTAGAACTGTGATTCTGGGATTCTGTAACTGTATGATCTTTAAGACCCCTTCCAACCCAGGCTGTTCCATGATTCTGTGATTCTCGTTGTGGTAATGCAGACCTCCTAAATGTGTGTCATGAATAACAGTCTGTTTTTCATACATAGGCAGAACAGCCCACTATTTTGATGGGAGTCTTCGTCAACCATACAAAATTAATATTAAAAGACTATCAGGTGCTTAAAGGTGGCATAAGTTGCGATTTGGATGAAAACATATAATATGGTTTAAATGAACCCAAGGGAAACAAATAGGTTTTCATTCTACATCCTTCTGCTTGTACCAGGAAATGGAACATCTGTAACACCACATCAGAAATTAAAAATGTGGTTCTTTTCTCTGTCAGCATCTTCTGTTTCTCTGAGCAGTTACAATTTCTGTGGCGAAACTAGAGGCAAAAGAACAACTTAGTGGAAGGAGTGGGTGAGACAGAAGATAATGCATAAGATTGGGACATTGTGACCTATAAAGTTAATTGGCTAGTGGGAGGGATGTAGAAAATGGAAGACAAAGTCTAGGATCATTCTGCAGCTGGAAGTCAAGTCCACCTCTACAATTTTCCACCACAGCCTTTTACCACTCTTCTTGTTCTCGGTTACCTCCAGGCTAATTTCAATAATAGCAGCCTCCCCACTATGTTTCCTGCTATTGCCCTGCTTCTCTGCATCCCTCTTTTATTTTAAGGAGTGTAAGAGATGAAGTTCAGTCTCCATTCAGTTCTTTCCACTTTTCAGAAGTGTCTCAGTCTGAAGAGACTAGAATGTTTACTAAAGAGGATGAGTTATGAGATAGACCAAGCTCCTCTCTCTCAGCAATTGTAAATTCAAAATTAAGGGGCTTTAATCGAGGAAGTGTGGTAAAAAACAGAAGAAATAACAACTCTTTATTAAAAGATATATGTATGTTGGCAAAAACAGTAACAGAACACAAAAAAACTAGACAGTAGTCCTAGAAAAAAAAAAAAAAGTCTGACTGAATACTTCTCTGTCCTTTAGCGCAGTCCTAACTGTGACCTGCAGGGGGCGCTGTTGGATCACTAGAGGTCACCATGTGGGGAGAGGGGCCCGGGGGGGAAGGGAGGGCGGTCCCGGAACGCGGGAGAAGCCAAGAAGGAAATGGGGGACCCTTCCCTCAGTGGGAGGAAAAAGGGAAGGGAAGCAGTTCACTCCCACGGGACTCACCACTGTCCCAGGTGACGGCGTCTCAAAACTTCTCCTTTCTCTCCCACGGGCACGCAACTCTCCAATGAAACACAGCAAATCCGGGGAGCGGGACAGCCAGGCAAGTCGAAGCCAGCAGTCTGAGCTGATCAGGATGAGAAGCTAAAAAAAAAAACAGACCCCCAGTCTCTCTCCCCAAATGCCTGCACGCAGACCCCCCGTCTCCCTCTGAGAGCCAGCTCCGCAGTCTGACCCTCCCCTCTCCGAGCAGAGCCAGCCACCTCCCAGCCTCTCTGATGGGCCATCAGCGAGAAATGAAGTCTGGTGAGCTAGTTCTTTTGTAAAGCTAATTACTTCTCTTCCCCCTTTTCCACTCAAACTTTGTCTTTCCTACAGTGGGGGGGGGGGGGGGGAGCAGGGGAAAGAAAAATTCTCCTGAATTTCTAACCTATAAGAAGGAGACATTCAGATAACTTGCCATAACCAGTATGAAATATCACAAGGGGGAAGACTCTGAATGTAGCTATCAATGCTTCAGTGCTTGCCATTGGTCATGAAACTGGCCTTTTGAGTTTTAGTGCCCTGAGGAGAATGTTCTCTTCTGTTTCCAGCTTAATAACCTGAAGTTGTAAAATGTTTCACGGCAAGTGCAGTGAAAATGAAACTACAAAATGTCCAGTTCATTGTTACTCACAGTCGATCTTACCCTGTCAAGAACCCCATCTCTGTAGCCATTTGAAGCCATTATTTGAAAACCAAGTTGTCTTCCATTCACTGAAAAGTTAGTGTTGGAAAACTAAACATTTCATTGGTAAATTTTTGGCTAATCAGATGTTCCTTGTCAAGTGAACTAGTGTAAGACAAAGTTGGTCTTACAAGTTCCAAATCAGATTTTTGCTGTGTTAGTGTAACATGTGTGATTCTTTTTAGCACTGATTTTAGGCATGCCAAATTGAAACAACTTAAAAAAGGTATTTCAGGACCTTTACAAAGTCCTGAAATCCCTATAGATCCTAACCCTGAATGTGGCTTAGTGGTCTCCACTGTCACCCAGTCCAGCCAGATATTTCTGACTGTAATACAGACTGGTTTTAAATTAACCCAGGTACGGCAAAAGTGCAGGCATCATAGGTCAAGGTTCAGCCTGAGCTATTTACTCTGCTTTAAAACAGTTAAAAAGAAGTCATAAAAATGCATCTGTCATCATCATGGCTAGGCTTCATGAACGAAGATTTGGGAAGGGCTCTACCCACAAGCACGCTGGTGGCTAAAAAGGTCAATATGAGATAGGCACGTCCAGTTGCAAAAGGCACAGCAGAAAGACCCCTTAGGTGGTATATTCTGCAAGGCATGATTCTTTCTGCATAGTCTTTTCTCCTCAAGAGTGATCCTGCGGGCATTCTCAAAAGCATCAGCAGTGTTATAGATGGTGTGTCTCCAGACCTCCCAGTTGGAGGCCAGAGTAGACCAGTTATGTTGATAAATATGGCCAAGGCTGAGATGTTGTTTCAGGGAGTCCTTGTATCCTTGTATCTTCTCTTTGGGGGTCCTCTCATGCAGCAGCCAATGGCAATGCACCTGGAATCTTACCTAAAATGCCTCTCAGAGTCTCGGACTGGTCAGAAAGGAATAGGACAAAAAAAAATATGCTTATTCAGTTCATTTTTATTTTGGGTACAGTTGGACAACAGTGTCTCAATTAGTGTCTCAAGTTAGCATGCCTGTTTCTGTCCCGCTGTACCTCTTCCTTGCTCTTCTAGTGCTTGATTCTAAAATTCTTTCCCAAAATGCTCTCTACTGCTCACTGTTGGAAACAGAACGCCAAGACAGATGGACTTTGGCTGTGGTGTAATACACTAGTTCTTATATTTTTTTGCATTTTTACAGCTTGCTACTATACAGACAGGTCGAACCTGGACATTAGAATAAGGTTCCAATCATTAGATCTATGAGATTTTGGAAAGCCTTCTCAGTGGGATTAGAGAAAGGCAAAATACTGTCCTGTCTTCTAGATGGAACTTGTTAAATTTATAAGTATTGTGTGATGTGACATGTGACATGAGGGGTAAGCCCTGCTAATCATAGGAGCTTTCTTCATTCCAATGCTTTTTTTATTTAAAACACCCACAATATTCTGCTCCTTAGGAGTCTCTTTTGCACCTCTGGAAACCAGGAATAAGGCTGTTTAAAGATGATGAGATGAGTGCTGGCAGTGGAGATAGCAACAATCTGCCTTTCTCTTGAGAGTAAAACAACAGGATATATTGCCATTTGATGGCAGATGTCAAGAGTCATGGAAATTACAGATTAAAAATAATTTATGTAGGAAACAGATTTTACATCTCCCAACTTCTATTTTGAAAGAGTGTCACATTAAAGTACCATCACATAAATGCATCATGGGAACAAAGAATATGAGAAAGGCTGTGCACTAACAGTGACCTACATCCCGGGGCATACCAAAGCCTCAGTAACATCAGACAACATCTTCAGAGTGGCCATTTAACTGTCAGCCACATGATTTGTAGCTGGCTGCAGTAAGGACTGAAAATGCAGTATGTTAGGCACACATATAGAGGGGAAAAAAAAGTGAAATAAATTGGCATCACTGAAGTTTTAATTCAGATTTGAATTTGAAAAGGGGGAATTCCCACTCACACCACTCATTTCTCTAATTGTGAGTTGTTTGTTAGGAAGGGCTTGGTTTTTTTCTCCTTCCACTGAAGGAAAAAAAAGTACAGATATGAAACACAAGTTCAAAATAAGTGCCACATAAAGGGGAGCGCAGTATCTCTGTTGCCTGTAGACTATCAACTTAAACAGACAGAGATTAACTCTGAGCTAAGGCAGGAGTCACGGCCTATGAACCAGTCCCGGCCTTCGAGAAACAGCAGTTTTTTTATAATTAGTGTCTCTTCCATCTTTAAACTATTTGAGATTCTTCTTGCTGATTCTGCTCAACTGCATCAGTATAAGCCCTATGATCACTGGCTTTCAGGTGTCTCTTCAAGCCTATCCCTGCAGTGCCTTTCTTTTTGTGGTTCTGCTCTTGCCTTGTGGAGCGTAGGACAGAGTTGTGCAGGGAGGGGGAACCAGCAGCATGGAAATGTGTTTCTGGCTCTGCCTCCTGAGGAGAGGGAAACTGAAATTCTGATATGATGTAACATCAGTACTGGTTTTCTCTTTTCAGAGGACACCTGCTCTGTGTTCAAGAACGGTGGGGGAGCAGCCACCCATATGCCGGCAGACACTTAGGAGTTGGGAGCACAAACAGCTGTTATGTTGAAGATATCTGTGGGAGAACTTGAAGACCACTGATTCTTGTAGACTATGACATTTCTATGATATTTCTGTTGCTGCAATTGTTGTGGTTGGTCATGCAGCATCTGATTGTAACAGCATGTCTGCTGTGCCCATGGAGTAAACAGCTGTATTGTATTTGGGTAGCGTGTCTTGTCCTTGACAAAAAACACTGGTTCAATTAGTTGTTTCTCTAAGGCCAGGAGATAGGATTCAGAAAAAAAAAAGAAGAAAAGAAAAGCTTCAGTACTTAGAAAAATCCAAGCAGATGTTATTGCATTTCTCCATGAAATAGATCTGCTGTTGCTGGTGTTCTGAATGATGGCTTACAATCATGAAGAAAACTTTAGTTTAGATCACAGGTGAAGAGTGTCTAAGTTCCCTACCTTTAGTCCTTAAAACCAGGAGCTGCTCTGTTACTTTACTGGCAATTTTTTAACCATCCCTCCTATTATCAATAACCTGAGAGACAAGCAGCAAGCATTTTCTTGCCCCTGCCATGCACAGTTTTTTCAGACACAGGTAAATATAAATTATAACCTGTTCTGTGAGCCTAAAATTTCCCTCTAGCATGGCCCTTTAAACCTTTATTCCCCCTCAAACTGAGATCCCTAAAACACATGTATAGAAATGAAACTGCTGAGGTGACAAAACCACAGTTCCAAACAGCCTTTATGTTTACTTCATGATCTGAAAATCTTGCTTATTGTCTCTTCAGGTGAATAGAAGGAGTGCTAGTGTGAAGACAGGATGAGTTTGAGGATGCAATGAGCTTGAGGAGTGCAGGAGGCACCATCAATAGCTCTTCTGTTTAATGATCAGCTAGCACCAATTTCTTTTCATGGAGTTCAACAGTAACTTCCTCTCTTGTTCCAGATTAATCATTTCAAAAAACTGCTTGGTTGGAAAATATAGGATTGGTGGTGGATAGATTTTAATCTTGGAATTTTTTCTTACAGACTTACATGGCTTCACTCTTCCATCCACCATGTACTTTTTCTTCTAGGTGTACTTTGTAATATTTGCATGGACACAGTTTTTACTATAAACCTTCTTGAAATGATGCAGAGGCCAAATCCTATTTGGATACTATAACTTTGTGGGAAACTTAAATTTTTCATTACCTTGACAGAATCACAGAGTTGTTAAGGTTGGGAGAGACCTCTGGAGATCTAGTCCAGCTCCCCTGCCAAGGCAGGATCACCTAGAGCAGATTACACAGGAACATGTCCAGGTGGGTTTTAGATGACTCCAGAGAGAGAGACTCTATGACCTCCCCGGGCAGCCTTTTCCAGTGCTCTGCCACTCTCATTGTAGAAGTTCTTCTTCATGTTGAGATGGAATTCTTGTGTTCTAATTTATGGCCATTGCTCCTTGTTGCCTTTTTTGAAGATGGGAGTAAACTTGGCATTCCTCCAGTTGTCAGACATCTCTCCTGTTCTCCATGATTTTTCAGAGATGATGGAGAGTGGCTTAACAACAACATCTCCAGCTTCCTCAGCACCCATGGGTGCATCCCATCAGGGCCCATTGATTTACAGATGTTAAGTCTGTCTAGGTAATCTCTAATCCAGCCATCTACAACTGAGGGGAAGTATTCCTTTCTCCAGCATTCTTCTCTTGCCTCCAAGGTCTGGGACGACTCAGGCCTGGCCTCAGCAGTAAAGACCAAGGCAAAGAAGGAATTCAGCAACTTCACCTTCTCTGTGTCTTCCAGGACACCCTTTTGATTCAGCAGCAGCCCCATGTTTTTGCTCTTCTTCCTTTTGCTGCTGATGTACTTGTAGAAGCCCTTCTTGTTGTCCTTGATATCCCTTGCCAGAATCAATTCCAAGTGGGCCTTGACCTTCCTCATCACATCCTTGAATACTCCGATGTTCCTACAGTTTTCCCTTGTGGGCTGTCCCCTCTTCTACATCCTATACATTTCTTTCTTCCCTTTGAGATTTGGTAGAAGCTCCTTGCTCACCCATGCAGGTCTCCTACCTCCATTGCTCAATTCCTTTGTCATGGGAGTACCCTGGTCTTAAGCTCTGAGGAAGTGATGTTTAAATACTGATCAGCTCTCTCTGACCCCTGTTATCTTCTACAGCCCTAACCCATGGGATTCCTCTAGGGGTACTTATTATTTAGTTACTGATGACTAAAATGAGCTTTCATAGAATCATACAATGGTTTGGGTTGGAAGGGATGTTAAAGCCCATCCAGTTCCAGTCCCCAGCCATGGGCAGGAACTACCACACAGCATAAGGAAACTATGGATTTCATCTGCTAATGATCAGATGTTACTGTGTAGGTATGTATTTATCAATTAAAAAACCCCAAGGCACCAGTTTATATATCATGGCAGTAAAAACATGTGGGGAGGCAAATAAAGCAGGAACAGGGATGTTGAGTTAAGGGTTAAGAGGGATCTTCATTTACATACACTAGGACAAATATACTGTATTTCAAAGCAATAATTCATGACTGAAGGTTCACTGGTTATCTATATGAGAATCAAAGCAAGAAGCTTTCTTCAAAGGTATCTCAGAAGTCTAAGACAAGAAGTCTTTGGGAAGGATTTAATCAGATCCTACAGCAGGGTGGTTCTGGTCCAAGTACAAAAATAAAATCACTAATTTTCATATAAACAGCCACTCTCTAAATAAGTTTAACATAATAGCAGAGTCTCACATGTATTGAAAGATTTCAAAAGTGAGATGGATCCATGTACACAAATTGACACAAAAAATTTCAAGTTTTATTTTGAAGATTTGATTATTTATCTCAAATGCATAATGGAGGTTCTGCTTTGGACATCTCTTTTCTGCAATTGTGTTCACAAGTTAACTTGATCTACCAAAGCCAGTTATCTTTTTAGAGGTATTGCAAAACAGTCTATTTTAAGAAAGAGAGAAAGAAAAGGCAAGAGTAGGATCAGATGCTTTTTAAAAGCTCATTTAGGGAAAAGAAAAGGTAATTTAATACTTTGTAATGTCTAAAAGGCTTGATTTAAGGCAAAATTACTAGCCAGTTTAGATTATTTTAGCACTAATGGAATGAAATTCTCCTTTTTTTTTATAGTTAAGTCTGTAATGAGGAGATTCAAGCTGACTTAAAGTAGTAAATAGATTATAAGTGCATTTTGTGAAATTAGAGAAAAGATACTTTATTTTTATGTATATTACATTTAACTATCAAACTGCTTTCAAAAATTCTTCTTTCAGATAAGGAAAAACCTGTCCTCTGCCTTTACTTCTACATAATGTTTTTGATGCGTAAATGTACATAAAAATTGGACAACAATATGAATGTATGTGTGAGGAAATTTTATTGTACACTCTTTTCTTCCTTTATAAAAAGAGAGGAAATGGGGAAAATGCAGTAAAAAAATGAAAATAGTTAATGGGAAATTTAATCGTGACTAAACCAAATTTGGTTTCCTATAAGAAACATAGATGGAAAAAATTACCATCTGTTTCACTGAGAAGTGCTGAAACTTGTCTTTTTAGCTAGTTGAAAAAATAGCTTGAAATAGTTGAAAAAATAATAAAATAGTCATGTTCTTTATTTCAAAAGATTAATCATCTTTAGGATGTGGTTTCCTCCTTTCATGGCATAGGAGGAAAACAGCGATACTGCTTAATGTCAATACATAGGATCCAAATGCTCTTCTAGTCTACTGTGTCTTTGAAAATACACTTTATCTGAATGTTGGCAATCCAAAGATTGCATGAAATATTAAGTTAATGTGGATTTACAGTCTGCCAAGTATAAAATAGAAGAAAAAAATACTGAATAAACATTTTTGTTTGCATAATAGAAGTACTGTGCCAAATTACAACAAACTTAAGAAAGTCATTTAGTCACACTAGATAAAAGAATTATTTTTCTTATATTCACCCAGTGGCAAAATGATATGTAATCTCTGTCTGGAAGATCTATCAACTTGTGTTCCAACTCTATGCATTCCTTTTTAGTACTTTGTACTAAACTCCTGTCAGTGTTTATGTGAACCTTTTCCAGTATCATCAACATCAGTGACATTGTTCAAATGGCAGCAATATCAGTACAGTTATTAGCAGGTTCCTTATATTCACTACATACACATAATTTTCTTTGCTGTTCAGTGCTGTCAGCCATAATCTGGCAAAGATTGCAGATTGATGTCACAGAGTTTCATGAGATATGTTTTTTATTTCACTCATTATAAAATCATTTGTCTTCTCATTGACTTGTGTTTTCTTTTTGTCTATGCAGAGTTAGGACTAAGGAACGCGACAAAAGGAGAAGAGAGGAAAGAATGGATGGGAGTGGATACTGGGGGGTTGTTTTTCAAGTGGGATGGATTAGTGGAGTAAAACCTCTTGTAGAATCTCCCTAAACAAAAAAGGATTCATCCACATTATACCACAAGAATTTCCTCCCCACTCGGCCTTTCGCTCCCCTAGAAATCTTCCTTCAATTTGCTTAAGAAAGGAATGTTTTTTTGCTTTTCTTTTGGTGGATATGTGGATCTATCTATGTATGGACAGCACTATTTTATACTAAATTTCAAAAAGCTTTGGAATAGGAAAGGAGGGATTTTAGCCAGACTTAACAGGCATCATTCAGCCAACAATAGAAAACAGTGGTTTAGAAAATGAACAAGGTTGTGCCTGTCCAGCACATGGTCACAGAACAAGTGAAGTGCACCAAGGAGTCCTGATTCTTCACAGGGAGTCTTGATTCTTCATTAGCCTTCATTTAGGCATAAACACTACTTCTGCACTTATAGAGCAAGAGGTGTTAAGTTGCTAAGGATCATGTTGGGATACTGTATTTTATGGGCTTTAACTGCCTTTGCTGGGAGTCTGTATGTGCACAACCAAAAATAACCTTGCACCCTATACTCTTAATTTAAAAGGTTTTCTATGCATGATAAAGAGAAAATAATTCCTGAAATATTTAATTAGAATAATATATTTTAAGAAAACAAAACCAAAATATTTATGGCATTTTCTTATTCCTCACAACCTGTGGGCAATGTGCAAGTAGTACGTGACTGAATATTTAATTGCTGGCATATTAAAAAACTTTGAAAAAGTAGAGCTTATCAGGGAATGGTCTATAAAAATTATTTTAATTTGTGCAAATGCAAGGATTTTTTTAACTGTTTAATAGGGTAGATTGGAGTTTAATATAGAGAAAATGCTATTTTCATTCTTCCTTGTTATTAAATGGTGTTGTCTCTCTTCCTTCCCATTAAGCTTAGTATGTTATTCTCTGTTACATTGTAGAAATCATGAAAATATCCTACTGAAACTACTCCAGTTTTTTTTTTTTGTTCGTCATGACTATGAGGTCAAATAACACCAAAAACCTGTTCAATGAGCAATATGAAAACCTGTTAACATTAATTCAAGGAGACAGTTTAGCCTGAAATGTATGAGACAAAACCATTCATTTTGCCACTCTAAAAATTGCACATTTTACTTGTTAATGTACTTTATGCAGGAGATGTAGCTATAGAAGTGTTCAAATTCTTAATACTCCTTCTGGCTTTGAAATGTAATTAATTGTTTATTAATAATTAGGCACCCAAAATAAAGGCATAACAACATGTACAAAAATCTGAGAATCTTAAAATAATCACAAGTAATAAATTAATTTGATAGAACATCTTTCCAGACTTTTAATTGCGTTTATAACCTGTTTACAACAAAGGTATAATGTTTACTCAAACAATGGCAGCAAATCGCAATGCTGATTTCACAAACATGGGAAGGGTAAAGCTTGGTTTTTTCCCTTGGCTGCCACTTGGGCTTGTCTGCTCTTCTGCTCAGTTTGGGGAACAACCAGTGGTGTGCTACCATAAATGTCTGAAGGAACAGCAATGGTGCAGGTTGGATCTGTTACATACATAAAGGGAAGTTATTTTCTTTAAATTTGACAGTCTTTGAGGTCATTATGGGAACACGTGTGTGCCGGTCTGCCAGTACCATGCTAACACTTTTCCTGTAGTATCACCAACCTTTATTTTTTCCCTCTTAGGTATACCTTTGATTTATGATTTTTCAGTGTTATGTCAAAATTATTTCAATAAAAGGTCCTGCTGGGTCCAGATTGCTTGCACTGTGCTCTTCTGATTTGACATAAACAGACATTCAGGACTGAATGGCTTTCTTGCCATCACTGCAGGCTTTCACTGTAAATATAACAATTTCAACAAGGGCTGAATTACTCTTCCTTTAAGCACGCCTGCTTTCTATTTCATGTATTACTGACAATCTACTAAGGAAGAAAATTGCAGTCAAAAATCATGGCAATTCAGGTTGCCACAGGATAGAGAAAGCAACCATATAAAACGTTAATTATCACAGTACGTGGAAGAAAAATTTACTCAAATTTCCCTCAAACTGAAGAGTAATGCCTCGCACAGTGTTACTTCTGGGCTAATGCTGAAATGAGCTTTGGAAAGTAAATCAATGAGTAAAGGCATAATACAGTAGATTTATGTATGCTGTCAGTTTCTAGGCAATATAATTATTGTCAGTTTTCTGCCTCTAGCTACTTTCTTAGCTTCTGGGAATAATGAGAGAATGTGTTCAGCCATGTGACATTCTTTCCTTTGCTGAGCTAACCGCTGTTTCCCTTGCGGTGAATCTTGCATTTTAAAGAGCTCTCACACATTCTTCCTTGAGAATTTTGTAAAATACCATGTGACAAAAACCCATTTTACAATATTGTAGCTAAAGTGGCTTTCCATATCACATAGGCTGCTGAGAAATCAATGTCAAGCTTGGATCCACAGCAATGCATCGCCTTAAATAAACTGCAAGTCAAAAGATGCAATTCCTCAACTTTACAGAAAGCTGCAGAATGACCATATGATAGATGGGCTTGATTCATCATGACAATGTGCTGCACAGTCAATCCCTTCTGAATATTATTTATTAGGAATGTTTTTACTTTGTTCCCTTTCTGCTTGTTGTCCTCTCTTTACACCATTAGCTCAGAATGATCCCAGATCCCACAGTTTAAATGACTCTCCTTAACATCAGTCTTAATCTGACTATGAGAGCTGATGAAATACCATAATGTGAAGTCTGTAAGGTTAGCAGTTGTTTAGTCTGTAACTGTTTCAGAGAAGAAAGAGTGTTTTTTCCAGTTTGTAGACTTGATCTTGGACAAGAGAAGCGACATTTTCTAAAGCTTTTTTTTATACTTCTTTTAAATTAAATGACAGTGAGGATTGCTCTTGTTTTGTAATTCTGTGGCACTGTGAGATATGACTGGTTAAACCCTTGGCACTGCAATTTGAATGTGCAGAGTCGTATTGGTAAAAATGATAAGTAGCTTTCATTATCGCTGCTATGTTCTGTCTTGCCTTTCTTATAGGCCCATGCATTTTGGATCAAAGTATTCACAGAGGTGTATGCCTAACTAAAAATGCATCTTTGTATTAGGAAAAATGTTCAGGCCTGACTGCTGATTCTTCGTAAGAAAGGAAAAGCGATATATCTTTTGTAGTCTGGGGTTTACTGAGCACAAGGGATGTGATCAGTAACATCTGAGGTCAGACTAACTGGTTTCAGCTGCTGACTGTAGAATTAATGATGTCCCTGTTTCATTGGAGGGAGGCAGGGGAAAACCAACAAAATTACTTGTTATCTCTATGAACTGTATCTGAGAGAATTTTATTTGAATCTGGATTTTTTGTTTGTTTGTGTGTAAAAGAGATTGACTTGTCCCCTTTCACTCCTGCTAAGAAGTGACTCTATTGTCATTTTAGTTAATTTGTGTTACAAACTAGGAATGCAATGAAAACACTTTGGGAAATGGAAATGTGATCTTAAAACTTTCTTTCAAATTTTGTGAAAAAGAGATTATGTCTCATTAACATTTTTCATATTTGTGACTTAATGGGAATTAATAATAATTTCTATAAACGATAGAACTTAATGAAAATTAAGTGCTAAAATGCAGAAATTTTCCAAAATTTTTCCTGTTGTTTTAATAAGAGCTGGCTGGAAATTAAAAAACTAGGTCAAAATCAGGCAAAGTACCCCAAAGATTTATTTAAGCTATAAAGTTATCGTTCTGTAGGATAAATGTGCAGAAAAGTAGCCAGTTGGTAGAAATAAAGCTTTTACGCTTTACAGACTAAATAAGAAATAGTTTTACCTATGGTGTACCTGTAACACACTTACACTTGGGGTGCAAATATGGCATCAGTGCTCAAAAAGTCTGTGATAGCTTAACATAGCAAATGTAAAGTTAATGTTGTGGGGTAACATTCCACAGAAGTACTTGATGTGTCAGGGGATTACTGCATTGGAGATTAGACAAGGTTCTTAATTCTGGTTAACAAAGTAATTAATAGAATTTCTTTTCCTTGATAAAAGGGCGTGTTAAACCAGGATTAAAATGTGCTATATGGAGTAATTTTAAGATATTTGTGCAGTAGTATTACAGAGAATAAGAATAATAATAAAAGGATAAGTTTCATTTTGTCAGCCACGCGAGATGAAGTGTGGGTTCATGTGTTTTCATGAGAAATAGACAAAGGTTTCAAGGGACTATAAACCAACATTTAGGTGACTACTGTGATGAGCAGTGCATAAACAGCCCAAAAACTTGAGATATCTAACCTGGGCAGAAGTTATCTTATAATCTCTCTGAATTTACTCATCCCTGTGAGTTCTCTATATCAGAGTTGCTGTGGTGGGTTATTTAAGGTGAACAAAGGACCTTGACAGCTACTTAATTCTCCACTGTTTCTGATAACACTCTCAAGGCAGACAAAAATCAACTCTTCAGTGCCATGTTACCTGTGCTGCACAGGTATATCCAAAAGATATCTCTCTGCCTTGAGAGTGTTATCAGAAACAGTGGAGAATTAAGTAGCTGTCAAGGTCCTTTGTTCACCTTAAATAACCCTCCACAGCAACTCTTAACTGGTTGCAAAAGCCAGCCTACAGTGTGTGTTCTTTTCTTTTGTCAGTGTAACCCAGGCAGCTTACAGAAAAACGAGAAATAGTGAGGAATACATTATGGTATTAGACAATAAGCTACTGAAAATTGCCGAGCTAATTAAAACTTCACAAAGTTTTTTAAATGTCTGATAAGGCTATTTTTGTATGTCATATTAAGACAGTAACAAATTATTTGAAAACCATAAAATTAAGCAAAATTTATATTTTTAGATTTTTTTTTCAGTTCCTTACTATTTTTTTTTGTTAACATAAAAAGGCAATTGATAGAAATCCAACAATTTTAGACTCCAAAATTAAATTACATTACCTGTTGAAGTTCTTATGCAATATTATTCTATCATTACTGCTTAGAAGTTTTACTGTAATAATAAATTTCATGTGTATCAGTCCAAGATGCTGCTATGTTTGTTTGATTACTACTGATGCAAAGGGTTTGTGGATTATGATCCTTTCATTTTTATTAGTTTTTTTTCTGAACATGCAGTGTACTGTTTTGTTTTTGGAAATTAGTAATGAAAAGTGTTTGTCATGCACCTAGAACAATTAATTATCTAATAAAGCTACTCACATATCTTTAACTATGCTAAAATTTAGCTTATTTCTTGCACATGGTATTTTCTTTATATATTCCTACTGTGATTGCAGTAGCCACTGGCACCTACCATGTATGGCAAAGTCCTCCTGTTAGAAATGTCACACGCATCCATTTTTAGGATGGGCTAAAGTTCCTTACAATGTCAAATCTAAAAATTTCACCCAATTTTTGTTACTAGCTGACGTTAAATCATAACCTTTATGATTTGTACTTTTAAATGCAGGCTTCCTGCTTGTATGGCCATATCATTTGTTTTAGATCCCAGTTTGAGTTCTCCCAGAAGAATCTATGATCCTCTGAGCTCCATCTTTGAGAAACTTGTCTTCAGTGTTATCCAAACCTGATTTTTATGTGTCTCTGGAGACAGTTCCATGATGTCAGCTGTCTTATTGTAGGACATGCAATTTTATATAGTTACAGAAAAGTATTTTTGGTAAATAAAAAACAGTGTTTGTCATTTGGAAGATAAGAAATCTAGAAAACTCATAAGGAATCCAAGGACAATAGGGGAGAAACTCAAAGCTAATGATAATGAGGGGTTAGAGAAATCCTAGTGGTGCTATAGATCTATTACCAACTGGAGATAATTTAATCATTAATAATTATATAGAAGATGTAGAAATATTTGGAAAGACTTTCTGTTCTGCACTTGGAAAGCCATCTGTTTGCATTCCATGAGGATAAGAAAGTACTTTCCAAGGCACATATAGTCATTAAAGGATAAACGCTTTTAGAGTTGCAGATCATTTGTACCAAACAGTCTTTAAAGAACTAAAAAAACATCTGGCATGCTGGTAAGATATTTAATAAATCTTGAAGTACTACACAAAATTCAGAAAAGCCGAAGGGAGAAAATGTAAATATTAAAAGAAAAAGGACAAGTTAGATAAAGTAGCCTATGGTACTGTGTTTAGATAGATGGAAAAGTGGATACAGAAACGTAACGGTCTTTAATTTTGTTTTTCTCCGTGAATCAAAAGGTTTCATCATCTGGAAGTAGAAACTGGAAGATTAATATTAGAAAAAATTTTAATAGGAGAAGTGATTAAGCCATTGCAAAACAAATACGAAGAGAAGGTGTGGATATTGCATGAGTTGAAGTCCTTAGATCAAAGTCATATACCTTTTTGGGAGGTATGTTTGAGTCAACAACAGCTTAAGGATTCCATATTAAATTTGGTACATGGACTGTACATCACAGAGATCAAACCTGATAATCTAATGGCTGACAACTCTCCTGGGTTTTGACTTTAACAATATATCAAGAGCTTCCACTGTATTTCAAGCTGGGAAACTGATCTGAGCATTATGTGAACATGATGTGTCTGTTCACACTGGGGGTAATAAAGGTAGACACCCAGTTTATCTTAAAATAACCTTTGCATCATATTCTTCAATTATAATTTTCATAATGTTTCTCATCAGACAAGAAATTTTCTTTTCCTGAAAATATGTAAATATATATGTGCATGTATGTATATTTGTATATATGCATTTCTTCACATAAAAAATACAGCATGGAAAACTGTTAAAAAATTAAAAAGAGAAAAAGCTTTCAGGGGAAATATTTCTGACTTTCTACAGAGTGCTGTGGCACACAGAGCACTGAAATAATACCTCCAGTATAGGTTTCCCTTTAAAGTGGGAGATTGGTGCAACATCTACTCACTGCAACAGGATGGTGGGGTTTTGAAAGTTTACAGACCACATCTGACAATCACCAAATAAATATTAAATGTTGGGGGAAAGGGAATATATGGTTTTAATACATGGGATAGTATTTGAAGAAGGTCTTATGTACCCAAATTTTTTTCCAGTGGTGCTGAAATTATGATATATGTATTATTACACTACCTCATTGTAATATGTGCAGTAATGTATAATATATTTAATACCTTTAATTGCTGGCAAATCAATTGGTTCTAAAAAGTATTGTCACAATCCTTGTCTTACTTATATTCTTAATCTTCCTTGGTTACAACAACTCTATTCCTAAGCACAAGTTCTGTAAGCATCAGAGTTCAAAGAAAGGGGAGATAAGATGTATAATATCTTACAGTGACCACATTCTACTGTGAGACTATTCAACTCAGTAAATTGTTTCAAATATATTGTAGATGGATATATTCTTGCCTACATTTTTTGGTTCAGTTTTGGCTTCTCTTTCATAACACAACTGTTCTCCCTAGTTTATAAAATGTCAAGGTCAAAGAGAGGTGAAGCTGAATGGTGCTGGGAATCTGAGATGCAAATAAGTTTCAGATAATCCATGTGATGCTCAGAGGCCATCTAGTTTCACAGAGCCATTAGCATTCAGGGACGCTCATTAGCACTCAGGCAGCCAGTCAGGATGCATTAGCAAAATGAGATGTGTTGATTAAAGTTACAAATTATGTGTTGAATGTTTAGACTTCAAGCCATGGTAGTTTAACATTTAAGAGATTATCTTTCTGTATTTTCACAATAAAAAATGTTGTCTCCTGATTTTCAGTGGATTTTTTTTGTATGTGTGAGAATGTTTGCATGTTTGTGTGTATAGGGGGAGAAAAAAATGAAAGTAATGATGGGAAGAGAAGGTGAGAGGTTAATGCAATTTCAGTTTTTGTGTAAATATCTGAAAATCTTACAGTTAGTACCGCCACTGCTCTGATAGTAAAGAAAAAGTGAAATAAGATTAAAAGTACTAAAGCGCTAGGAAGATTCTAACCTATGTTACCCTATGTAGTGCCCTGAAAGAGAGACCTAACACTGTTTAAACACAAGTATCCCATTGATTTAATGAGATGTAGAAACTAACAATTCAAAAAATTTTGACTCAGCATTTATTATCTGATAATATTTCAGAGTTTCAAGTGAGATCTAGTTAAAATCATAAGATTATGTGGAAAACAATAGTATACTAGTTTATCGTCTATATTATTATTTAATTTTTATCACAGTGTGTCCTGCTCATATTAGATATTATGTTTTATAAACATAATAAGGAGGAATACTGTACTTAACATTAGGCTGTCAGCATTTTGGATAGTATTAGTAAAATTTATCATCCTTATTTTGCAATTTGCATTAAGCAAACATAGCATGCCACTCTAACACTTGTTCTCGTTCTGTGATTCTGTGGAAGAGTCTGGGATGAACAATTATTATGCAGATGACTATTAGATGAAAATCAGTTATGCAAGGCTGATATTGTGAAAGTGACTTATTTTCAGGACTAATAATAAAGTACTTTATTTGTCTTTTATCTCCGGAAACATTGTCTAAATATCTGCATCTGAAAGGAATCATGGAAAAGGCAAGAATTATTCTGAGCATGACTCAGCAAAGAATTTCTTATTTTTCCTGGGTCTAGTTTGAATAGATATAATAAATCCAGACATTGCTTTTAGAAGGAGAAAGATCTTGTAATGTTACTTAACACAAAGGTCCTTGTGAGGAAAGCCTTGCTGTTTCTGCAGATCAACTTCAAACACAAGATACTGCAAACATAAAACTGCACAGTGTAACTTCTGCGTTTCTTTTCCTGATAACGTTTCCTTAAGAACTTTCTTAGTGGGTTAGCTGGAAGTGCCAGCTCAATATCAGATGTTGAGTCCAGCTCAGTGTCTTCCTTCTGACAGTGATGTCTCTGTTCCTGGGCAGACCACCACTTGGCAGCATCCATCAGCTATGTGGGCTGCTGTCAGGAATGCTCTGTGTTACATTCCTTGCCAGTTCCCTGGCTTTTCCACTTTTCATGTTTTGGCCTCTTCCTTTATCTCATTTGTTGCAGTCTGGGATCACTTACTTTCTCTGTTTTGTTTTCTGCAGCCCTCTTACTCCCTGTAAGGCGGTTGAGTTTGGGAGAAATCCTCCTTGGCAGTAAATGGGGTAGTCTTTGAGATGTGATGGCCAGAATGCAGAATGCTTAGTCCACCATTCATGTTTTGCTTCTATGTGTTGTTTCCTCCTTGAAGTAGCCTTTTACCTTTTATGTTTACAGTGATAACAGAATCTGTTTCCTACTTGGGATCTTTTTCTTGAATCCTTCATTTTTAAATCATCGTTCCTGTTTTGCTTTGTGTTTGTCCGTTGCTTTGTTTTGGTTTTTTTTCATCACTTGCATCTGAATTAATTGAACTCCAGATTCTATGCTTCAGAGAGAAGGTAGTTTGTTTGAAACTGGTTTATACTTTGGGTAATCCAATGAAGATATCTGCCAATATGGTGCTGAAAACATAGAAAGACAGAAAGAACATAGGCAGAAAATATAGCATAAGCCTGGCGGGTTTTAGTATATCCATCTGGCCTGGAGGTTACACTTGTACCACCAGTCCAATAGGTATCAATGGATTTCTCGTTTAGTTAACATAGTTTAATTTCAGTTCTATTTATATTTTTGGGCTCCATGATATTTTGTGACACTGAGTTTTATAATCTGATTTATATAGTTCATACTACATAAAAAAAACAACCGCAAACTCGTTCCTATGGCTTTGAATCTTTTTTTCTTGTTTTGTCTTAAAAAATTGCCAGCTTTTGCTTTTGTCTCTGACCACGAGAGCCAGTTACGATTCCTTCAGAAGAAATCACAGGTTGTTCTATCAGACTGTATTCAAAACATTAGAACCAAGACTGTTTTAAATTAAATTGTTTATAATTATAAAGAATGGTTTCTTCACAGCAGCAAGGTCCTTCAGACATTGCTCTGACTGAATTATTTTCCAGCTAGTTATTAATAGCATTAATAAATCATGTTCTTACAAAGCTAAAATTTGTGTGAAATGGTATTCCTTTCTGTATTTTGGAATCTAGATCCAATCATTAAATAAAAAGCTGAAAAATTATCCAAGTGACACTTCAGGCTCATTTCAAGTCTTTGAATGTTCAGTTCTAGCTTCATAGTCATTGGGATAAGCCTTGTGATTATTACCAAATGAATGAAAAATAAGACTATTAGAAAGACACACTTTGATGAGTTAAATGTTAACATATTTTTATTTGAATTCCTATTTTTTGATGTTACCAGACAGCAAAAGACTTTGTTTTCACAATAAATGTACATGTGAACTTAGTATTAGACATTTTTCTGTAAGATTTTCAGTAGAAATAGTAACTTGGTTTACCCTGTTGCTGGGAAAGTGTGCTTTTAACTGAAGTAAGTAAAAGTAGTGAATTTTCAGTGTGTTTAAAAATATGTTTTTCTCTACCCAGATGTGATTTAGGCATTTTCCAGGGTGTGCCACTCTCAGTGAAGATTTCTGAGAGAAGAAATAGCATGTTTGGGGTGAATCCCTGTTGTTATCCATCTTTACAGAAGGAGATTTGTCACTGATGCAGGGGAGCACAGGTAGGCTCTGTTACAACAGCCAGAGTGCAGGATTTTTGAAACTGGAGAACAAATAAAACTATCTAAGTTTGCTTTCTGAAGCTTTCAAAATTGGATGGGAAGTAAGACACGTAACTAGTTTTCCTCTCTCCTGTTTGGTCACTTTTTATCATGTTTCAAATATACAGAAATATTTCACAGAAAAAAAAAATTCATCAGGGTCAGAAGCGCTTCCATACTTGGGAGTTCTGCGAGGTATATTTAAGCCCTGGCAGACTTTTAACCTTTTCTAGCTTACAATAAGTTTGTCATCCTCTTAAAACCCTTTGATTGTATGGCTTTTGTTCCCCTGAAAGCGGGACAGGGCTGCCTGGTTAGTCAAGCAGATGCCAGGCTTCTGATTTGCATCTGATGAAAGCCACTTGTGAAAGCAGAATCAATGCTCAGATTTACAAACAGTAAATGTGGGTATTGGCTTGTCATTTCTTCCTAGGTTGTTGTCCTATAAAGCTGCTCAAGTTCCTCTCTTCACAAGAACATCTTTCTGCTCTCCCTGCTGCCCATAAACATTATGTTAGATCGAGATGAAGGGTGAGTAATTCTTTTTACTTCTTCCATTATCTGATTTTTTTCTTTTTTATTTAACAGCAAAAAAATAAAAGGAAAAAAGAGAACGAAAATGCAGCTATTTAGAATAATGCATTATAAGCTGATGAACCATAATAACCAAACTGTATGTCTGAAGGGGCCTAATTACAGAACCAGAAGCACAAGAGGGAGCTTATTGTGGACAACAAAATAGTGCTCTAATAATCCTGTCACTGTACTGAGTAAGCATCAGCATTAATTTGTTTGGTTATATCCAGGTAGAGACTAGAACAGAATGCATCAAGAAGAACAGCAGTCTGAAAGGCTTATATATCAAATCAAATCTAGCAGGGAGAGTGGCTTTATTCTGAATGAGGTTAACTGAAAACAAGATGCCAGTGATTGAACCAGTGTTTCTAAAATAAGGGTGTTTATGACCAATCTGTGTGTAAACTCCTTGTGATTAATATTTAAGATGTGTATGTATGTTGAGGAGTAAAAGAATCAACAAGGGTGAGTATTTGAAGCACAAAACATCTGAATCTTTTTATACCATGATATCAGCTGTTATAGACTGTATCAAGACCAGTGCCCAGTAAGAAGAGCTGTAGATGTATCTTTTCTCCTGTTAAAGAGTGTCTATGCTTTTTACTTTGGCTATGTGATATAATATTATTGTTTTGTGCCTAAGACATCAGTAGAAAAAACATATTGTCCGTAACGTGACCTAACAAAAGGAATATAGGAGAGACGTTGCCATTTCCCTTTAACATGAACTTGAATGAATCTAACTTATTTTGGCTTGGGTGTCCTACTTCTCTGGGCTTGCTCCATAAAACCTTTTTCACTGTGATAAAACACAGCCATTCTAACAGAAAAGCTGCAAGTTTCACAGGTACCAGATGAAGACTTTTTATAGAGCAGGAGGTCAGACAGAAAAATTACCCACAAGCTATGGGACTGAATATAAATCTCAAGGTGTTCAAAATCTCATTCCTTTGTCTTGGCTATTTCTGATTTTCTGTGCTGTGCAGGCCAGGGCAGTGCATGGGCTCATGAGCTGGACTTGAATGAGCTGCTGCAAACGTAACTGTTACTGCAGTGTAGGTGTATGTTGGTCCTCTTGGGCTAACTTAGCTTTCTTCCTGCAATACAGCTGCTCTGCTCAGCATAGGTCAGCTTTAGTAGATTCATACAACACTAGCATCATTGAACTGCTTCCAGAGTCTGATCAAGCTTGGCTGGTGCCACTTTGGATATCTCTGAAAGTAATTCTAGATGGTTGTATATATGGGAAGTTTTACAGATTTATAAATTATTATTATTACTTGTGTCAGCTTTTACTCTCACTCTTAGTTTCCAAACTCATGTGTTCATCAAATATGCCAAAACATTTTTCAGATGTGATATTACAGCTAAAATGTTAGTTTTTACTCTTGTTTTTACAGTGCAAATATTTAATGCATTTATTTTTTTTAGAATCATAGTTTTCCGTTAAAAAAATATTATTACTGTAGTACCACACATCCTTAGCAAACAAACAAACAAAAAGAAACCAACAAAATTTCCTTATTTAGTGGCTACCTGCCATTTAATACATAGGGAGATCAGGTAGGATGGTATATATGGGGTAGATATCCGTATTTGGAAGCTTAAGGTAAGAATACCCCCACAGAAACTCCAGGTTTAAATATTGTCATTGTTGTGATTTTTTTTTGCTTCTTGATGTGTAGAATAAGAGGTAAGGTTGTGTTACTTGATCTCTCTAAGCCTGGCTTTTAGTCCCGAAGTGCAATTCTGGTTTAAAGCCTGACTGCAGGTGTTAGGACATGGATTTGATTGGCTCAATCACATGAAACTTCATGCTTTGTCTGGTTGTTTTATTTCAGAGAGTATAAAATTGAAAGTTTTCATCTTGAAGTCAGGTATTATGCTGTATTTATATCCATTGCAATGCTGGAGTACATGACCTGTTGTAGCGATAGCCAAGTGAAACCTGTGGTGAGAACTGGGCTGGTGTGTGGAAATCTGACTGGATATATGTCAATATGAACAGTTAGTGTGAGTAGTTGTAGTGAGCACTCTTGGGTCAAGCTGTTACTGTTGCCTTCTCCAGTGAGATTTGAATCTACTTATCTTGATTTGTTTGAGGGTCAGATCATTCTCTACTGTCTTCCAGTTGCACCAAGTAGCTGAATTTTCTTTTCAGTTAACACATTCTGCTACACACTTTATTCTCTTACAGTTCTCTCTTTTTTCTGCCATTGACTACAAAAGACCTATAATATAATGGAAAAAAATTAAATTAAAGACTCAGAACATCATCCTGCAAATAAAATTCTTCTGTAGTGATCTGTATGCTTCCTCATGCCGTAAACACTCATTATTTCTTCATTATTACCTTGCCAAGATTCCCCACTGTTCAGATTGGAGACCTGACTTTCTGAGTCATCCACAAAGTGTAATCTTTTCCAACATTTTGTGAAAACCAACAAATTCGTTTTGTTGAGAATCTGGTTGTTTGTCTGTGTATTCAGAAGGAGAGTTAGAGTGGGAGTTCATTTTCTGTGATCTCTTTTGTGTTCCAGATGGAACAGATGGCTGAGCAAAACAAACATCTGTATGTGAACTGTAACATGTTCATATGTTAGCGTGTGGCAGTGTAAAGGGAAACCTGGACATCAATATTTATTCACAAACTATTTTTAAGGGAAGATTCAGAAAATTTTGATTTAACATATGAATCTGTAGAAATACTCTGAGATCTAGCAAAATTTCTGTAGCGTCAGCAGTTTGCTTGGCCCCATGCTACACAAAACAGCTATAGGCATCTCTGTTCAGGATCATAGGATTTCTTTTATAACAATTTTACTGTAAGCATGCCTGTAAGCCAAGGCAAAGTGGAAGTCAAGGGCACTGTCTGTTAGCTGCTGATCATCTGTTACCCTTGTCTCTATTTTCTTTGATGCATGAAAATTACAATACAGCTATCTGAAACATGCTAATGGTTGCATTAGCTGATATTTGTGTGATAATGCCTGAGTATTTCTGCTGCACTAAATATTTGAGCTATGACTTCTCTACTGAAACTGGACTGTCCAGCTTTGATTCCCTCCTCTCTGGTTTAGGGAACAGTTCATGCAGCATGCAGATATTTCAGTTAGACAGTTTTCTGTAGTCCTTCTACTGAAACCATGTTTTAAAAAGGAACAATTTCTGTTTAATACTGAATAACATAGGTAAGGTTTATAAGGGAAGATAATATATTCTATTAGACCAGCTGATACCTTGGCAGGGGTGTGGATGAGATATAGGCAAGTTTTTGGATGCAGAGGCTGCTCTGCTATAATGTGTTCAGTAGTTATTCCCCATTCTTTCCATTTCTCTATGCTGTGCCTGAGGTTTTGTTCTTCTCTATCTGTTTTTTGACTATGGTGGAAATTGTTACAAGTTGAGAAGACAGATTTGACATCTGGATGTGGAATAATTAATGTTTTTGATTCTTGGAAAAATGTTGGAGGCTATTTGCTCTTATTTGGTGATTGTTACTTGGATGATGGGGAAGAAGTTATTTACTTGTTCTAAGCACACTGGCAGGAACAGGTTTTTTTCTTTTTCTTTTCTTTCTCTCTATTTTTCTAGCGCATGTAATGTGAACTCTTAGTCTCTCATTCAACAAAGATGACAGTCTGTAAGCCTGGAGTCTCTACTTCTGTAATTGTTGTTTCATTCAACAGTTATAGATGTACACAATAATAAAAATCGTTAGCAGTGAAAAATAATGTAACTTGTATAACCTCACTTTCTATATTTTCAAGATAAAACTATGTTGTGATAAATGGGGCAGCTGAAACTTCTCAGAACTTGTTTTAGACTGTAGTGTCTTGGATGAAATCCCAATTCTACAAAAGTCAACAGCAGAGTGCCAGTTTACATTGACAGAGCTGGGAATTCAATTGGGCTTCATTTTCTAACACACTTAATGACCAATTTCAGGCACAGATATATTTAACTGAGGACCCTAAAATGGAAAGTTTTATATGCTTGTTTAATGTACATATTCTGAGTTGAACTTAAGCAGAAGTA
This sequence comes from Manacus vitellinus, assembly GCF_001715985.3. Lineage (NCBI taxonomy): Eukaryota > Metazoa > Chordata > Aves > Passeriformes > Pipridae > Manacus > Manacus vitellinus. The sequence continues at coordinate 10,057,454 of NW_021938789.1, read as the reverse complement.
AAATGTGTCCTTAATTTTTACAAGATTAAGTTTTTTTTTTACCAAGGTGGGCTGAATTGAGAAATTTCAATTGCAGACCTACTCCTGCTATTCATGTCAGTTGAGTCTGGTCAAGGAGTTTTGTTTCAATGGTAAGACCAAGAATCCAAGATTTTAGAAAGTAAGAGACCCCAATATCAAATCTAAAGATCTCAAGGTTTTTGTTTGTAGAGAGAGTTCAATTTTTTCAAACAACTTACCTTGTTTTATTGCAGTAAATTGAAATTCTTAAATGGTGTTAAAACTGTAGTAATAAATCAGTCTTGCCTTGCAGTATTGACGAATAAAGAACAAATTATGGCACTAAAAGTCCCTTAGATAATGCCAGAGCAGTCAAACTCCTGTTCTTGAAATCTTTGGTACTTTACTTATCTCCCATTTACCTTGGACTCATTTCCAACTTTATATAGTTCATTTGCAACTGACAACAAACTTAGTTTGACCCTCTCCACTAATTTAAGATTTCTGGAAAAAATTTATATGGAACTTCAGTATCCTTAGTGCTCTTATTATTTCTTTTTCCTTCAGGTCATTAAAAAAGCTGAGTGTTAAATTATCCTGTTGTAGGGAGCAGAAAGAAATGAGGAGTAAATGAATGAAAGTTCACTTTGGTGCACTCAGCATACCTACTTCTCTTTTTCAAAACTTTTTATCTGTTTCTGATTAAAACCACCCGGCCAAACCTGCTTGTTTAAATTCTGTATTCAAAGAAGAAAAAATAAAACATACAAGTCATTCTAGGTGGATGCTGTTTAAAATTGAAGTCAGCTTTAGAAAGAATAAGAGGCATGAATTCAGGACTTGGAAAGGAGTACACCACGCTTAGGCAGTCATTCAGGCACAGAAAGTACTTTTCTTTAAAACTTAACAAGCAAAGCTGGAATCTGTCTCTAATTTTTCCTAAGTCAGGTTTTTCCTTCTTTAGCTGTTCCTGACTAAATTGCATTAAACAATTATATTGCTTGTCTGCACACGGCTGCAATTCTAGGAGACACTTATTTTCCGTAGTGTATAAATAGCACAAGGAGGACTTCCTGTTTCATGTGAGGTTGTGAGCATCTCCCCATTCCCTAGTTGTCAAAAATAAGAAAAGACTAAAGAATACAAAAATTTCTCACAAAGCAAGAAGGATAAAATTAAATGTTGTGCTCTTGTGGGTGCACTTCTCTGGAACAAATCAATATTCATCATAATTTTACTTGAAGTGGAAATTGAAAAATATAGATGAACACAACCCAAAAATTTAAATGGAAAATATTATTTTATTTTGAAAAATATAGTGTTAATTTCAAAATTTCAGCTGCCTGTGCTTCTTAATAATACTTTCCAAATCAGTCGTCTGTATAAATTTTTTTATCCTGTACTTCTCTCAACGTACTTGATTGTATTTAGGGTGGACATAAATTGTAAAAATTACAAGAACTAGGATTTATGCAAAATACTTGCGAAATGAGCTTGGTCCAAAACAGTACTAGAAGCAGATATACAAAAGTCTACACTTCAGAGCTTGTCTTGTAGTCTACCTCTCTGAAAAACAGAACAGAGTGTAGGATCAGAAGCCAAATTTATTCTCCCTCCAGAAGTATTTAAATCCGAGGGTTGCAAGCTTGAGGACTCCCTCTTTCCTCAGCTACTTGAGTGGATCACAGTGATATAACTAGCTGCTAAGCACAGGATCAGAATTTTTCTTAATCCAAACTAATCCAAGACCACAGCAGATGTGAGAAGCACAAGTACCTTTTGTTGCATGTGAGAGTTATATGAAGAGGGCAGCTGTAGAAGCTGCAGTTTTGAACGGACAGGAGTAGTGTGTTGCAATCTGTTCCAGGAGTGAGGAAGGAATGGATTACAGCAATCTGAACTGCAGCTGAAAGGAGAGGCCTTGACCTTGCAAAGCAGACAGAGGAGGAAAAAGATTCACCCATCTTCAGGTATCTGTAGACAGCCATATGTCTGATTCCCCCTCAGTCATGTGAATCTATTTAAACTAAACACAGAAGTAGCTCCTAATTTGAAATTGGAGGCAACTTTGTGGTTTCTTCATAATGTTTCCTGCAGGCGAAAATATTGCTTACAAATGATATTAATGGGAAGCAGAAACCTAGACCTCATTCAAGATTTGCTTGTGAGTGGTTAACTAGGCACAGGTGCTTTGTTTTAAATACATGGAAAGTAGATCTACTTGTAAGCTGGCAGAAGTTCATTTTAAAACCTTTCTAGTGGATTTTCAGGCATATTTTAGTCAAAAAGTGGTCCTGTCACTGCAATTCACAGGATCCGACCAGGATTCCCTGAGGCACAAAATATGTTATTCTAAAGGTCTGAAAATTTCTGACAATTTTTCTTTTTCCCATACAAAATTAAAGATTGCTTCAATGCTAAGAGAAGGTCTGTGAGCAAAGCCCTAATAATCTAAGAGGTCTTGGTACCTTGGTTTTCTATGAGTAAATTATGATGAACATTCACATTTTGACAGATGTGAGGGACCAGTGTCAGTTTTGAAAGTCCCTGTTTGAAGCTGGGCACAATCAATCCATCAAGCTTAGAGATCTGGTTGGAGTGGAGCTTGAAGGGGACTGCTAAAGAAAGGTTTGGGCTACTAAAGAACTGCTAAATAACTTCTGTCTTGAAGCTTTTCGTGTGCACAGTTGCTGATGAGTTTGAGTGAAGAATTCATCTTTGACTCCTTTTAGGACAAGCGTAAGGATTTGATTTGGAAGAGAAAGTGTATAGTCCTGATTCTGGTGGGACTGAAAAAGGGCTGAGGAGGATCAGGTATAAAAAAAGTACATGAACAGGATTTAATATTTTCATTGTAATTGTAATGTACAAATCAGCTTCTTCAATTTTTAGGTTCCTTATTTTCTAACTGGTAAAATAATCTTTTGACTTGTGTAACATATATAACAAATGGCAGAGCCTTGGATATTTTACACTGGGAACCTAAATTAATGCATAGATAGTTATGCATTAATTAAACTTTATTTTTGTGTGTAGTATGTAGCATTCAAAGTTTTTATTGGATTATTAATATTTAACTTTTTTTAAAATTAATTAAGTGTTGAACAACTTTTGAGTTGTTTCTGAGAGCTGGCACAGACTGTGTTGGATATAACTTGATATAGCCCTGGAAACACAGACAGCATCAGGGAGGGCAGTTCTGCTAGTTGTTAAATAGGCTTAAGCATTTCCTTCCCTTGATCTATTCAGTCATTTCTGCCTAAATTTAACTCCTTCACTTGTGCTCATATGACTACTTACAGGCCAATTTGTTGAAATGGATCACCAAATATCTTTTTGGATAGATGTGGTTGTCAGTCTAGTCCCATAAAGTGTTGCCATGGTCATGGGAATTACAGTTAGCACAGACTGGCTTGGTAGAATTTTGCTGCTTAGAAATATGGTCTTGAAATTCTGGATTTAGGTAACGTATCATCTTTCTTCTTGGCTTTTTGTTCACAGTTCTTCATGCCTACCCTCTGCTGCACCACTGCTGCTACCGGAGCAGCTGGTTTGGGGTCATGTGGTGAATCAGATCTTTTAGTGGCTTATTGGTGAAAAAAAATCTGTGCAGCAATCCCTGCATTTAGTACTATGTCTATCAGTGATTACACCACTAAAACAAAAGCATGATTTTTTTGCTGATGTTTCTGCTGCTCCTGTATCTCCCAGAAAACGTTTTTAAGAAAACCTCACTTCCCTGATACAAAAATAGAGTTATGACCTTAGTTTGTCAGTGATATTCTCTAGAACTCCGTGAAATATTTTTATTTTTACCTTTGTACCTAGATACTATTAACAAATTGGAATTTACATCAAAGAGGAAAACTGCTAAAAGAGTCTGAATCATGATTAATGAAGTGTATTCCTGAGCATGACCTTTCTTTTCAACCAGCAAGCAATAAAGGTGTTTGTTTGCAAAGCCACATGTTGAAACAAAAGAGCAATAAAATAAGAGGCAATAGAGAACTTGTCAGTTTTGTCAATTTTAACAGGCCTACACTCCTCATCAACAAGTTCAGTATAAGTTTACTGTATTTTCAGTACACTGCACTCAATTTTGTTGAACCTAATTGTAAGATCATTAGGTAAAAAAAACACCTAGGAAAGAATCTAGGGATTGATGCAAAGAAATAATAGATCTGCCCACAAGGTTATGTTCTTGAATCTTAATGTTCTGTTTTATTTTGAGGAAAAGTTGAATTTTTACATGGAGGTGAGGGCTTTCTTATTAAACTATTTCTTATTAAACTACATTACATGTTATGAAACATTGAGAGAGTCTCTCTCCCCACCCTAGTGCATTTGCATGTAGTTTCTTTTGCAATTCAGCATTTCAGATCACAAAACTGAAAAACCACAAAGGCATTTCAGATATTTTTATAACCTTTGTATATTTCAGGTATTCACACTGATATCATAGGAGTGGTACAACAATAAGCTAAACATCTATTTAATACCTACAATACCTATTCTGTACTATAAAGTTATGATTAATGATTTTTCTATTGTCATTAGAGCTAACAAGTGTGTGATCACCTCACTTCAGATGTAATCTACAGTAATTAGCAAATACATAAATTATGCTGTGAATAGACATTGATCATTCTTTCACTATTTATAAAGGAAGATACTACATGAAGAAGGCTGCAAATCTTAATACAAGTTAAAATTAAGTTCACTTCAATTTAAGATATAAATAAGAGATGTTACAACACACAGCTGATTATTTTAATGTTGAACATGTCCTACTGAACTTTCTGTAAGGTCACAGACAACCCACATTAGAGACAGAAACAAAACTGAAGACCTGCTAATTTAGGGCAATGGTTGGCATTGTTTTTCCTTTTTGTGGACCCTTAAAGGTTTTCCAGCAGTGATTCTGACTCTTACAAATTTCACAAAGGTCAAATAACGGCTATTTTTCACTTCCCATGGATCTCTTAGTGGTACTACACAACTCAGGGAGAAGGTGAAAGCTGCTTATCAAAGAGCAGTCACACAGAGAACAGTTTTCCAGAGTTCTGAAGTCTATGCTGTTTCTCCATTTAAAAGTAATGACTGTCTTGCTGGATTAAATTGACAAAAACTTTTCTTCCTCTTTAAACTCACCTATATGTTGTACAAAACAGGTTAAGGTAACTGGTTAGTCTCATCAATTATCTTGCAGTCAGTGAGAAAAAGATATAATGGGTGAAACATGGGACCTCTTCCTTTCTCTGATCTTGGTGCAGTGTAGCTTGTTTTGATTACTTTTCCAAGGTTATTTGATTGGAATAATCATTTGGTCTCTGTTGGAATTTTTTCCTCGCTCTCTGAGGGGATCTCATACAAGGCTGTGGTACAGATAGGAGCATAAGTGAAGTCTCATGGGTTATGTGGCAAATTGCTTGTAGTGAGCGGAAGTGATGGTTGGATTTATTTTTGGGTGTAACAAGACACACATTTCTGACACTGCCAGTCATTGTGCAAGATATTTTTTCATCAGTCAAAGATGAAGTTGTTTTTTGGTGAGACCAAATTCTTAAACTTTCTCTGGCATCAGTCCCCACTATTCCTTATCTTAGAAATTCAAAGAGTAGGTAGCATTCTTTTCTATTTCTGAACACTTTTTCTAGTGCACCTGTCTTGAAAACTCCCAGAATATGTATAGGTTCATGATCTCTTTGCTGGTGGTCATGGATGTCTCTCCTTTCACCCAACTCTGTTATCAGCTACTTTATCCGTCCATGATTTCAAGTGTTTTTTGCGAACAACCTTGCACAAATCAGCATGGTTTCTCCAGTTTGGCCATTACCAGCGTGAGTCTCTACTGTGTTGTGACTTGGAGTTACTTTCTCTGTGTAATGGATACTAAGTGAAGATAAGGGAGACTGATTTGGCCTTCAATGTCCACTTGTTCCCATGATACTATTAAAAAAAAAATTATTCTACCATAAGTATAATCTGAGATATATTGCATGAGGAATTAGTGGCTCCACTTTTGAACTGTACATTTGTCTTTTGATCTAGAGTGTATATCTTCTGCTACTCTTCTACTATAGAGTTTGCCCAGATTTTTCTTGCTTAAAGTCTTTTTTTTTCTTTTTTGATTAATCTGTTCCTCTGGAAACTCTCTTAACGTTACTCCTGGGCATCTTTTTAACTTTTTATGTTTCAAGTGCAGTGCAGAACATTTTGCAAATCTTAAACCTGTTGAAAAGCGGGGAGAAAAAGAGTGATTTTCAGGATGAATGTAGCATCCTTTCCCTGAGGAGTAAAGCCTACTTCCATAACACTCAAGCCTGCCAGAGTTCAAGAAGCATTTGGATGATACTCTCAGGCACATGGTGTGACTCTTGGGGGTGGTACTGTACTGGGCTAAGGGTTGGACTCAATGATCTCTGTGAGTCCCTTCCAGCTCAGCAGACTCTGTGATTCTGTGATTAGCATCACTGCAGCTTGCCGAGCTTCTATGTTACTGCCTCTTGGGAAAAGGTTACTATATGGATAGTATGTTACAAAAGACTTAATGGTTGGAGCTAACCACCTGTTTGTGGAATAGCTCCTCCCTTGTCATATAATACAGGATGTACGACCAACACAGGACAAGGCCTATGAGGAGATTGCAGTCTTTTCAGCATTGCCCTGCAACCACAAGTCATTGATCCAAGTAATGATCAATAACCAAATAAATTTTATTCTAGAGTCGTATGGCCAGATAGAGATCTGCTCTGGTGTAGGTTAAGTGGAATAACACTGTAATACAGCTTTGTTGGTGAGACTTATCTATATAAGCAAGAACTTGACCAGAATAAGGAGCAATTGCACTCTGTTCTGATAGTTATTCTTTTCGGATGAGTTGGGAAAATGACATTTTTAGAACTTGGGATTGTTCCCTACACAACATTCATGTATAGGAATGCTCTGCCCCAGAGCCTTCCAGGTTTCCCTGGGTAGTTACGTTCTACTTGTCCAAATGGTTTCTTTCCTGCTTATGAAAATATCCTTTCCTTTATTTTTGATTTGCAGAATATTTTTCTTTAAAGCAGATGTAGCGTTTCTGTGTAAATTTAAATCACCTCATAGCCAATGTTAGTATTTATTTGGTTTATGCTCTCCTGCCACACCCTACAGTTTTTGTAATGTAATCCAGGCCAGTGCAAATCGGTTCCTCTTCAACCGTGGTTCCTCTAGTCCTTGGTCACTAGGTGTCACTACTGATCTAGGAGAGAAGCAGAGCTTTGTTCCTAATTCTGTTTTAAATTTGTACAAAGGAGAAAATCATTTGTGTGAAAGAACTTTGTATTATCGTCTATAAAAACTCATACCTACAGATTCCATAGCAGGCTCAGTAAGGAGTCATTGTTTCCCCCAAATTCAGCAAGAAGTCTGCTATGCAATCTACTTTAAACTACACAAGAAAGAGTTAGTAAATTTTTCTCCCTAGTATGTTAGCTGTTTTGAATACAGAATGATTTTAACTGTTGTTCAAATCTAGGACCATAACTGTGACAGGGAAAATGTATTCCTTTTTCTGAAAGGAGTACAGCAAAGTAGGTTGTAATAGATTAAAAAGTCAGACTGTAGATGCAAAAGTCAATTGTCAAAGTACACTTCCTGCTGGAATCTCATTTGAGGCTCCTAGATTCCTGTTCATGTGTTAGAATTAGAAGTTAGAAGGACTAATCAGCCTGCACACGATATATGGTGATCTCAAGCAAGGCTGGAAAAATCAGACTCCAAACCTGATTAAGTATTGAATGGTCTGGCCTTTTACTGTTGTATGTAGGAGAACTAAATTTGAATCTGGACATAAATCTTGTTCACTTGTTCCCTGATAGCTCTTGGTATATGCGAGGCACCATTTTGGAATGTATGCTGCTATTCTAAGAAAATGAACTTTGGCCTTTTAGTGAAGGAAAACCTGCTTCCTTTGCTGCAGTGCTGTAAAAACATCTCCTACTCGTGTCTATTCTCTGCTCTTGGGATTCAGCAGAGCTTAAGGAAAATATTTTAATGGAGACTGATTTCTAACCCCTGCTGAACAACTCAAGAAAAAAATGGCTAATGATTACATTCACATCTCTTCTAATAATTTAATGGTTGACTATTGGCAGCAAAGTGCCCCATTTGAAGGGGAAGGAAGGCCAAGGGAAGGTTAAGAGATCTCTTCATAGAAGAAACTAATTGTGTGGTTTGGTGATCTCCCTTTTTTTGTTTGTTTGGGGTTTTTTGTTGGTTTTTTTTGGGGTGGTGGTTGTTTGTTTGTTTATTCGGTTTGGGGTTTTTTTGTGGAGAAAAGCTAAATTCTGTATGCCTGAGACACCTTGGGCTGATCCTATATGAAGGTGACTGTGTAAGCTGTCAGTGGTTTCATTTTCTCTACCTGGGAGTGGCAAGTTTTTCAACAGATGCAAGTGGTGGTTTAGCCTGCCTGTTGCAGATGCTTTTGAATACAGAGGTATTATCAAGGCACAGAGGAAAGAGCTAAACGTCAGCTCATCATGTGGTACCTGCAATGTATGGCTACAGTGCTTTAGGTACTTTGTTTTGGTTATTCAGGAAAATTATCCCCAAGCACTGCTGCAGCAGTGCTGCAGGATTCAAAAGATTTTTTTTCTGTGTAAAGCCTTACCAGAAATCATCATTTTATTTGCCTTGCTACTTCATCAGCTACCTCAGAGATGATGACTGCTAACAGACTTGTGATTACACTGTTAATAAAACACTTTCTGGGTAAAGTTTTTCCTCTCTTGTCACCGCGTAAATCTGTGGGCGCCTAATGGGTACTTTTGCTTGTGCATGGAGTCCTTGCTGATTGATTTTAGAGGGCATCACCTATTGTGATGGGCATTCCCTATTGTGACATGAAAGCTGGAAAGAACAATTTAACACTACAGCTCTCCAAATGTTAAAATATAGAGTTTCCTTCTAGAATCACGGGTTCATATTCTCAGAGGCTGACTCAGCCCCTTTGCTGGCAGAGGCACGTAAACTTAGAATTGAGGGAATCTTTTTGTTACTCTTCTGAAAATAACCATAATAACAGAAGTCTTGTGTCCATACTGAGCAAGCTAACAGTTCTAGGTACTCCAAGTAACTCCTCTTTCTTCCTGTTTGTCATCTTCTTCTAATAATGATCATTATTTGCAAGTTTAGTTCCCTCATTGTGGGTGATATTCCTTCAAGAAGTCTCAGGCAATATTACAACCTCCAAAGTAAAATCTGTCCTCATATGCTAAAACATGAAAACACCAAGAAAGAGAGAAATCAGATTCACTGATAGGAAAGGGAGGGAGACAGAAGGATGTAAGAACAGTCCAAAAATGATTTTGTGAACTACAATCTATGGTGCTTCAGCTGGATCACACGCCAATAGCTTCAAATTTATGGTCTTTTAAAGGTATTTGCTCCACTTCTTCTTCCTCGAGTTTCATATGTCCTATGTACATAAAAAATGCTGAATTACCTCCCCTAGGAGCCAAGAAAATGTTTCCTTTAAATCTGTGACAGCACCAGTACCGTTGTTGTCCACGTGTTTAATAAGTGCGGAATTACAGTAATGTTCCTGTAACATGTGAGCAAATATAGTAAGTATTTCCACAATGTCTACAGCTGGAATTCTGTAATACTCACTGCTTTAACCAGTTTACATAGAGCAAGGCAAGCCTGAACCTAGAAACCCCAAATCTGATTTGCTAAACAAGTTCTGTCCTGACTCTTTGTGTATATCCTAAATCTTCCTCCAGCTGTTAGTCAAAACAAATGCATAATTAAGAAGAACTACCCCTTATTACTGCTTAATTTCCTGATAAAGACATTAAATTAAATTAAAAGGAATTTCCTAAAAAGCCTCCATTCAAAACTGAATCCCTGAACTGACAAGCTATTAGAATTTTTTTTTTAAATAGAATAGCAAACAAAACAACAACAACAAAAATAAGAATCTACTTTTGGGCTTTTAGATTTGGGCAGTTTAATTGTTGGTCTGTTTCCCTGATAAGGTGAGACTAGTCCCGTGTCACTAGGGGAATGGTATCCTGCTGTGTTTTTCCATCCTCATTTACAATGATTATGTTATCAGGCTAGCCAGGCAAAAGGGTGGAGCAACTATAATTTCAAAGCAGGATTAGGTTGAAATAACGAGGTCACCAAGTTGTGGTTGTCATGGCAACGTCACATCTAAGAATATGGGATGCTTCTAGGAGATGAGGCAAGCCTAGAGTCTCTCTCCCTTTGCACAAAATCCCAGACTATTTCTGTAAAATTGCTTAATTGCTTTTAAACGTTTTTTTTTTTTCAAAGAGTCTTTTGCTACAACAATGAATCCAAATTGTACTTCTTTTTATTGACAGTGTCTTAAGGATGTGTTTATCTCTGATCTGCTATTGATCCCGTTTTGCTGTCATCTTCTGACTATGTATTTTAGCTGTCTTTAGAAGGTCTTTTGTTTTAAATGCAGTACAAAAGCTTTAGGTATTTCAACTACTACTCAGGTGTTTTGATTCTCCTTGAGACTTTGCAATCTTTAAGAACATGAGTCTCTCTCAGGTCATATGCTGCCCTGAGACCTCTTCCACACCCACAAATAAGAAACAGTATTTTGTTGTTAACTCTTCAATTAATGTGCTAATGGTAATTTGTATCCACTTTTTAGTACTGTTTTATGTTTTTTAAAATAGGCGTTAACTTTTTTTTTTCTCATAGTGCCTGAAAATTATTATTTTTAAATCCATTATTTGTCACCATTTCAAGTTTTAATTTGAGTGGCTGTAGAGCCTTACTTCACCCTGTCACTGCTCATCACAGTCTTTCACGGAAACTTTATGGTACAAACTTCTGACAACCACATTAGGAAGCAGCTGTGTGGTTCCGTGTGGTTTTATTTTATTATGTAAAATCACACCAAAAAGATTTTCTTTCACAGCTCTTACATCTGCTTTAATAATGGGCAACATTATGATATAAATTGCACAACACAAATTTCAACTGAAAGTAGTTTGATTTTTGTGCTTTTTCTTTTCCTAGCTATACATCAGTATAATGTAGTGTTGAAGTGTGCCAGGCTAAGGGATCTGTGGAATAAGGGAGTAAATTACAAATAGGATAAAGGAGGTGGGGTAAATTGTAATGGGAAACCCTGGGGTTTACTGTTTAGTTTGGGGGCATCGAAGCCTTAATTGTCTCACAACATCTTGTGAAAAAACCAAATTTTTCTTTGGTGGCTTGGGCACTTTTGTCTCTGGGAATATGAGCTCTGCACTCTTGGCAGTCTCTGTGCTCTACAAGTCTTCCTGATGGTCTAAGTTTCATCCCACTGTTTCTGTACCAGCCTGGTTACATGGAGCTTGCCACAGTGAATGGGTCTAGAGACCACTGCCTTTTCTCAGATTTTGGTTGAAAGGAGCAGGTGGACCTTCAGACAAACACCTAGACACAGAGAATGATCACACGAGGCTCATTGCTACACAGCTGATATGTAACCATAGGATGAGAGATCCTACAAAAAGGAAACAGACAAAAAAAGCTGGGGGTTTATAATGCTGTGAGAAAGTTATCAGGCCTCTTGTATGTGGTTTCTTTGATAGGGCTGTGAATTAAAAAAAGACAAAAAAAAATTAAAGAAAATAGACAGAAAATACCATATTCAGCTTCTTGTTTCAGACAGACCTCAACAGGCTTGAGGGTTGGGCAGAGGAGAATTGTCTGAAATTCAACAAAGGTAAATTCAGGGTCCTGTACCTGGGGAGGAATAAACCCATGCACCAGGACAGACTGGGGGCCGACCTGCTGAAAAGCAGCTCTGTGGAGAAGGATCTGGGGGTCCTGGTGACCACAAGCTGACCATGAGCCAGCAGTGCACCCTTGCGGCCAAGAAGGCCAATAGTATTCTGGGATGCATTAGGGAGATAATCCTGACCCCTTTAACCAGCCCTGGTGAGTAACATCTGGAAAGCTGTGTCAGTTCTGGGCTCCAGAGTACAAGAGAGACATGGAGCTCCTGGAGTGGGTCCAGTGGAGGGCAACAAAGATAATTAAGGTACTGGAGCATCTGGCTGAGGAAAGGCTGAGGGAGCTGGACCTGTTCAACCTGGGGAAGAGGTGACTGAGAGGGGACCTCATCGATGTCTATAATTATCTGAAGAGAGGGTGTCAAGAGGATGGAGCCAGGCTCTTCTCAGTGGTGCCAAGCAATAGGACAAGAGGCAATGGACAGAAACTGATGCACAGGAAGTTCCACCTGAATATGAGGAAGAACTTTACTGTGTGAGTGACCATGCATGTAACAAATTGCCCAGAGAGGTTGTGGAGTTTCCCTCTCTGGAGATATTCAAGAATTATCTGGATGCAATCCTGTGCAATGTGCTCTAGGACGGCCCTGCTTGAGCAGGGTCCATACAAAGAGGACCTGTTGTGATCCCTTGCAGCCTTACCCTTTTTGTGATTCTGTGACATGAGATACCAGGTCTAAGAGAAGACGGTGCTTTTAGGCAACACAATTTTCAACTGACAGAATTCCTTCATAGATGATATGGATGTATTTTGCTTCCCTTCCTCCCTTTTTACTCCACTATCCAGTTAGAGCTTGTGAAAAGTGTGGCATCTTGCACTTTGCTGACATGCTGGGGAGTAGGGACTATGCAAAGCAGACGATTTCCATCAACAGTGAGACTAATTGCTCAGTTCTTTGAGTAAAAGGAAAAAGAAATCTCAGCTTTGGTGTGGATTGTGCTGTTAAACGAATTGGTACCAGAGTACTGTTTGCTCTCTGACTTTGGAGGAGGTATGTGCTACTTTTCACAAAGGATAGGATCAGCAGCCTGGAAGAGTTGTAGATTAACCTCACCTGTCTGAACTTTAAAGATCTGCCACCATACCACATGATGGTATGTGAAAATAAGAATTCTCCTGCCCCAACTCCTTTTTACAGGTTTGTATCTTGTCCCGAGAAGAAGTTATAGATTACTAATAAATGCATTGAATGTATTTTTTCTGTGACTTTATGATGTAATATTCTTCAGTGAGCTGAAGAACTACCAGGGAAATAAAAAAAAGATTAAAACCAAATTGTCAATGGGTGTATCCACCAGATGGTGATGTTCTACCAAATTATTTGCGCATTGATCTTGCAGTAAAAATCTTGTCATTCAAGGGAATTCTGATTACTTCTTAAATTTCAGATGAGAGAGTCTTCCTGTTGCTTCACTGATAATTACATTTGGAAAGAGAATATGTTTCTACCTGTACTGAAGAGTCTACCCTGTTTGTGTCCAGCACAGTGGACATGGTGAGGAATGGGTAAGAAAAATCTGTAGCTTCTACCATATTAAAACAGGACAAATGCTGGCATGCTAGAAGCCAGGTTTACATCGCTACTTTGCACTTACGGAGGACCATGAGCCTGACAGCTTTGCTTACCATTTAGGGCTGTTTATTTCTGTGAGAAAGCAAGCACCAGAATGAGAAGGGTGAGGAGGGCTTGTACGGCTTTATTGTTCCATGGCTCCTCTTTCCTTAGCCTGGAGGAGCACGTGGATGAATGCCAAAGGTTTGGTTTGCTGGGTGGGGCCTCATCTGCATCTCAAGCTGGAAAGGAACAGATCTGCTGCACTCACCCTCCCTTTTCCTTGGCTGCTTGTTGAGCTGAACAGCCCTCAGGAAAACTGTGTTATGGAAAGTTACACAATTTAAAGTCTAGCTTTTCTATCTTGGTATACAATAAACATTACTGCAGTTTATGCACATGCACTGCAGCCACTCAGACGGAAAGAGCTTGGCTATTAAAAATTGTTAGTTATTGATTTAGTTTGAGGAGTAACTGCCAGAAAAATTGGATCTTTCAAAAGTCTTCACCAATTTTACCTAACAGAGTAAAAGTTTCTCAGAAAACACAAGGAATGATTTTTTTCTCTGTTTAGTCCTAAACAGAGAAATCAAAATGATTTGTTGGTCTGTTTTGTATTTGTTTGTTTCTCACTGTCAGCGACAATTTTCCACACAAAGAACTCCAGTGAAGCTATTCTGCAGGATGTCAGCCACCTGTAAATTGAAACTGTGCTGTATTTGATCCAACAAGGTCAAAAGGGCCAATAAATATACCTGCAAAATTCGCCATTTGTAATGAGAATCCTATTTCCAGGATAGAATATCAGTGACAATAATGATCATCTTAAAGTTAGGTTTGCCAAAGAAAATGTTTGTTATTATTTAAAAGAAAAAAAAAAGGAAATGAAAAAATGGAATCAAAATGCCATTGTACAAAATGGCAGTTTCAAATGAGGTTTTCAGTAAAGATTATTTATCTTAACAAATTCTGAATTGTGGGGAGGGTCTGCATTTTCTGACAGCAACATCCTATTTTGGGAGGGTTCCAGTGTAGGGCAGGATCTCATGGTGAAAACACTGATACTCTTGATGCCAATGTGGTTCAGACAACCAGATTAAATTCTGCTTCTCACTACACACTTATTGGTGGAGCTGGATCATCTGAGGCCACAGTGCATTTGAAAGGAGATGGGATGTTCTTTCTTCTTGCCAGGATTATATTAATTCCATGCTGTGGGTGCAGGCCATCTCACTGAGTACCGTTAATTCAGTTCTCTTCATGTCCTTTTCCTCCTTGTTCTTAGGCAGGACAACTGGGACACTACAAGCACAATTGTGGCAGTTCTCCATATCCCTTACCACACTAGCTGTTTTTGTAGACCTCACCTATGTATGCTGAGAGTTTTGTAAATTTGGTTTTCTTTTGAAGCTGAAAAGATAAAAAATTGCCCTCTCTCCAGCATTGGTCCAGTATGCATTGGTCACTTTTTGTTATTACTCTAGTTGGAAATTAGCCTGTATTTCCTCATTTCATTCTGCAATGTCATTCGTTGAGGCTGAAAACCAGCTCAGTTTGCTGTCACTGGTCTTTTGAGTTGAACATGTCTTTAACTGAGAGTTTTTAATGGTGTACCTCTGTGAGTAACCTTATCAATGAAACGGCTCAAGGCTCTTGGACTGGACAGCACCAGCTAGAGGGAGCCGTCATGCAGGTCTTTCTTTTGTACTGTTCAGGTCTGTGGATAGCTTACTCATTGAATTGGTTTTCTCTGTGGCCAAGTTTTTTATGGATGCCACTGAACATTCAGAAAAGTGTGAGAGGGCTTACAAGAGTTTTTCAAGTTCTGCAATATTCAGTAGGAAATTACTGAGGAACTTGCAAAATCTGAAAAACTCAACAGATACTCTGATGCACTCTTGCTACGTGTAGGTGGATGGCACTGTGCTTGCCCTGTGCAAGCTGAGAGTATGCTGCCAATTTGTTCTGCTACACACATGGAGTATTTGAGTGTTGGCCAGAAATGTTTGTGAATTCTTTGGGATTCTTCAGTATTTGCCTTCAGGTATTTGGTATGGTTGTATACTTTGATGCGAAGTGTGATCAAAATCAGGTTGCTCTGTGAGCAGCTGTCCTCCTTATTATGGATTGTGACTTCTGTCTGGTGCCAGTGAAATTCTACCAGTAGCTTTTTCCATAGGTAAGACAGCATTCACCTGTGGAGATTTTCTCTTGTCTGGTAAGAATTTAGTTCACACAGCTGAACATTGGTCTCTTCTAACTAGCCATTCATTTTAGTGAAATGTATAGAAAAATAATAACTTTGAAACCATTGCCCTTCTGTCAAATCTGATTGAGATTTGCCAAACTTCTGTATGAAAGAGGATGGGTTGACAGAGGAGGAGTCACTCTGCGATTGCGTAACCTTGTTTCCTATGAAACTAGGCTAGCAGGGAAGCATTAGATGGCTAATCTTCAAACCTGTCCCAGACAAGGGAATCTTGCAAATGAAACAGTGCTTGTAATGTCATACAGACTTATCTTTGTGAAACGTATGCTGGTTTGGCACCTAGACTTCAGTGAAACTGCCCAAGTAAATTGTTAGTGGGAGCTGTGCCATCTGAACAGATGGGCATGTGTAGGCAGACAGTAGTCATGTTTGTTCTTCATTTATGGGAATTTAGACCAGGATTTGAATTAACATGATGCATAAAAAGCAAAATCCCTGTGTAGGTTATCCTCAGGTTTACATTCAAACTAAGTGTCTTTGCCCTGTTGCAGAGCAAACATCCTTTCAGTAAGCTAGTCTAGGACAGGACATCTGACAAAAATAGGTTTGGGCTCTGATACTTAACCCAACTCAATATTCAGATTTTTCAATTTAATCCATCCTACCAATCCAATCTCTTTTCTCTGTGACTCTTTAGACCATGTTTTTGCTTTTGAATCCTCATAACGACTTTCCCATATCTGTCGTGTTCATTTCCAGCTTCCTTGCAGTCATAACTGAGTGATTCCAGCTGTGCCTGGAATTCTGCTCACTTCTTTCCACATCATCTTTGTGCCCATTTGCTGGGGTAGAGTTACTTCTCAAAACATGTGGGTATATACACGAGGCAGGCTGCATTGGAAACCTACAGTGTATCAGCTGCACCCCAATAACTAGCCAACTGCATTCTCTTCCTGGTTGTAAAACCAAGTAATTTTCCTCCAAATTCTTACTCTTTTAAGTGTGTGAATTCTGAGCATGTCCAGGCACAGAAGTAGTTACTGAGTGGTAGATATCTATGTGCAACCTTATGGTAACTTCCACATGCATTCAGTCCAGGTTTTCTTTAAAACATTTAGCCATCACTGCCAGTATAGTGCCTGGTGATTTTGTTTCATCTATGCAAAGGTTTGGGACAGAATGATTATGTCAAACAGGTCTGATTTTTATCACTTTCCATCTTGATGAAGGTAATATAAAAAAATCTTTACATGCACACCTGGCCTTACTGAAAGAACACGTGTTCTGCAATAATGTTAGATAATAGCAGAGCTGAGTGATGAAATTCTGAGCTTGACCTTTCATCTGTTCATGCCATGGGGTATTACTTTGAATGTCTGCACTAAGCATTCTATCTTATCTAAATTAAGTCTTATGAGACAGGGACCATGTCTGTTCTTCTGTGTCACACAACCTCAGATACCTTGATGCCTCTCAAGAAATAATAAATAATTTAAGGCCAATACTATTGAGAGATCAACCACATGGAGTGTTTCTGGCCCATTTGATGCAGAGGAAATTCTGTGCA
This sequence comes from Manacus vitellinus, assembly GCF_001715985.3. Lineage (NCBI taxonomy): Eukaryota > Metazoa > Chordata > Aves > Passeriformes > Pipridae > Manacus > Manacus vitellinus. The sequence continues at coordinate 10,040,312 of NW_021938789.1, read as the reverse complement.
GGAAGTTAAAGAGGTGGATAAGGTCAGAGATGGGGTTTACAGAGTCTCTGGCAACTTTCTTAGGCACATGTTAAAATAAGTGTTCTTCAGATTCCAGAGGAAACCAACAGGCAATATGCATGCCCTGCCACACACCTACATGTGTATGGAGACCTTTTCTCAGATACAGCTTTCCATGCTTATTTTTGTGTCTACCTGTTTAGAAACTTTTTCTCTAATTTATGGGAAATTATGCTAGACCAGGGGATAACCATGTGTTTCGTGACTTAAAAGGGACCTATGTAAATATGCTTTTCTTGACTCCTTGCTAATAAATGAATTGATGTACATTTGCACAAGCGCAGTATGTGCACAGAACAGCTTTTCTGTTACAAGTAAGGGGAGGGGAGAGAGGTCCAGATGTCCAGAAGAGGGTAGTCTGAGCAGTCAGTCAACAGACTTAATCATTTGCTAGGCAGGGACAACTTGAGATCTGCCAGAATAACTGCCCATGGATCTCGCCAAGGAACCAAATACCCTGGCTGAGACTATAATATACAGACTGGCATCTGGGCTCTCTGTTATCAGTCCATGAACATGAAAGAGGAGGCAGTGGATAATAGTAATTGAAATGCTCATGGTAGCATTTTAAAATTAATTATTTTAAAATTAATTATTTTAAAATTAATGATTTTAAGTATTTTCAAAAAAAATTCCAACTGTTGAGAAAACAATTAAACATGGTTTTTGAGAGGTCAAAGGCAGTGCTATCAAAACATTGCAAGACCCCTTTTAAGGGGTTGTGGTTAAAATGTCTGAGTATTGTTTCCTTTGCTTAGATGTTTCACTTCACACTGCACTCTTACTATTCAGTTAGGCACCAAGACCATTTCCATTTATTCCCATAGTCTAAGTCATTGTATGGAGAGAGGTGTAATACAGCCAAAGACAAAATGTGGATGCATGTGACTACACTTCAGCTATCTCTTATGTATCCTGGGATGCTCTTGTGTAGCATGCTGATGTATCCATAGGTTATATCTTCAAGAATGTTGTTATTTTATTTATGTTTGTTATTTCCCTTTTGTGGACAGTCTTGTATGATGTGAAAGCCAGCAGTCTTAAAGTGACATGAGAGGAATCAGCTCTACCCAGCATCTTTAACTTCTCTTATGTTATAAAGCGGAACATATGTTATATTAGAGAGTAGGATGCACAGCCATATATCTACCATGAAGTAATGTAAAATATCTGAACCTTGCCATCCCTGTATGCTTCTAGGCATCATACATGGACATGGCACTTCTTACTAGTTTCAACTGAGAATCTGAAAAAGGCTAGCCAAGCAAAGGACAGAACCCAACATTCCAAAAAGCTGATCTATACTTGTCTGCTTTCCATTTTATGCTCCTGTCACTGGACAGTATCTAAGCCTGCACAGAGGTTTCTGATTCTGCTGTTGGGAAGGTGGGGAGAGCTTGGACAGTCTTGGCCATACATATAGAGGCTTACACATGCCACTTCAACCAGATTGGGAATGGTGATATTTTTTCTATCTAAGGGCCTGGAGTTCTGTCTTTTGTCATCCAAAAACAAACATTTTTTTATTTTCTTCTAATATCTGTAAACATTATACTACAATTTCTTCCTAAGAAGAAAAGGAAGAGAAATTGAGAAGCTGCAGTCCCTAGCACTGCTGTGCTACTGTGCAATCCATCAGCAAAGACGATCTGAAGATGTAGGGACAGATCTCCCCTATATGAACTAGGCCACAGAGACGTGGTAACTCCTTTTCCTCTATGTTTTTTTTTTTTTTTTTAATTGAGATGAAAGAGGTGGTAGTTGGAATTAGTAAGTTTTTGAACTAAATACCTGACTTTTGTTATGGTCAGAGTAGATGAAGTATGAAAAACAGTAACAGCATGCTACAGAAGAGTCATTGAAAGGATCACTGGAATAATTCTTTGAATGGCTTCCTACTGTTGGATCTTTCCTTGTCTGATATCCCTCATAATATGGAGGTATAGATGATTAAGAAATAAACACAAAATAATGTTTAATAGTAATTAGACAGTATAGATTTAATAGATGACTAAGAAGTAAACACAACAGGTCAGTCTGTTATAATATTTCTTCTCCATATCTTCTCCATTTCTATTGTACAGCATCTTAGGAACTTCTTGAACCTAAGTTATATTCACTTGTTTTAGTTTAATGTTCTTAATACATTTGCTTTTGTTAATTAGTCTGATCACTATTTGAATGTATTCATATTTCTGAAATCCAGAGCATCCATTTGCATTGAATTCCTCACCTATTTAAGCAGTAGGTAAATATCTGTTTCTTTTTAATTCTGCCTAGTTTAGTAGGGATTAATATTCTTGCTGTTAAATGAGAAGTTCTGGCAATGTCAGTCCCTTGTAACATTGCTGTTAAAGCTGCATCGGTTTTGTTAAGTTTAAGACAGGAAGAGGGGGGGACACGGTGAGCTCAGTTAGTGAGAAGATGCTTGTGTTTATGGATTCTTCTGAACTATCTATTATCTATTACCTGTCACTGTGAAGACCTGGATCCAGTGACATATGTATTCTAGACTTCCCACAAAATATATATATACAATTACAGAATTTTCAAGTCTGATTGTTACATTTTTTTCAGCTTGGCAGCCCCAGGAAATGTTCACCTTTGCCCTTTGGATTGTTAAATGTTTCCTCTGGCCCTTAGCTCTGACTGCAGTTTTTCAGGAACAAAGACTCCAGTTCATTGTTCTTCTGTACTGGATTCTTCTGCCCAACTACTCCAAAACTTTGGCCACTGTATATCCCTAGGCAGCTGTTCATCTTTCAGCTTCTAAAAGGCTTCTATCAAATCTGTCTTCACAGACTAGGAAAACAGTTAATTCTGTAGTAAGCACCATTGCTAGCCTACTGTCCTTTTCTGCCTCAGAGATTAGGAAGACTTTACCCTCTGATTATGGGATTCAACTCGGAGAAACTCCAGACTCTTTGATTTGGGTGAAAGCTGACCAAAGAACACTTGAGCACAAACTGCTTTTGGTGGTTCACCAAGAGATCACATTTCATGCTCAGAGACCCATCAAAATTCTTTGTCATGTAATAAATACAATATAGATCTACTGCATCGAAGTGTCATGGAAGTGTAAACTAACTAAAGATTTCCTTATTCCAATGGGATCCTCTTCTGCTTCTTGGAGTAGAATGTGATCTATGTCGGTAGAGCTTGATTCGTAGGAAAAAACTTCTGTATGACTGTGTCCAAGCTCAGTCTTTCTGTTTGACTGTTTGGGGCTCAACTCAGAACAGTAGTCATGTGGTGAGAAGAGACAGTATTCTTGTCTTCTCTGTCTAGAAAAGTACTGGCTTTCCCCTCCCTCCCTGCCCCAACCTGTTAGGTTAGATTAAGTTAATAATGGTGAGATATTTGTAGTAACCTTTTAGGTGAGAATAGAATGTACTCAGAACATATTTTAAACTTTTCTCTGCCAAAAAGAATAGCTTCTCCCTTTTTATATTTAATGAAAGTTCAAATTTTCTCAAAATAACAGATCTTAAGCAGATAATATCTAATATCTTAACTGGTGCAAAATCACAAGGATTCTCAGTATCATTTAGGCTTTTTTTTTTAGTCCTCAGAAGGATCAACAGATGCCAAATCTATATTTCTCAGAGTGGGAACTGGAGCATGCATGGAGTGAGATGGGCAGGTGTGGTGTTGGGCTTAGAAATGATGTGCTGGGATGTAGAACAAGGGTAGTGATTCAAAGAAAGGGTCAGGATGATGAAGAGAATGAGTATATTTCAGTTTAATTAACTATGCCAATATAAGCCCCTTTCAGATGGAGAGGAACTTGGCTAAGAAGTTAAATTTTGGCCTGACTAGGGTTGGAAATGTTGTGCTACCACAACAAGCAATAGTTGACACAGTTTGTTTTTCACATGCTACCTCTGAGACTCCTTAAAACATTATGGGAGGTTCTGCTTGGAGTTCTGTCAGCTTCCTTTGGTATAAATCCTGACACAAATGCACAGCACTAGGAAATCTGCTGGGAGGAAAGGTTATAGCAGTACAAAACTGCTGCAACATCCCTTGCACCAAAGGCTGTTCCAATAGGTCACTGTAAAACAAAGGGTGGACAGTTTTAAAGGTGGGCAAGCTTGACTTGCAGGTGTGCAGAACCCAAAAACATTCAAGGTTGGAAAGGACCTACGGAGATCATCTTGTAAAACTCCCCTGCAAGAGCAGGGTCAACTAGAGCAGGCTGCCCAATGTTATGTCCAGATGAATTTTGAATGTCTCCAAGAGTGGAGACTCCACAACCTACCTTGACCACCTGTTCCAGTGCTCAGTCACCCTCACAGTAAAAAATGTGTTTCCTGATGCACAGTGTTTGTGTGCATTACCTTATTTCCTGTCACTGGGCACCACTGGCCTGTTCTTCTTTATACTCTCCTTTTGATATTTGTATACACTGATGAAATTCCCTCTGAGCCTTCTTTTCTACAGTCTAAACAGTCCCAACTGTTTTAGCCTTTCCTCACAGGAGGAATGCTCCAGTGCCTTCATCATCTTTGCATTCCTTCCCTTGACTCTCTCCAGTAGCTCCATGTCTTTCCTGAGGAGCACAGAAACAGACACAGCACTCGGTTGTGGCCTCTCCAGGGCAGAACAGAGCAGAAGGATCACCTCCCTTGACCTGCTGGCAACATTTCTCCTAATGCAGTGAAGGACCTGTAACAGCTCTTTGCTTCAAGGGCATGTTGCTGGCTCATGTTCAACTCAGGGTGCCCCATGACCTTCTGGTCCTTTTCTGCAAAGTTGCTGTCCAGCCACTTGACCCCTGGCATATTTTCGTGTAGCTCTTGCTGATAGTGCTCTGCTGGAACAGCTGAGTTCTCATCAGTCTATTTATCCTGCCATACCATCTGAGAGGAGTGCAGCACTGACATAACCTTCGCTTATCCTGTGGCTCTGTTGGAGGGAGTTGTAGTTCCCTTGTCAATGCACCTCCTTTAAAAAATTACCTCTGCTCTTGGAGGTAGAGCTTTACTGGTCTTTATAGTCCATAAAATGATGAAAGATCAGAGGCTTTTTACCTTTTCTAAATAAGTAACTTGGCAGATGTTCCCACTGAATTCTGAGTCCTGGGCCTAAGAATGCCATGGATAGTTTTGCAATGCCTAGGACAGAAAACTGAAGTAAGATGAACAAGTCTTCAACTCAGTTGCCAAGTAGAGAAACTTTGCCCAGGACAAAAAGAAAACACAGTCTTTAAGAGAAGCAAGACTAATGAAGTAGGTCATGGAATGGAAATGTGAGTGGCCTTTTGCAGTGTTGCACAAAATGGGGCTTTGCAAAGATGATGCAATCTGAGAAAAGTAGAAGAATGGAGATGTACAGTCTACTTGGAGACTTTGACAGAAATCCTCATTCTAAATCAGACAGAGAGAATTTGAATCTGTGTCATCGCTCAGCACAGACCTAGACTTGAAGGTATCAGAGGTAACAAAAGTCCAATCCAGGTTTTTTGTCAAATTGTTTGCAAAAACCAAAGAAAGAAAAAGAGACTACAGTTATGGTTGCATAATTGTTAATACCAGATCTATGTTCTGGAGAATCTTTCAGCAAGACAAATTAGATCTGGATCAGTCACAAGCACACAAGTGCATTTCTGTCTATTTAATCAGAACATATTAGGTTTGTGCCAACTTTCTTACTTTTACACTGATTTTATGATGATTGCAGAAAGGAAGGCAATATCTAATCCATAATAAAACCTGGTAATAAAAAGGTTTTTGAATATGAACAAGAGTGAGTTTAAGTTCTTATGAAAGATGTGTAGACACAGTGGTTTTTATCTGGTTACTTATGAATCCTTAATTTACATTTATTGTCTCATATAACTGTTGTAACATATAACAGTATGATTTTTTTTTTCCAAAACAAAGGTCTTACTGACAGACCTACAAATTGTATTACATGCACTTCTGGTAAAAAGAAAGGTCATCTCTTGGTACTGCCATGTGCAGGCAGGAAGTCCTGTTCACAGGACCAGATGCAGACATGCAAATGAAAAGCTCGTTGCAACATCTAGACTAGTGCTGGGTTTACTACAACAGCCAGACTGAACTAAGAGGGCTCAGTCATCACAGCTGCACCTTACCACTTAGAATACTTACTAGTAAGATGCCTTACTGCAAAGAGCAGTTATCATGGTTATACAAAGTGCTTAATCAGAAGAAACATCTTGGCTGTGGTATTTAGTTCTCCTATCATTGTTGTCTGGCTTGGCCTCACCCCTTTGCCCCTTGTTCTCTGCCTTCTGTTTTGACATTTATGGCTAAAAAGGCCTCTTTTGTGACACTACCATGCAATCATAATTTAGAAAGCAATTAAAATCAATGTCTTGAGCAGGCCGATGTTGGTGCAGTTCACTCAAGTCCCGTCGTAGCAGTAGTAGTCCCTTCTGCAGTGTCTGCCTTTGTCACCAGGGTGGTTGTCAACAAAATCTGCATTTCCTACCTGTATTTGCTGTGCTTTTGCCTCACCTTTAGGTGTGTGTTTTTCTTGTTTTGTTTTCAAGGAAGCAACACAAATTTAACAGCAACTCCCACCCGTGTCAACTGTTGCTAAAAGGACAGTTCTTACCATCTTTAATATCACCTGAAAGATTACCAGGACTCTTCCCTTTATAGATATCTCTATAAGTAAAGGGCAGAGGAATAAGGGGTAGTTACTATGAAAGCATGAGTTAATACTTTAAAATTTCAGTTCTTTGACTGCTTTTCCATTTTAACTTTAAGAAAAGGTTAAAATGATTCTTAATAGTTCCTGTTACTGGGACTAAGAAGTTGAGGATCAGAATCTTCTTTGCTTAGTGTTAGAAAGCAACAAGAGAGGCAGCACCCAGGTCTCTTTCTTCCGGGAAAAATAATCCAAAATAATTTGTTTAAATGCTGGACTTCAGGGTATAAGCAGGTCTTCTTAGTTCCATTGTTCATTAACAATCCATGTCAATGTGGATTGTCATAGATTAAAAACCTCCATATTTTGCTTAACCTGAAATGAATGTTTAAAGTAAAAAAAAACTTCCCAAAATTCTAGTTTCAGGTTGGCCTTTAACTCCTTTCTCTCTCCATTCCCCCACCCCCAGCTTGATCTGTGTAACAAACCCCCAGATGATGCTTTCCAAAAGCATAAATCATAATGCAAACCCTTAATATTCTTTCTCTCAGTGTTGCAGCTGACAACAAAAAGTCTCTCAGTAGCGTATTTTCTCTCCTTGCAACTAGGGAAAAGCAGAGGGAAAAAACCCATGCAGCCAGTCTCAATATTAGTTGTGCATCTGTAACTAAGTTGCTTAACTTCATCATTATTAGTTAGACCTATTCTGATTCTTGTCATGTTGACATGGTAATCAGAAGAAAAAATCCAACTAAATGAAACATAAGAGAAGTGGTGAATGCTTTTTGTTTTGTCTTAGCATTAGCCTAAACATATGAGAACTGCAATGAAGAAAAAATTGCCTTGTTATCAATATTTTATTTTGTGGCAATGCAATATAAACAAAGATGTAAACTTGCCTCTGTATAGCAGTCTATAGAATGAAATTACAGAGAAAACAAAGACGGCACTAGAAAGGAGTTGGTAGGTTATACAGAATGCCTTATTAGTGAGAATTAGTTGTCTGACAACTTTGTGCCAGTCTTATCTCTTTTATGCCCATTTATCTCCAGACAGCAAACGTTCAGATCTATAAAGAAAATCCCAAAATCTCATGCTTTTTCTTTTTAGCTCTTTCATTTCTCTCTTCCTCATTTCTAACTTTAAGTAGGCCTTTGGCTCCACCCTTTGACCATTTAAGAGAGAAAAGGGTCTTTATGTTAGAAGTGTTTGGCCTTCCTCAGTTTTAGAGAAAATACCTATACATGACTGAGAATCTTGAAACACCCTTAATATAAACTGGCCAAGTTATAAAATCTTCTGTAACTAGCAGCATATGAGAACAGGCCCATCAACATCATCAGCCATCAGAGAGCAACTTCTGATTCCTAGCCCAAATTATGAGATATCAGTTCACAGTGGAGCAGACTGGGTAGGGGAGAGCCTTCTCTTCTTAACTGGCTGGTCTCTGTTTATCTTGAAGTATGTAGCCAGAAGTGAAATACTGAAAATTTAACAAAGACTTCATTTATCAAAAGCATTCACTTGTCATTGTAGACAAGTAGGTGCTAATAAGTACCAGAAAAACACCAATAGTTTAAATAGCATTAACAAATATCCCTTCCTTCCTTAATTGGTGTATGCTACAAAGGAACTGAATTTCGAATGTACAACCAAATGTTAAAAGTTGTTTCCAAGCCTTACTCTCTCCTCAATGAGACATCAAACCGTTGTCACCCAATCCTTTTTACTTTATTTTTTAGTTCAATACTTTGATCATTCTCCTCTGACATGGTTCCTGCTGTACCAGATTAGCTAGCAGCAAGTTGCTAGCTAGATGAAAAAAACCTTTAATGGGGTCTGTTTAGTACTTCATCTGTAAATCATTTTATGTAAAGAAAATGTAACCAAGTCACAAATTGGCAGATAATTTCTTAGACATTTTTGTTGCTTATGAAATTATTACCCAGCTTTTCCTTATGCTAAATACTCTTTAAAATGTTGATGTAAATATTTTGTTTGAAGGAAAACATATAGAAGAAATTGGAGCAAGCTATTTTTCTCTGAGAAAATAGTATATCTCTTAAACAAAGGAAATGCACTCCCTCTGACCTGCTGGAAAAAGTAAAGCAACCGATGTAGTGAAATAAGGAAAAAGACCATGTGAGTTGGAAAGACAGAAGTTGGTACAAGTAGTAGTGGAGCTGTTTAGAAGAGAAAAAGTAAGAGATGAAAGGAGGGGCTAGGAAAATTATTAGGATTGTAGCAAGAGACCTCTAAGAAAAGCATCTTCCAGTACACAAATGATTTGGGAAAGGAAACCATGGGTATTATTGCTTGAGACTATTTCTACATTACTTTTTGTTGGTACAGGCTAGAGACCTGGAGGAAAAGAGAGTTGGGGTTATTGAAGAAACAAGAGGAAAGGTCCTTTTGAGGACTCAAATCTGATTGAGTTTTCAGGTCACTTCCAGAAGGAAAAGAGTCAGTAGTGGAGACTCCCAGAGATCAGTGCTAGTACCATTCTTATTCAACACCTTCATTAGTGACCTGGAGAAGGGACTGTGCAATGAAATCTCCAAGTTCATGGGCTTTCAGGTTTTCAAATGTCACACTGATGAAGAAGAACTCTGAGAAGACCTTGAAAAACTGAGTGAGGGGACAAAAATATGTCAGATGAACTTCATTGTAGATAAATATAGAATAATGCAGCTGCAGAAAACTGAATTAAAATATACATTCTGCTGGTCTTGTAATTGCAACATGAAGAGATCTTGAGAGTTATCACTGATTTCAATTCTCTGAAGCAATTGGCTCAATGTCAGCCAGAAAAGCAAAACTTGTCAGGCATGATCAGGAAGAGTTTTGAGATCAAGACAGGTATCATTTTGCTGCTATGTAAGACCTTAAAGAACTCACATCAGAAGTATAGTGTGCCATTCTGGTCTCTGTAGAGGACACAGCACAATTTTTTACGTGGTGGATGGTGAAGTCAATAATCTGTTGCCACAGGAGGTTGTGCAGAGGAGACAGATGGTATCATCAGGTGGAAAAGATGCTTGGAGAAATTCCAACAAGGCCAAGGCAGATGCTAAACACAGAGACAGGGATGAACCTCTGAGATCCCTAATCGAAAGACAGCATCTGCTGAGAGAGCAGGGGAGAAATGAGCTGCAGGCAGTGGCCAGCCTGATGTACTCAGGCTGCAGACAGGCTGACCAGACAGTCTGACCCAGTAGGACATGTCCTGTGCTTTTGTGTTAGACTGGGTGTAAGGGAGGTTTCTCCTGGCTATTCTTTGAGGTTTTGCTCTGGTTACAATCTAAACAACGCATATGATAGTCTTGTCATAGTTCTCTAGCTGAAAGCACAGGGGATGTAGTACTTCTGAGGTTATAGAATGACTGTATTTGATTAGACTCTGAGCAGGAAGGAATGCCTTTAGCATTGCAAAGACCGGGGTGATTTTGGTTGTAAAATGGCAGGTAAACAGTTCCAATGAGTGCTTTAAACTCAGTAGGTTTTAAAGTTCAAAGCAAAAAGTTTTCCCTTGTTTATATGGGTTATACACATATTTCTGTCTCTCATGTATCCACTGACACCGTCACGTTTTTATTCAGAAAGTTATTTACTATCTTTTGTGGTTTGAGCTGCATGGATGTATTTGTTTTCCTGAATATTTTCAGGTCTATATTTTGTTGTTTTGAATGTGTACTTTGTTACTGTGGCTTTCAGTAACTAAAGGACACCATATAAAGTGGCTCGAAATGAGAGTGTTTTATAAATTAAAAATATAAAATTTAGTTTGGAATTTTATTTATCCCAGTCCCCAAAGTAGTCATGCCTTGCTACAGCCCTAATGTTCCTTTCTATTCTTGATATTTTTGCCTTTCAGATAGTTTGTTTTACTGTATGAAACATTCTCTTTAGTGCTACACTTGATGCGTTACTGCTGGGCCAAAAAAGGTATTTTCACATCTTCTACATTTGCAGATGACTTGGTGCCAAAGAATTTCACTATTTTATAGCTGTGCAGATCCCAGTGGTTGCCACAGGGTTGCATAAAAGTGTATTTTAGTTTATTAACATTTGCATTTGATTCAAGATATTGATGATTTGGTTAGTCACTAAGGAACTCCTACCTTGAAATGTAAAGACAGATCATGCTTCAGTTTTTTTACTTTGTTTATGTGCAACTTGCAGCATATCAGTTCCATTGTTAATTGAGTTGTAACTATCTAAGAAATGTTCTAGATTGGTTGAGTGCATGTTTATCTGGTGGACTTTCACTGGCATAGCTCTGATAACCAGTTAAATTGTGTTCTGCTGGCTGATCCCACTCCAGCTCTCTGAAATGAGACAAGATGCTACTGGCCTTAATGTTTTACATTACTCCATTGCTATTGGTGAGCAGAGGGAGATTAAAGGAACATGGATCCTTGTTATGGGTGTTCCAGTTCACATTCTGCTATATTTGCTTAAATTGCTAGTAGGACAGGCTTGTGAACTAGAGTTGCTTTTGTTGTCTCTGCTGTGGGACCACTTCCCTCTGTCAGGTGGGTGAGATAAAGAACTGCAGGTAATGATGTTTTAAATCATTGCAGCAGCTTTGTTTGCCTGAGCATCAGTCTGTGATATCTAAAAGAAAAAGATATTTTTATTAATGCTACTTGTTTAACTCTTGTGAGAATGAGGCTGTGCTAGATTTGGGCTGTCAATGTAGCAACATGCATTTTAGAAGCGTTACAGTGGTATAGAGCAGGTTATACTTTATAGTATGCAGGCACACATAACCTGTTCATATAACACTAATGTGATACTATGTGGTGGGTCTGGCTGAGCTGGAATTTATTTCCCCATAGTAGCTCTGCATTGGTAGCTAGATGAGTGTTGATAACACACCCATGTTTTGGCTACTGCTGAGCATAGCACTGCAACATTCAATGGAGGGTGAGATCCTGGGAGGGGACACAAGTAGGCCAGCTGGCCCACACTGACCAAGGGGATATTCCATACCATATGATATCAACCCAGATATAAGAGCTGGAGCAGGAGCAGGAGCAGGACAGCAGGCACTCGTTGTCTCTGATGGCTGCCTGCTGACAACGTTGCTTGTGCTGGAGCCCTGCTTCTCAGAGAAGTGGCCGACCATCGCTGCTGATGGGAAGTAGAGATTAACTGCTGGCTTGTGCCTTGTGCGTGCGCAGCTGCTTTTGCTTTCTTTTTTTTGCATAAATACAAACTGCCTTATTGCAACCCACGATTTGTGTTGTTTTCTTTTCCCACCTTACTGTCTCCCCTGTCCAGCTGGGAAGGGGAGGGATAGAGTGGCTGGGTGTGCACCTGGTCTGTCAATGTAGCAATATCTGCTTTAGAAGTGTTACAGCAGTAGAGAGCAGGTTATACTTTATATAGTATGCAGGCACACATAACCTGTTTATATAACACTAATGTGATACTAATATAGATACGGTCTAATTGAGGTGTAGATATACTCTGATTGAATTAGCTGCATCCAGGATAGGAGAGCAGGGATTATTGACTGGATTATTTCTCACTTTAATTATTCTTACTTTTAGGAATTGCAAGCTGCTAACACTACCTTAAAATCTCAGGATTGTATTTGACATAATTCTCCTTCATCTAGCAGCCAGAAGAAGTGGAATCCCCTTCAAAAGGTGTTTATCAAGTGCTCCTATACACTAAAAAGTCTTGGAGAAAATGTCAAAATATTGGGCAGAAGCAAAACCTCGTTGCATCCTTTTCTGATTCTTGTGAAAGTTTTCTGTATCTCGTAGTGTGAAGGGAAGAACCAGACTGCTATTATCATATTATGTCTCCACCTTCAAAGGTTACATGCCTGCACTGCCTTTCTGTAGAAAGGCATAATCATGGCAGCTCACATCAAGGTTCACCTTTTAGATACTGGCTACATAAGTAGGTAGGTGGTGTCACACTGTGTTGCTGCAGCTATGCTACCAGTGACACCCGCACTAGCTAGTTTTGATCTAGCTTATGGTTGCTTATGAAAGCTATTAAGCAATCAGACCTTGAGTCAGATTCAGTTGGAGGTCTAAGAGTCTGGGGAACTGTTTGTTTTTGCAGCATTCCTCTACAAATGAAACCAGAAAGGTGTTTGCATAAATTTTGCCTGTAAATGTCCTTAAATTCCTAGATCTTTAGATGTTTTGGCACTAATCCTGGATATGCACCCTTCCAGCCTCTAAAATATGGTTTTACCCTTGGGGAAGTGCCTAACAGAAAAGAGATGGTGACAAAAAATGGCAACAGGCGTCCTATGAATTCTTTGTAGGAGTACAGGGTAGTTGCTAAAGCAAAGCACATATAACTAGACTGACTATGCAGACTTATAGTGTACTGTACAGGGTTAAACTTCTAGTCCAATACGGTTTGTCTGCTTTCCCTCTATGCTTTCTGTAGAACTGTACAGTGCAATGATAAACCAGAGAAAGCTGTTGTTTCTTTCTGATTGGCTTTATTTTTATTCTTTATGGTACTGTTCAATAATGCCTGTTTTAAAAAGGCATTTAATACAACACGGAGTCACTGCAGGTTTCCATCTCTGTGCCCTACCTCTGCACTGATCATTTTTTCTCACATCCATAGAAGAGATATTTCTGTTTGTCCTTTATTGCTGCTTTAGTACATAGGTATCAGCGAAGAAATTAATTACTAACCATGAATCAGAGTACTTGTCTTATTTCAGGTTTGTCTCTTATCTGGTTATTTATGATCAGTGTTTAATTTTCTTTCTTAATTGATGCACTTGTAATACCAAGAAAATTCATGTGGACCCCTTCCCCTTTTGATAAACCAGGAACAAAGAAGTAAAGTTACTAAATATGTACAGGGTCACAGTTATAAGGCATGTGGTTTTAATTAAGATTTAACTAATTCCCTTTATCTTGTCATAGTAATTATGACTGTACAAGTCATGTCACATTAATATGTGAAAGCAGCACTTTGGCATAGCTGGTCAAGGAACAAAGCCTTTATGACCTCCCTTGTTAAATCAAACCAGAGAGACTGATCAACTTGCATTTTGCTTCCTCCTTTGATAAATTATGGTAAAGATGAAGAAAAATGCCAAAGGGCCAGCACAAGTTGCTGCTAAATATTGCTGAACTACAGCAGCAAACAAATTGAGAGAAGAGTTCTTGTAGACCTTTTAATGGCCCTGGGCTTTGACAATGAAAAATGAAAGGATATGTAACACTGAAGTAGCTCAAGCGAATTGATAATGCTTGAACAAATCTAAACTTTATCCTTTCTTTTATGATACATTTGGGGACCCTGGAGTTCCAACTAATTTTGCTGCCTTCTGTTTAAGCAGAGAATGTCTTATACTGAATATAACTCTGAAGTCAGCTAGGGGGTGGCTCCACAATACATTTGCTACTCTCTACCACCAAACCATCCAGATACTTATTGAGGAGAACAAGTGCAATGTAGTCTTCTCAGACTTTAGTAGGGCATAAGGTCTGGTCCTTTTGGAGAAAGCTACTTTTCACAATCGCAGGAAAATTGTTTGAAAGGAATAACTTAATATAAATTTGTGTTCTAGCTCACTTTGCAGTAAATTTCCTGTATAGGCAAGCTCTACCAGCAACCTTGTAGCTTAGCTAAGTCAGTTTTGGCTTCTGTACTGACTTATGCGTGTTTGAACTATAGCAGTTCATTTCTTTATTACAATGTGAAGTCGTGTTCATAAAAACTAGAAAAAGAATGAATACCTTGTGTCAAATTTTTCATGGTGATAGTCTGTTTTATCCCCTTACCTCTCCACCCCTCACCTCCCATGCACACTTTGAAGGAGAAAAAGAGAAGTGCCATTTTTTTCATGCTATGCCAGGAACTACTGGAGGGGTGCCTCACAACCCTTCTGACTGCTGTGTCAGTCTTTATCTTTTTGAGTCATTTTTCATTATAAATAACTGTAGTGTCTGCTTCTGCTGTTTATGCATTAAGCTGCGGCAGGGACAATTTTTGAAGACTCCTGGCTGGATTCTTAGCTGGGGTCTCTGGCCTTTTCATAGCAGAGACTTTAATCAGTTTTGAAATTCAGCCCCCTGTTCCACAAGAATATGCTGAGTAATAGCAGCATATCATTGTCACAACAGCTTGCAGGCAGATTCAGAAAGACAGCCCTGTTTTCGCATATCTGCATTTATTTCTTTCCAATATGTTGGGACCAAAAGGGACCAAACAAATTTATTTTCCTTTTTCAGACAATGATATCTAGGAAGAGAGTATGTCTTAAGTCCTTCTATCTGTATGAACAGTCACTGTTGGATGGTGTTCTTCAAAAAAGAGAAGATAGATTGTTTGTTGGAAATTACAACATTACTCTATTTTGCTACATATAAATTTTGACACTGTGTACTTAAGTTTTACACACTTATAGAAAAGCATTGCAGGCAAAGATGGACTGAATTTGGAAAACAAGTAACCAGGAAAATGACAAATAAGAATCAGAGGCCTATTTATTACTCTGGAAAAGAAGTTTGATGTGGTCATCTGTTTGTCCACACCAAGACTGGGAAATTGCCTCTAATTGCTATGACACTGAAAGGAAACACAGCAGTAAGATGTTTTGAGGTCCCCAAGAGTGTTCAAGACTTGTAAGATTATTTTTTTTTAAAAAACAGCAAATACCATAGAATTCAAATAAAGGAAAATATAGTAATTTAGAGGCACTTGGATTAAACGTCTCAAACATCCTGAGAAACCAAATAGCTTCCAAAAAGTTCCATTTTAAAATCATTTCAGTCAGCATTTCCTAAATCATAAGACGTATCTTTTGGTTGCAAAAAAAGACACCAAGATCTGATCTAGAAAATCTGTTTTACTAAATTAATTATACAGTAAAATATGCATACACTTACTTTGACAAGAGACCTATTTTACAGGCACGTGTACGTTGGGCTTTTAAAAAACTGCCTGCTCAAGAAACGTTTAATCAGAATCTGCTATATTTTCTCTATACTTCAATTGGAAGTTAAGTGGCCCAAGAGCAACTTTTGCTGTAGTCAACAGAATGACTGTTTTTTGAGAATTAGCTCAGGAGTATTTACAAATCTCCATGAAAGAAGTGTCTGTAAAGGCATTTTCTACTGAATTCAAATATAATTGTAGCTCTTTACTAAGTTTTTGGAACAATGTGCAAAAATATCATCCTCCTTCTCTCAGACCTGTTCTCTACTTCCAGATTCACGACTAGCAAGACACAGCAAACCTGAATACTTACTGATGTTGCTGTTTATTGCTGCACAATCTGCAAACAGGAAGCACCTGGGAGATTAAATCCCAGAGTGGGTTGTTAAAAGGGCAAGAAACCTGAGACCATGGCAACTTAGAAAGTGACTGCTGATACGCTGAGACCGTACAAAGTATCAGAATTATGAATCAAGTTAGTGATTGGCAGGTTTCTTTCTTGACTAGAGGATTGTGATGAATATTAGTGGGAAGTAGGGATTCAAAAAAGGGGAAGTTCTGTTTCTCCCTGTGAAAGGGGAAAGCCTGACTACACCCAGGATGTGTCCTAGAATGCATCCTCTAGACTTTCATAAATCAAACTTTTAATGTTTTTATACTTGCTTATTGTTAATTGCTAGGGAAAAGTACGGAAGCTGCTTTTTGATCTCCAGATAATTATCTTCCATTAATTATTGAAATGTGAAGGTTTGTGGTTATAATATGGACACCTTTTTGCTGTTGGGCGAAAAAAATACATTTTAGGACAGTTTTCAAAAGCATCCATATAACTGTTAGGATTTCTTTTCTTTTTTTTCCCCTTGTTCTTGAGTTTTAAGTGCATAGGGGTTTTAGGTTTGTTTCAGCTTGCTTTCTATTAAAGAAAGAATTTTCACCATCTGACCCTGCATTAATCTCAGCAATGAAGGACTATAATCAGATGCTGCAGTGTGCCCATTTCCTGCAGGCTTCTAACATGAATTGGAACCTGCTGGAAACACAAGCTGACTTTCTCGGTAAGTCGTTGTTCAAAGTGAGCAGGAGATCTCAGGAGGAGCACCTTTTATTCCCCAGCAGGAGCTGAACCCCTACTTTACTGGAGCAAAAAAAAATGATGTAGAAACACTAAGAGTGAAATCAAAGGTTAAGGAAATAAGGCCGGAAAGTGAGAAGGGGGGTAGGGAGGGGTATTAATGCAGGTCTGATGGAGCCTGCTCTTCACGATCATGCCTTTTACTTCAGACACTCCTACTTGCTTGCGGAGCTTGTCAATGTAGAGGGTCTGCAGTGAAAGGTGCTCCAGTATTCCCCTGCTTCCACCTTGACAGCCAAAATAGGTTTTTTGCCATAATGTTAATCTTGTTTCCATCTGCTCAGTCTTACCTATTCCCAAGTAAATGATTAAATTCATCATCTAAGTCAATATAAGAACCCAAATTCATGTCTGGAAGTTAAAAAATCTGAATATTGAATAATCTACATTCCTATCAGTATTATTTCCTGATATTTAACATTTTCTGTCCATCCCCCATAAAATCACTGAACATTTTTCTCTGTAATGTATTCCAAGGAAAAAAAGCCTGCATTTTGGAGGGTTTCCTGAGCTAGTGACTTTACAAGAATTTTTTTTCTTTGGAAGAAGAAGAAAAACAATATGCAGTTGCCTAATGTTAGCTTTATCCCAGTGCATTTCACTCATCCTCAACAGGGAAAAGATTTGTATTTCCAGTCCCCTAGTTAAAGCAATATTTGCTCAATAACACCGCACCATCCCTCCAAAACAAAAACTAACACAAAACAAACCCAACAAGAAAGAAACCACAGATTTTACAGCTTGGAGAATAGGAAATATAAAATTCACATTGCAGAGCCTAACCAGTATGAGACAAAAACAATGGAACCAAGAGTAAGACATACAAAAAGAACACTTGTTTCTGTACATTCAGTGGAAAGGAAATAGCAATAACAATATTCTAATTGTAAGATGTTCCTTGTAATTTCTGAGTGTTAGCAGGGATGCTGGTCAAAGACTAGCCTAGAAACAGCCCCTCCCTACATGTCCTGCTTACTCAGCTCAGTGCAGCAGCTGTTCCAATAAGCAATTTGATGTTTAGCACCTGAGAATTTGCTCTCTCCTTCAGCCAGGATTGCAAGCTCAACAAAATTTATAAAAGCATGAAGTTTCATAACTCTTTCTCCCTAATGCAATAGCCATAGAAAATCTGGGTTATGGTGCATTCATTAACTTTCTAGTAAAATTAGTTTTTATATTTTAAAGCTTTACCTTCTTTCTCAACACAATGGAAATCTTTCCTAAGTGTCCAGAAGGAAGGATTTATAAGAAAAAGAAGGGATGGGAGGAGAGTACAAAAAAAAGATGGTGCTGGTTCTTACCTTCAAAAAGTTTGATAAACATTCTTCACTTGTAGCCTGCAACTAGCAGTTGACTATTATTTATGGATAAAAATGATGAAATCGAAAATTCATCTTGATTATCTTTTTCAGATTTATTTAAAAAATAAAAAGTATTTATTTCTCACATTCTTAGAATTTAAGTTCACATAAGTTATACCTATTCTTGAGTGGACTTTTCTCCAAACTGCTGGGTTTATTCTTCTGCTTTTGTCAGCCTCAGCAGTTTTCATATGAATCTCGCTATATTTGTCTCAAATTCCTTGAGCCATGGGTCTTATTGTTACTGCTTTCTCATAATTGCATCAGAAAAATTGGCTTAAACATGCCCAAAGATTTCAGAAACAAGAATCAAAAAAAAAATCCTTAGACTTATTTGTATTAAAATCAAACCCACAAAACTTTAAACCCATTTAGGAAAAGACTTACTTCTGTTCTAAAGAGATATTTATATGTCTTTCCATATTGCATTGGTTCTTCCCAAAGAGTGACATTGCTTCCTTGGGTCTGAAAAACTGTTTACCAGTCTTTCCCTGATTTTGGTTCTAGGTCAGTTCTTGGCTGCTTTTATTTAGGCTTCTCAGTAATTGCAATAGCTCAGCATGGCTCTTGGGAGCTGAGATCTGTGGGAGTTGGGTACATGGAGGATGTAGTCTGAGAAACAAGAAAGGTTTTGTGAAAGCAAGAGATGTCAGAGCAGTTTCACCTAAGAGCCCCTCGAAGTGTAGTTAGATCCTTCTTTTCAAGTGGATGTCCTGCTAACTCTGAGAACAAAAGAGAACTCCGTGTTTGTTGCCAAGCATTAAACTTCTGTGGGATGGGCAGGGGCTGGAGGAGGAAAACGGAAATGGGGAGGGAAAGGAGTGTGTTAAAATATTCTTTCACTGGATGCAGCAATTCCTTCTCAAATGTTGCACTGCTTTTTTTTTAAAGTGTTTAGCGGTCACCAAAAGTACAAAGTTACATGGTGAAAAAAATCTGATGGGTATAAGAGCATAAAAAAAAAGTAGCAATGTATCATCAGTTTCTTTTATGATTTTCTGTTAGAAAGGAATATTTCATCAGCTGTACGAGCAAGAAGATACAGGTGACAGCTCTGTAGCTGTTGCTCTCAGAAAAATCTTAGTGCGCACCAGAACAGATCAAAGCAAACCCATCCTGTATTGGAATAAAAAGGTGGATTTGTAGCTTGCTAACTGGTTTACCAGGATTAGTAAGATTTTCTGGGCCTGTTTCTTGTGACACTAAGGCACTGAGGAGAAAGAATTTGGAAGCTGAAGGCGAGCTTATCAGTGATTGTTGGGTGGATGCACGTGGATAATGGAAACCAAGGAGAAGGTGGAAAGGGACCTGACTATGCAGGGTCTCCTCTCTGAAGACAGATGAAACACTCTATTCTCATCAGGCACAGCATGGTATGAAGATAATTTTACAAGATTATGAACTTTCCTAATATTCATGAAGAAATTTATATTCATTTCCTCAAGACAAAGACAACTTGGCTACTTTTTCAACAGAAACAAATTGCAAAATGCATAAAGAGCTCTTTCTCCATTGTTCCTATTGTAAGATACCAAAAATCTGTAATTTGCTTAAAATTACAGAGGAAAGACAGAGTATACTTCAGTGAGAGTTTGCTTTTATAATTGTTTTGGTCATAGCAGACACTTTATGTCATGTGTCATATAGCAAAAGACTACTGTCTGAAAGGTGGGCAATTCTGAGAGAGAACTTGGAAGCCAAGATTTTTTGTGTTTGGCATTCTGTTAGAACTAAAGGGTTGAAGTTACAGTGAAAATTATTGTCTTTGGTATTTGTGCACTTTTAAGCATGATATTCCTAAATGTGTTGCTTGGATGGAGGAAGATGATCCTTAAACAAGAATCAGTAACAGTATGTGTTAGTACACTGCTTATATGTGTAGTAATGTTGTCTGAGTATTGATGACTATGGTATTAGAATAGAATTTGACAGGCCCTCTCCTATCTAAATCTGGACATTTAATTTTTCTTTCATGACTTGTTTCATTCTTCCCCTTTTTGTCTTGTCTATTCAGACTATAATTTTCTTGGAGTAAGTGGACTATCTTTTATTATAGTGATTGCACAGTGATGAAGCTATCACAAATCTATTTCTTCCGAGGGTTTTCTAGACAGTGCTATTATATATGAAGTCGTCTAGCATTCAGGGACAGTCTGGTTTCACTTCTTCAGTGTCTTTGGAGACAAAACCATTTTGCATCTATATGCAGATGATAGTCTTTAAAATTTTTTGGATCTCGTTATTAATTCTGTGGGCATGTCTGCTGTCTGTATGTTCAGTGTTTTGTGATCATGCTACAATATTGAAAATACAGACTGTTGTAGAGAGGGTTGCTAGTTGAGGCAGGCAACGCAAACAACACAAGCAGTGCATTTACCAAGCTTGGCATGATCATTATTCAGGGTGGGATTTTAGTTAAATTAGTTGAAGTGACAACATGTTTGGAATGAAATGAGATTCAATGGCAAATTGAGATTAATCAAATGAGTACGACATGCCTTCAACTGATAATGAGGTTTATGCAAACGTGCACTGTTTTCTCTCTTCCAGTGATCCCAAGAACACAAAACCAGCTGAAATGTCTGAAGTGTCATGTTAAAATTAGCTGTAACTTCAGTGATCTGTTGTAACAAGAGGTTCATTTGTCTAAAACTCAGCAACTACTCAAATTTCAGCTAAGAATTGCTATTTAGCTTAGGAATCTCCTTTCATTTTCTGTCTCTTCCAGTTCTAAACTTGAAGTTCTCTGTGCACATGGTGCTACCTGACACAGGTTAAATGTCATCACTGTGGCCTCTAGCTTCCTTTAAAGGACCTCTACTAATGGTAGCTATTGATCCAGTGGTCAGCATAGCTCAAAGGCAAGATCACCTTTATTGCTTTTCCCTTCTCCTGCCCTCTCATTTACAGTGAAGTTGCCCTCAGATATGGCTTTTATGCTTGGGGATGAAGCCTACTTATTGGTGAAGTAGCCTGTGCATTAATTTATCAGATTTAGCTGCTACATTATTGTTACATGTTCACAGCTAGAACTTTCCACAAGAAGAAATCTTTATTATGGCATGAAAATATCTACAGGCATCATTCATATCACTTCATGTGTGAAGATCTTGCCCATCAGTACAATGTTGTGTAGAGCTAAGGTGCTTCTGTGCCCAGAATGAGGTAAAGAAGTTTTAGTGTTAGTACAGAATAATGACTATCCAGTTACTCTGTATAGCCTCTCAGTATTTCTGTTGATTATCACACTATAAGGATACTAAAAAAATTGTAACTTCAAATAATAGTTTTCTAAGTGGAATTTACAATTTGGTGAATTTGTATTTTTGAATATGATTATGAATAAACTCAAATTGATATTTGGCTTTTAAGGAATTCAGAGTAATCCTAAATAAACCTTTATGCTTTGATTTTTCATTTTATGGGGTAGATTGATACTGAAGTAAAAGCAATGCATAGTATCTGTGAAATGCCTTGCCTTGAATTTTCATATTTGTATGCTTGTGTATGTATACATTATGTATTATGCATATATAAAAAAATGTGCACTTAATGGGTTTAAATAATGACTGGAGAAACTAATAGGAAAACCAACCCAAATCCACCATCAATTCAAGGTCTCTTGGTAGCAAAAACATGGAAGCTTGAGAGTATCCCGGGAAAGTAACAGTGTTTTCATGCTGTTGGCTACACTCAGAATATGGTAGGACTAGATGGACCTCTGCTGTAAGTGCTTGTCACCATTACTCTGTAAGGCGAGATACAACCCCCTCATCCAGTGGATGGAAATTAGGTCCAACTAACATAGTTTCAATGAACACCAACTCTTTCCTAATGAATGGAGAAATGGAAAATTCTACAACATATTGGAGTTTCAAGATATTTGCTTGTTAGACTAGGGAAAAAAATCTGAGAAAACATAACTCCTGTTTCTTTTTTTCTGCCTTTTAAAACTGAAAGAAAGCAAGACATATGAAAATCTGAGTCAATCTAAGTCAATATTTTTATTTTCTTCCTCTAAAATAATTTTCATCATGGAGAGAAATCTGCATGTGGTACTATAGAGACAGAAACTACTCACTGCTGAATGATTTTAATCTTGGATGCTTATTATTCAGTTTGAAATTTAAAACATTTGAACCGTATTTTTGCTGATAAGTCCTGCTGAATAACAAATGTTGTATATAAAATTGTTGTGCTAAATAGTTTGTTGGAAAAAACCCCAAGAATATCCATCAAACAGTAATAAAATGTAACCTGTTAATTTCAAAAGGTTCCCACACAGAACTGCCTGGAATGTTGTGTAACATCTGTAAATGCTTCAGATGCCTGGGACTATGTTCTTCTTAGCACAGGCATGGGCTTCATCCTGAAGGAGCCTTTTTTATTTAAAATGTGACACAGAGAGATAAACCAAGGGAGAGAGAGGGAGATGACTGGTGATTTTGAACCATTAATATGTTAGGCATGTCAAAATGCCCCATGGAGCCACACAGTGCCTTAACCAAGGATTAATTTAGACTGAACCATAAACTAAAGATAAAACAAAATTGCTGTGAAATGCTAATAAAAATTTTTCTTCCAAAGCTACTCTATCAAGCAAATCTTTAAAGAAGAAAATGTTCCACAGCTGAAGACTGATTAAAAAGCTAAAATCAAATGAAAGAAAGAAAATACTAAAAATCCAAAATAATGCAGAAAACAGAACTGTCAGGCAAGGTATGCTAATAACCTTACTGCTAAGTCACGAGCTTGCAGATCGCTTGTACTTCATAAGTTTTGCATTTCTGTGAAGATGGAGACACTGAATTAAATGAGATTGAGTCGAGGTGAGGGTGGGGTTAATAATCTGATCAAGAACAAGAAGAGATAAACCTCAGTTTAACTAAGATTCAAATGAATAAATGTAGGGATTGACATTATGGAGGTTAACACCAGGAAATGGTCTCCTTTTGGGACACAAGTAGAGGAGATCTGGCTGGAAAGGGTATGCTAGAATTTAACCAGGTTGAAAAAAAATCTTCAAGAAATAGAACTGGAGGGATAAAGCTTCATTTATTAGGGAAGTCCCAGTGTCCCCAATAAAAAACCTCTCAGTACTCTGTCAAGAATTGACTGTTAGCTGTAAAACACCAGAAACAGATTCAGTGAACAATTGTTGTTGTGATTGCCAGTATGTTTAAAATAGAGCAAGAAAAGGCACTGTAAAAAAAGCCCAAAGTACCAGAGTACACAGGGATTGGTTTTTGTTTGTTTGTTTGTTTTCCTAAAAAAAGAAGACAAGTTAAAGAGAAATGCTTTTGTGCTTGACCCTATAATGTATTGTACTAAAAAAAAACAAACCCAAAACTACATTTTGCACCAGAGAACTGTGTTAGAAAACCACTAAAATTAACCCAAGGCTTGACTTGATATACTGTGGTCTCAAAGGACATATGTGTCACCTGGTGAGCTGAAGCTGAAGCACTCATCCTTTGGCTACTGACCTTCTGAAATGCAGCATGATTATTCTCCAAAAGGTTGTTTACTTTCAAAGAAGGAAGCAGGTTTGGTTTTGTTTTTTTTGTTTTGTAATTTTCCTAAGAGTTCTAAAAATTGGGACTTTCATAAAGAAGACTGCTCTGAGACCAGTCTCTCTAAATGAATGTGGGCATTCTGGCCCTGAAGCATCAGACAGCTATAGCTGAGGGGGGGAGGGGGGGTGACAGTTTTAGTTGGTAGAACACAGATTGGTGAGTTCTGAGAGGCAAAGCAAGGAGAAGAAAGACCACCAGCAGAGCACTCTGTTAGGAAATTATTCACTTCCCTACAGTCATCTGCTTCCATGTCTTTGTACAACGTATTTGGGTACTTAATTTTCAGGAACATCTCTGGGACTGAATGTATTTCTTTGTGGCCTTTTTCAGATGGATAGCTGACTCGTGCTCTCTTCTTCATGGAAACCAATAGTAAGCTCTTGTTCTATTAAGTTCAACTGATAGATATTCTGACTTCTCCATCTATTCCTGGAAGGGAGGTATTACTGGTGGCATCAAGAGATGAGTGATCTCAGGATTTTTTGGCTCCTGTTCACACTGTATAGAAGGTGGGATTTGGCCTAGGAGCCTCTTCAAATATCTTTCTTCTTCCCTGTTTATATCAGACATCAGGTAGTTTCACTGACTTCCACAAAACAGACTGAGCAGAACAGGCTCTGCTTCAGCCACCCCATGGAAAATCAATGACTCTCCTTGTCAGTGCAACAAAAAACCTCCCAGACAAACAAATACAAGCAATCCATACCCCACCTATGACTTACATTAAGTTTCACAGACTTTGCTACTGTATGGTAGAATTTGTAGTACCAGTTCTGGGAAAGGCCCAAGCATTGTGACTGCTACTGAAGGAAATACTTCCTTATTTGGGGCATCTTCCACAGCTGCATATTCAGGACAGCAGCATTAAAGATCAGCATTACGATGGACATAATTTGGTTGCTCACCATATATATCTTTTACATTTCAAAAATGCCAGATTCAAAAGAAGTGTCTAATGTGTCCTCTCCTCTCCTCCCCTCTCCTCTCCGACCCTCTCCGACCCTCTCCTCCCTGACCCTCTCTTTTCTCTTCTCTTCTCTTCTCTTCTCTTCTCTTCTCTTCTCTTCTCTTCTCTTCTCTTCTCTTCTCTTCTCTTCTCTTCTCTTCTCTTCTCTTCTCTTCTCTTCTCTTCTCTTCTCTTCTCTTCTCTTCTCTTCTCTTCTCTTCTCTTCTCTTCTCTTCTCTTCTCTTCTCTTCTCTTCTCTTCTTTCTCTTCTCTTCTCTTCTCTTCTCTTCTCTTCTCTTCTCTTCTCTTCTCTTCTCTTCTCTTCTCTTCTCTTCTCTTCTCTTCTCTTCTCTTTTCTCTTCTCTTCTCTTCTCTTCTCCTCTTCTCTTCTTTTCTCCCTACCTGATAAAGTCCTTCCATTAAAACTAGAATGTCACTCACAACACTAAGCACTCACACTTCTTAAATAATAATAATTCTCTAAATCTTAACAAGAGCAGAGTTTTTCCACAGCCTCAACAGACAGAAGGGCCAGAAATTCCACATGGTTTACTACAGACTTCATTAGCGTTAATCTATTTTATGTGGAAACACTCACATTCACCAATGGCTGGTGACAGTACAAACACTAAGATAAGAGGAAGAGAATTTTTAATGCAGTAAGAAGTTTTTTTTTTTTCATTGGCTTGCCTCAATATAAATTTTGTAGGCTTTCACAAGTACTGATCTCTTACAGCATAAGGGAGACTGAAGCCTTGTGCTCGATAAAATAATTTTGAAATGTCTGACTGTGATACATATAAAAGACAAGTACGTGATGACTTTTTTATAGGAGAATTATGTTTTCTTAAATATTTTATACCAGGAAAGTGAAACTGAATATGAAAACACTTAGTTTAGAGATGAGTCCTTTTCCAAGGGTCATGGCTTTAGAACTAAACTTAATGCAGAATTATTTCATGGATGCTGGTAAAAAGAATCCTTCAATTTGCTGAAGAGCAGCAAAGTTATTCTTTACTTGTTATTGCA
The DNA here is from genome assembly GCF_001715985.3 of Manacus vitellinus. Classification (NCBI taxonomy): domain Eukaryota; kingdom Metazoa; phylum Chordata; class Aves; order Passeriformes; family Pipridae; genus Manacus; species Manacus vitellinus. The sequence goes on along the minus strand of NW_021938789.1, from coordinate 10,014,653 downwards.
GCTCTTTGCTATAGCTCTGCAGAAGGTAACATGCATTAGACCTGCTCTTAACTCTTGCTGTCCTCTCCTCCCCACCCCACCTCAGCCCAAGATCTGATGCAAAGTTAGTTCAAAGGAGGATAATGAGGCAATTTTGCAGATGCTTAAGGGCACTGCTCCAAGTGTGGGCAGTAGCATGGAAAAAATGCAAAGGTGTTTCTTTGATAAGATGTGAAAAGGGTAGGATAGGCTGATCTATTGGATCAAGTCCAGCTGTCCCCTCAGCTGTGAACAGAAGGATTTTTAAGCGATGGTGGGTGGTATGCATCAGATGGTGTATCAGATAGAGACAGAAAAAATATTACAGAATGATACAACACCTGAAAGGAGGTTGTAGCATGGAGGGAGCCAGTCTCTTCTTCCAGGTAGCAAGTGACAGAATAAGAGGAAATGGGCTCATGTTGTGCCAGGGAAGATTTAGATTAGGTATTAGGAAACATTTCTTCACCAAAAAGATGGTCAGGCATTGAAATAGGCTGCCCAGGGAAGTAGTGGAATCATCGCTGGTAGTGTTCAAAAGCTGTGTGGATGTGGCACTTGGGGACATGGTTTAGTGGTGAACAAAGTGGAGCTAGGTTGGCAGTTGGACTTGATGATCTTGGAGGTCTTTTCTTCTATTGTTTTAAGAACTACATGAAGATTGGAAAAGGATATTAAAATGGCTGAGCTGTTTCTGCAGTCTTGTAGAGTCTCCGCTTCAATGTGAAAAGTGTCAGCCTTGGAAGCTTGGTTTGGAACTTGGGGTGTCAGACCTGCATCTCTGCTTACCTTGTCATAAATTCCCTTCCACCTCTCAAGTTAGCTTGAAAATTTTGCTTGGTTTGGAGATTTTCTTCTTTCTGTTAAATTAGCTCGTCTGTACCTGAGCTTGTACAGGAATCATCACGGTGTTTTGGAGCCTTTATATGGTATGAGACTTGCTTGCTCAAAGTGGGCTCTGTAAAGTTCTCAGTTTTATGGGGAATGGTAGAGCTCTTAAAAAATTGAAGCAGCTCAGGAAGACTTTAGTATCTTTCTATGAGGTATTTTGCAGTGATGATGCTTTTGGGTGTACAAACTAGAACAACCCAACACACTTGTTAGAGAGAAGAGCCAAAAACTGGCAGTCAATCTCCTCAGTGCACTTTTCCAGTATGTAAGAACAGCAATGTTATCACTGCAAGGACAGAAATCCTTTGCTTTGCTGATAAACAAAAAAACATAAGCAAAAGGAAAATCATTAGGTGGTCCAACATGTGTAATGTTAGACTTCTACACAGTGTACTTCAGATGTACACTGCAGGGGTATAATGGGGTGTATTTAAGCAGAAAGCTTTGACACGAGACTGCCCACACTAAAGAACTTCAAAGAGTTAAGAGACCCAGTAATATGAAATTAGATTAATAGCTCAGTGGTTACATATATAGAATAAAAAGTGATTGTAAGCAGGGCTATTTCAATTTAGGTAAAGTATTAAATGGGGTCCCTGGGGATCAATACTTGAATTTTTACTGTTTCTAATCTATAAAAATGCCCTAGGTGAAAAACCTAACAGCAAACCCATACAGTTTTCTGGTGAAATAAACATGGGAGAAGGTAGAGTATAGAACAGTCACTGAGCAAATGTAACTTTGAACTAGGTCAGCATATAGCAAACAGAATCTGTTAAAGAATATATAGCCAAGCAGATGGGATCTCAGAACTGGGTAAATCTGACAGAAATAGAACTGTACTTGGTTCAGAAAAATTTAGAATGGAACACAAATGAATTGTGGTAGAAAATAAGAAAGATCTGCTCCTGTAGGTAGGCTGAAATGCTGGAGACTCTGACACTGAAAAGCATAATAGCAGAAACTAATATTTCATCTCCAGCAAAGGAAAGCAGAAAAACTTGCAAACTCCAGTCACTTTTGGAAAAAGTAATTCCAAATTAATTTAAACATGAAACCTGATCCAGCTGACTCTGCACCCTGGAGAAAGCTAGGGAAGTTTGAGATGAGTGCTGGCAAAATCTACTGCCGACCAATTTAGAAAACCTCCAGTGATCTATCCCAAAAACCTGAGCCAGAATCAGCTGTACTCCACAATGCCTTCCAGAAAACCCTAGCAAGGGGACTTGGAAGAAATAAAAGGAAGTGTTAGACTTTTTATCCCAACACTTAAAACTATTACATAAAACAGTTTTCCCTATTGGTTATTCACTTTACCCTAACTTGCTTAAAAGCTTTGCTAAATTAATGATTTTCCTATTCATTATTTTTGTTATATGGGATTTATATTTCTGTCATTTTGATGTGGGATTTATATTCCTGTCATTTTACTTTGTCTTAGCTGTAGCTCTGCCAAAAATTGCCTAGAGTTTCGAGTCATACTCTTCTATCGTTTTGCCCCAGTTTGAAAGATAATCTAAATAAACCTAAGTATATTTTATATGATCAGACTTCTGTGTTTTCAGATATAGCTGGATATCGACTGGAGTTCCCACATGAGTATGAAAAAATGGTTGATTTTTTTTGTTGTTGTACATGGTTATGATCTTTTTTTACAAACATTGTTTATTATGACAACCTCTCACATCATACGTGAAAAATATTTGAAATACATTATATTCCTTCACTTCTACCAGTATTTCTTGTTCTTTAGGTGCTTGCACTTTACATACCTGCTCCTTGCTGTGTAACTTAGCTGTAAATAAAGTATGATCTTGATCTCTCTATCTCTTTTATTTCTTCTATTTTTAAAACAATACGCAGTGTGTGTACTCAGTCCTTTATCTGTTTCTCTCTTTACGCCCAGAACAATGTGTCTCTTGGGCTCTTTGGCTTTTGTCATAAGGTAAGGGCAACATTACTACAGGTGGCAGAATTAGCTATATTTTGTTTTCTGGGGTGAACTTTGTCCCCAGATGACTGATTCAAACTCTTCTTTAATAATTTTAGCCTATCTGCTTGATGAGACTGAACCTAGGGTTAGTTTTTAACATGATAATTTTTTATTTTTCACTGCTGTTATTGCAGTTTCTTTCTCACCCATATTCTTAGTGCTTAGTTCCCTCCCCAGAGGTAACAGTCATTACTGTAAGTTGCATTTTTCACCCATTTACGTTCCATTACCTGTTCCTAACTACTCCCTGATGCATGGACTGGGTTGAAGTACAGGAAAGCAATGTCCTTCTTGATTAAAATCAAGTTATAGACCGTTCACCTATATTGGAGCAGTGAGCTGGTAGAGGTGGTGTTTTCTTGTCAGAAGCCCATGTAGCTAGGGCTTGCAAACTACTGTGAAATGATAAAATACACTTAATTTATTTCATTTAATTTCTTACCTTTTTCTGTTGTGGCAGTTTACATTAGTTGTCATAAATGGGTACGGCTTTTGAAACTCACCCCTAACCTCATGATAGTGTTCTTCTGTGTGGCTTCAGTGTCAGAGAATTGCTTACCTTTCATAATCCCATAGTCTTTATTGTGCATTGTACAACTATGGTTGTGTTGTAAATTATAAGTCGTAAATTATAATTGCATAGTTCAGGGTTAATTCTGCATTTTTTTGGTGACCACTCTATTTTTCTTCTAGATCTCTATTACAATCTTATCTCATATCTGGTCCTAGTTAGACTTGTACAATTGGCTTAAATTGATCACAACCCCCTCTGTAATTTCACATTCTTCTGTGCCCTGATTAAAAGCACATACTTCATGTGTTTCATTTTTACATGGAATGCATTGCTCCTCGAATTTCTGGTGCAGTTTCATAGTTACACTTCTATGTCTAAGATAGCTGAAAACTATTAAACATTGTGCTCTGAATCAGCCAGTGCTACATGAAAAATCAGACCACCTCCCATATACCTTCCAATTTTTTTGGCTCCTATTCTTTGCAAGTACATCTGAAATGCTGTGCGAATGTCTTTATATTTTTCCTTTCTGTAGATTTTTCCAGCTTTCATCGTGCTTTTAGTTCCTTCATTTGTCCACTGTGTGCAAAATTTAAAGAACAAAAATGTCATTACTGCATCAGTTGCTAACCTGAAACCAGTCAAGTTTCTGTGCATGGTGCAGGTTATCCCAGCAATTTGAGCAGATGTTGCCACCTTCAGAGAAGTCTTTGTCCTTATCCCTGATGCTTGGCTGTACAGTCCTGCAGCCATTCTGCTGTATTACAGTGTGCAGCGACACAGCCAGCCAGACCTGCAGCCAGCGCGACTGAAAGATGAGCTTGTCTGTGTGAACAGCCAGAAGGAAGAGGTGGCAGTATATACATGGGGAGGAGCAAATGGGATAAAACTATACCTTTCCACACTGGTTTGCAGTTAGATCAGCTTAGGCAAACCATGAAATCACACTTACACACCGTCATCATCCAGTTTTGGTTGTAGCTGCTTCTGTGTTGGACAAGGTGGAACTGTATGTATCACACACTCACTGACTGCAATTTGCCTGTCTGTGGTTCTTGGTCCAGCATCACCTCTTCATTGACTCTGGACTATTACAAGCATAAACATGTTTAAACATTGGCAAATCTCTGAGAAGCTTTAGTTTTCTTGGGTTTGAGGTTGTTTCCCCCCCCGCAAAGTCTGGACAGTGTTTTTGTACTTAGTCAAGTAGAAAAATGTACTCCATACCGAGAATAGGGCAAATTATATTTATCTGTATTACCTCTTGGGTTGGAGATATTTATCTGATACAGCATATTTAGAAGTAAAAGACTCATAGATAAATAAAACCTTCCTCTTTGTTGTGCCTGGTCCTTTCAACACAGCTGAAGGTATACATGATCCAATACTGAGGTGATGTTTTCCCGAGTAAAGAAAAATAAATGAAATTGCAACCTCTTTTCTTCTAGCATTGACATTTCTACTGAAACATGGCTGAATTTATCCATGAAATGCACAGATTAAAGAATTCCACTACTCAATACAATGCTAAATTTTAAATTTTAAAAAGCAACTCCTTTTTTTTACTCCTTTTTTTTTTCTTTTATTGTCTTCATGAAACTAAATGCAAGTCAGGAAAAAAAAAAGAACAAACATGGTGTGTTTATTTGGGCATTGGAACTGAAGCAAGGAAAAGCAAAGCAATAAAAATTGTTTTTGTCCTGAACTGCTTTTAAAATTTATTATGAAATATACCCCCTTCAGCATTGTGAATCCTTTTCTCCATAATCTTAAATAGCAGATCTCTCAACTTTGTTGATACCCAGAGCATGGTGGGAAGAGTTGTAATCTACAGTCACAGTTGCAGCATGGGGAAAAGCAGCATTTCTCATGAGACTCCTTTGAACACAGCACCCCATCTGCTTCATAACATTGCAGCCTGTTTCTAAGGCCACATGTGAAACGTAGCTGATTGGAGGTCTAAGTGGTAGTAACTGGCACAGAGGGTTCCTGGAGCTGGAGAAAGAACCCTCTGTGTTGAACTGGGAATGCAGAAATTGCCAGCATCACCACAGGGGACAAGAGGATGGGCTCTGGAGAAGGAATCCTCCTGCACAGAAACTTAACAGACAACACTGGAGGGGGGGTTCTAACCAGTAAATCAGTGGGATTCCAGGACAGCCTCCCACTAGGACCAGTGTGACAAGAAAGCTAACTATTTCAGCATCAAGCTTCATGAATATATGAAAGTGATTATATACTGTTATTATATAGAAACAGGGAGTAGGAGTCAGTAATTGAAGATGTTTCTGCTAGATTTAAATTCTAAAGCAAATAAGAAAGATATTTTCTCAATTGAAGTATACAGGTAGAATGGTGAGAAGGGAAGAAACTAACCAGAGAAACCCTCAGCACATCTGAATAGGCTGTCTCACAGAAACCTTAACTGAAATCTAACCCTGGAACATAAAAATGCTTGTTCTATATTGACGACTTCAGTACTGATGGATACATCAATAACTGTTACAGAATGCTCATATCCTGTCATCTTGAATCTATTACGTCCCCCTAGGACCTAGAAATGTCATCTGCAAACTGCTGGATGATCAGGTTGCTTTTATTTTTCCAGCAACGTGTGCTGATGTAATGTAAATGGTCCATCAGTCCGACCATTGCAAACTGGAAGGAGTGTAAAATAAAATAAACTGTATGTAGAAGAAGAAACTCCATGGTAAATAGTCAGCTTTCATGTTTAATTAAAAATCATCTGGTTTACATGCAGCTGCTACAGAATTTTTCATTCACTGTACAAGAATTACCTAAAAAAATCAGCCAAATCAGATATAACTGATATTTTTTTGGTGCAGGCTTTAGGCTTTGACTATTAAATCTGACTTCTCTCTTGTGAAGGGAGGATTTCCTGTATTCGTTTTTACTCTCTGGTGAGAAAATCTGCAAGTAAGCCTTAAGTATTTACAAAAAGGGCGACTTAATAGATACAGTTTGAACCATTCTGAAGTTAGAACTTGATTAGAAAGATGCAAAATTCTCATCTTTAATTTAATATAATTAATAAATATAAATGTAGTAAAAATGTAGTAAAATTAAAATGCATATTACAACTTAAAATTATTATACCCCCACTTTAAACACTATTTCCATTTGGACAGATATAGTTTAAGCTTTCTTTTAAAAAATACTGCTATACCATGAGCATCTCAGAATAATCCTTTATATTAACTGCAGAAAGCTTCTAAGAATGCTCTGATAGCAAGACTGTGAAGTGCAAGTTTACATGCGGTGCTGAAGATATTCATTAAAATTGTAATTAGGCTCACGATTAAATTCAGCCGCAGTAGAAACTTTGTGTGTAAGTGTTGCTACAGGAAGAAACCTCCAGTCTGAAAATTAGTTCAACAGTCTGAGCTATTTTAATTATGCAGAGTTGATTATCATTGGAGAAAGAAACCTTTATTACCACTCCAGAATACTGATTCCTTCCACCCCCCAGCCCACTGCCTGTTTTTCTAGGTTACAGTGTGGTCTGTTTTGATAGCCTAACGATGTTCTGTGTAAATAACAGGAAAGTTAATCTGAGTAAGTTCAGGATCCTACTATTAACATTTTATTAAATGACCATCCATATGGTAGCACCTATCTTGCTTATCATGTTACAGCGGAAGCTTCTAGTTGTATATAAAAATTTATAGTGAGGTGTTTTTTAATCTGCAGAATTTTACAAAGCTGCATTCCAAGGCAACATCTTGTTTCCATTTTTGCAATCCCAAAGCTAGCGACAGAGATGCTGATGGATGGCTCTAACTGTCTAAAATGTCACAAATATACCTAAATTTGGCAAATCTGGGTATAGCAGAAGGAAATGTCCCTCCCCCTATTCATGTCTAATTTGACTATCGACAGAGTCCCCTATCTCAGCAGCAGATTTTATACATCAGTTGAGAAGAGCTTGATTCTCCGAAATGGAACTTGACTTTATTTCAAGTGAAAAAGCAGAGGGTACAGCACGCACTCTCCTTGCCAACCCCTTCATGCACATATCCTAGTATGCTTTGGAGGTGATGAGTAGCTGTGCAAAGATTTTTGGGCAGGATAATCCGACTGCAGCACTCTGCCTTGTGCCCTTGCTTAGACTGCAGTGGTCAGAGAGTCAAAGGTAGTTGTTCTAGTCTGAAAGGATTCTTCCATCCATCCCCTAGTTTTCATCCTCCTGGAATTTAATCTCTGGGCTTCACACACAGATTAGTCACTGCTATTTTGTTTTCAGGTATGTGAGTTTTAACACTACCTTAGAGATTCCTTTATTTCTCTGTGGTTTTTTCTTCGTGTCTGCTGCTTTTCAGACACGTGTACATTCCCCAAATGTGCCAGCTTTCTCCAAACTGGTCCTTCTTTGTATGTGTATCTGTGATTCTGGGAGTCTTGGAGATGTCTAAATATTGAAATGCAAGCCATGTAAGGTATGAACTGTTTCTTTCTTTTGTCATAAAGGAATGGATATGTCAAAATAAATTGCCACATTTAGTCAGATTTGCAAACTTACATCCCAACTACCTATTTAGGTACTCTGATTTGATAAATTCTACTTTCCCCCTATTCTCTATATTTCAATACTTAGAAATATTTGAAAATAAAGCATTTAAGGTGGAGTTAGGTAAATACAGGTGGGCTAATTCACATGGCAAGATGTCACCAGACAAAAAGAAGACTAGGCAATTCATTGAAAGATGTGGCAATCTTGTTCTGTGGTGTAATGTAAACCTGCAGTTCTTCATCCACTTGCTGTTGTTACTGTTGCTAAAAATAGAGAAAACCTTCAGCTAAGACTTCAGACCAAATAGATCTCACACTTGTCACCTCTCAGTTGTAGGGACAGGCAGTAGCTATCATAAACCCAGAATATACTACCCTTCTCCCTCTTTTTTTTTTTTTTTAATTAACTGCTTTTTGTGTCTACCTGAAAATGTTTGGGTTTTTGGATGCAAAAGTTTCAGATTAATTCCTGATTTCTGTAGGTGTTACTACATGCCTATTTTTTGTATTCATAATTATTTTCAATAATGCACTGTAATAGGTGCTATTCACACATTGCTGACAGCCTTAGCCTGTTATTAATGATGTTCCACATTATTCTTTTGGGAGAGAAGAGAACAGAACTACAACTCTGTGATCTGACAATTCTGTGCTGCTGGCAAATGTATTTTGAAAGGATAAGGAAGTTGCTGGTAAAGAGCCAACTATGGTGAATATCTGGGCTTTTGAAGCCTGGAAAATGACATTAATGTTTTTTGGTGGTAGTTGAATAGTGCTTTTAATTGTTTTTTCATTAGTAATAATGTTGCAAGGAAGTGCTCTGGAGCAACCCTATTGCTGAAATATCAAAGGTTGGTTCATTTATTTGTTAGGTTTTTTAACAGTGACAACGTTATGTTAGATACTTAAGAGTACCAGAGTGGTTTCACCTTTCTGGGAAGACTGCTTAGATCCACATTTATTTTGCAGGAAAGCAGAGGTTATATGTCCTCTTGTTAATTTTGTCAAGTGTAAGCATTCAGTGTAGGCAAATATAGTTCTTAATCTTTGCTGGCAGTTTTTTTCCAGGATGTGTTGTACCTACTAGGTAGCTCCAGATTTAGTAAGACAGGACTGGAACTGTCCAATGGGTATTCCATAAAGTTCTTTAATGTCTCTTTACTTGGAGAGGACTTTAAAGAATGGAGGAAAAAAGGAGGAGAAGGACAGAAGGCAGTAGGTACGGGTGGTTTTGGGGTTTTTTTTAATTGATTTACAGAATTTATTTTTTCTTTCATGTTATTTTCTATCTTGCTGTCTGTATTAGAGAAATCAGGGGTAATCATATATTGTTGTGCTTCTTCTTGTTGACAATTGGTGCTGCTATATCCTTTTACTATAATAGAGGCTCTTAGTCATGTGTTGCCTCCTTAACATGTTTTTTTTAAAATACATAATTTTTTTCTTTTTTCTGGCCAATAAAAAATCCTCTGTGTTTATAATAACGTATCTGTTTCTCTATTGAAATATCAAATGCAGCAAAAATAGGAATTTTAAGAAATATTAATATGACGTGACAAACATGAACCCTTCTGGGTTTGACAGTAACACAAGAGAAGATATTCCTTCGTCTGTCTCTGTCTTCTCAAATAACTCTCTGCAGATCATGGTGGATGGATTGACATGAAAATAATTTAAATAGTCATTTTTATTACTGATTTAAAGCCTGAAGCAGGAAAAATTTGTCTTAAGTAATAGACTTTTAAAAGACTTTTTCCTCTCACCATTTTCTGAAGGAAGAGTTAGTTTCTGTCAGTTGATAGCCAATGCATTTGTATTTTGAAAGTTGAAGTTGTCATTGAGTGTTGATTTGCTATAAAATGTTGCCTTTACAATAAAAGAAACCCTTGCTGGTTACTCTTATGCACATTATTTAGGGTATTGATAAAGAAAGAAGCATATATTCAGATTACTATCTAAAGTAGATTCAAGCTTTGAATCACTGCTGTTCTAGTGATTTATACTCTGGACATCTTTTGGAAGCAATAGCAATTTAGTTAAATTACATAAAAAAGACAATTATTTAACAAAATAAGTATTTTCTGCAATGAAGGAACTGATGGAATACCTTCTGGGGGACTAAGTCCACCAGGATTCAGAAATAGTAGATCTCATTTGCTAGTGCCTAGTTCTAGCCCTAACCATGGAGGGAGAAAATAGGCTGGTTTTTTTCAGGTTGTAAGAGGTTGCTTTGTTTTTCATTATCTAATCACTGAGTTTTTTAGCTGGATAAGTAGTAGTGAAGAGAATATCCCCTCTCCCTGGTCTTCAGAGGCTACTGCAGCAAATTCAGATTGAGAAAAAAGCTGTAGTATGTAGGTTTTAATGAGACCCCTTAAGGTTGCTCTGGAACATTTCACAAAGATTATCATATCTTGAAACATAACTTGTTGATTTATTTTTAAATGAAAACATTATTTATTTTTTAAATATGATTTTCACATAAACTAATTAAACTTAGCTTAATTACTCCTGTTGGATTAATTTAATTTAATTTTTTTATCTGTCTCTATATAGACAAGGACAGTACTGGTATTTACTGGAGTTAACGATAAATTAATGTAAAGAGCTAATAGAAATATCATGTGAGAAACATTTATACCCACCTCAACTCCAACAGGGAAAAATGAACCAAGATCAGGCCATGGGCATTTGTTTTCTGTCATTTTACCTGGGTTGTACTTCTTTATGTCAAGATGCTGAGGGACATACCTGTACTGAAAAGAGCAGGAGATTTAAATGTGCACACAGAGTCTTCATCCTCTCAACTGTGTTCTGCCAGCTGAGGAGTGTCTTCTCTCCCTATCTGCTTCAGGGGACATGGGGTGTTTAACATCCTAAAGAATTGAGTCCTAGGCTTTCAGTTTGTATGTGTAGTGGAATAAGTATATACAGGTTTTACAAATATCAGTGTGTGCTTCTTGCTCAAGGATCCTTCCAGCTTGGGTCCATGATATTTAAGTGAAAATATGGCTTGAACAGCTCTGAATTTGCATGTTGGGCAAAAATGCCCTGTAGCAAGGAAATGGTGGTGGGGGATAGGGTTAAGTGGTAACAGGCTAAAGTCACTTCCTCATCAAATTTGTGTACAATTTCCGAGTATTGTTGAGAAGTCATTTAGAGAACTTTTGCTTAAACCACCATGTTTTAAAAAAAAATCACATTGTAAAAATTCATTCTTCAGGTTTAACATCTTTTTGTTGCTGAAAAGTCTTGAGTAGGTGTTATGGAAGGATAAAAAAAAGGCATCTAAGATTAAGGCCTAACAGCTGTTTGACAGCATATATTAAAAGATCCCTTTGCCTTTTTAATTTTTGATTTTCCTTTCAAGTTTCTCTTGGTATCTCAGTGGAATTGGGGAAAAAATATTAACACAATATTATGGTTTGCAGTTGCAAGGAACTGTATTTGTGCACTAGACAGGTAGGCTAAAAATGGCTTAAGGGAGTAGCAAATATTTTTTGTATGAGTTTTAAGTGCTTGAGAGTGAAGATGTCTGAAAAGCATCGGGGGAAATAAAGAAGCAGCCAAACCTGTCTGAATATTTATTTTTCTTCAGTCCTGTTTATATACTAGCTAGTCAATTTATTTTTTTTTTTGTTTTAAAAGTACCTCATAGCTGCATACCCAAAATAATCTCCTGGGTTACATCCCGTGCAGTTTTTTCCCCTGTGGGCAGAATTTTACTCCCTTTTTTCATGTTATAAAGTGTGCTGTCTGCCACGAAACCTATGTAATTTTTTTTTTTAGACCAAGAACTAGCTTTGGGGTGGCAGAGTAGAAATTTAACTCTCTATGTGCAGCATGATGGCATATTGTTGTGAAGAAAATGATTTAGAAATGGTGATCTCCTAGAGGAGACTGTTCCAGTGGCCTGTTGCTGGCAGTGATAGAAGATTGGCTTTGCAGAGGTACTGCAGGCTGGTAACAAGGGGTCCTGAGAAAAAAAAGGGCCCTTTCTCAATTTCCTTGCTAAATACCTCTCTGCCAAACTCATTGTGTGAGGGGGAAAGACTGAAGGGTTAGCTATGCAAAAGAATAGAAGTTATCTATAAAATATATTTCTGGTATATGTTCAGCTGCTAGTGTAAACAAGGTAGTGGTGTAAATTTTATGTGTTAGCTAAGGGGAAGAAATACCAGAAGCAAACAATAGCTTGCTATCAGAACTTTAGCTCAGGCTAAAGAAGTAGAGTTAAAAAAACCCATCGCCCACTCAGCCCCTGCCCAAAATTTACTGAGCTTGAGCATTTACAGATCACCAAGAATATAGGTGATGACAGACATGGTATTGCCTGTCTGATTCTTTCCAGTTTAAGGGGAGGAGAAAGAGACTCTGTAAATGATGGCAGAAGAGAGTCTGGTTCTCCAAACCAATGTCTCTCTGTATCTCATGGGAGACTCACATGCCAATTCAGCTGTCTCATCTGACACACCTTTTCCTTGCTTCAATTACTTACTACTATTATTTCATGTGCCAGGTTGCTATCTTCAGTGACAGCTCTGCACTTACTACCTATTTGCCTGTTGTCTCTCCAGTGTCCCATAACACCTCATACTTTACCTCAGGTTCCGATGGAAACTAGTCATCTAAAGGAAAAAAAGCACACAACCTGTGTGCCTTCCCAGTTCCTTCTAAGATTGTTCTCACTGAAGAGAAAAATTTAAAGCAGGTGTCTGGAGCCAATACACTCCCACTAACACCTGTGGGAATGCTTAACTTGCTGCAAATACTATTTGACATTTCTTCACCTGTGTTGAAGGGGCAGTGGCAACTTGACTGATAGATGGAAGGGCCTCGTGGCCCTCTGGCTGTCATTGGTCCCTCTCTATTTACAGATCAAGCCCTGCTTTGCTAACCTCTTAGATGAACTCTCAGAGAAATCAGATTAAAAAAATACTGTATATCTGTGAGCATATGTACATTGTTAGTGAATATTCTTTTTGTGTGCCTGTATAAATGGAAGCATGTCACTTCCCTTGCATTATAAAGGGAAATAACATTCACTGCTCAAGAATCCTGCATGTAGGGCACAATGTACCTTGTTCTTCTGGAGCTGTTTGCAAACAAAATTTGTTCCTTTTTAAATTCAAATGTAAAAAAATGAAGTCTTCTTGCTATTAAGAATTTCCTTTGCACTTGCTTATTTGCCAGCTCTCCAAATATACAGGTATCTTTTCTGACTAAGAATTTAATGATTAATGTGCTTGCTGGATGGGTAACTGAAAGGATTCTTCAGTGCTGAAACAATGATTTTGCCAGGCTGCCTCTGCATACCTTAAAGCCAAATTAATAGAAGCAAGTAAAACAGCACTTGTAGACAATCAGCATAATGTAATGAACCTTTGGAAGTTTTACTATCCTCTTTCCCTATAATTCAGGCAGTTTCAGAAGACTGGAAAGAACAGACAGGTTTTATTTGGCTGCTTTCATACTCAAGGTATCACAAAGCAGTCTGGAAGAAGAAAAGAAATATAAGCAAGAAAAGACTGAGTTCTAGCATTGTAATGGGAGACAGTCAAAATCCTCTGTTTGTTGATTGATGTGATTGTATGAGGCAGCTCAACTTTCCACCTTTTCAAAGAAAAAAAATTCAGAAGAAATAAATATGACAATATAAGACTTTTTAAAGCTTGGAATTTCTCTACTTCTCATTCAGGTGATTGCTTAAAAAGGATTTACCAGTTTGATTAGCAGCATTGTTAGCATGTAGTCTATGACATTTGTCAACTTGTGAAAAGAAGATTTACTACAATATTGTAATTTTAACCCCTTAAATGCACTGTTCCTTTCTAAACAACCTACACTTGCACAGGTTCTCTGAATTTATCCAACTGTGGAGAAAAAGGTAAAATGGAAACATAATTATGTGCTGTTTAAGGGGAACAGTTCACTGAACTGTGCTACTACAACTCGAACTAATACTTGAACCTTTATGTCACTGGCAATCTCCAAGGTTTTATTAGCTCTGATAATCTTCAGTTATACCTTCTCCTGCAAGCACAGAAATCAGGCAGAGGAGTGAGGATGTCTCAGAAAGAGAAGCTGGTTTATAAAATTCCAGAAAGGAGCCCAAAAGCCTCTGACATGATGCACACCACAAATGTCCTCAGTAAGTGGATTCACGGTGACATTGGGCCTTTGTAAAGTGTGTGTAATTATTGTAGTTGTGCTGAGGAGAAAGGTGCACTTCAAATTTTTAATTTTTTTTGTTTATTTGTTTAATCTTGGGGATGTCAGTGAAGTATAATGACCTGTCATGGAGGAAGCAGGGAATTACAAGACCAGGGATGGCTATAATATTTGTTTTCAATATTTGTCTGAGCTTGCACCCTAAGTCCTTTCCAAAGTGCTTTTGAAGATGCTTGTCAGCATGCCCAACAAAACCCATACCTTATTAGTAGTCATAAGATGAAACTGCACTTGCTAGTAAATGGGCTATCTGGGCAAAAGCATTTCATGCCAGAACCCATTTCAATAAACTTCAGTAGAACATAGTAAAGGCGCATGACTAGGATGAGAAATTTTTGCGTTGCTGTAACATGGGAGAAACATTGCAGACAATTTCTGTGTTCTCCACTGAACATGACACAGTTTCACTTCAGCTGAATTCCTGAATGAAAGATCTAGGTCTTTCCATGGGATAGGGCGAAGATGTGTTGAGCTGTTCAGGATTTATGTATTTTATTAATGTTTGAGCAGCCTTGTCCAGGGGAAGGTGTCCCTGCCAATGGCAGTTGGGTTGGAAGTAGAGAATCTTTAAGGTCCCTTCCAACCCAAAATATTCAATGTTTCTATGATTTAAATATCAATAGGAGTAGCACTGGCAAAATCTGAGGTGTGAAGGGGATGATGTAGAATTGATATATTTTATCAGCTTTATGAAAGAGCTGATAAGCAGTTTGTTTTGATGATTCCGTAATACAAGGTGAAAATAATCATTATAAAGAAGTATGCAAAAGCAGAGTAAATGGATGCTTGGCTGCTCTGGAAGTGGTTCCTCCAAAAGTTAGAATCACCACTGTTACAGATATAGCAACTTCCCTGCATTCCTTGAAAGTGCAGTGCTGCCTGCAATCACGGCAAAACTTTTCCTGACAGATCTCTCTGTCTGTCTTCACACAACTGCTCCTTCATCACAACTTGCAAAGGGACCCTAAGGAAGTAATTCCTTCTCTGGGGAAATCTTTTCTAGAGCTTTTATGTCACTCCATCCCCCTTATGTGTATATGGACCTCACCAGTAGAAAGAAATTTTTCCCTTGAAGATTTGTCGTTGTCCTAGATACGATTAAAATTTTCACTCTTATAATCCCAGTGGAAAACTGGCAGGGACAATACTAGTTTAGGTTGTTGCCAGATGTCATGTTTTTCAGCTTCATTGCCTGAAACCAGAAGTACAAGACTAGAGTAAACCGTAGCTCTTAACTATCAACACGTTGTTTAACTATTTAGAGAAGTTTCAGGAGCTGGCAGATAGGAAGTGGTTTGTTATAACCTGCAAACTAGCCATGACATGAAGAATCCTCAGTGTTATTTTTTGACAAAAGCTACATTTTAAAAATCAAACTTGAAACACTTGTGGAGCTGACGTTAAATCATTCTGTGGAGAACTCACCTTCCTAGCATCGTTAAATTAATGACTTAAAAGATCTGCAAATATATAAATCTACTGGAAAAACAACTAAGAAGTGCTTTTAACCCCTAGCTTTAAATAATTTATGATATAAGTAAATGTTTTGACCAGCAAGAACAAATGTCACAATGCCATTTAGATAGATTAAGACATTTTCTTATTTAAGTTATTTCAGTTATATTAACTAAGTATTCTGGGATCAGCTGCCAGTACAGAATATTTTTACAAATACACACCTTTGATATTGGCCTAAATAATTCTGACTCGCTTTATCAAAAAGATTACTATCAGTATATATAGCTTTCTGTAAAATAGCTTTACAGAATTGTCAGAATAGAATCTCTATTACTGGTCAAATGTTAAAAATATTTTTTTTAATTTCATGGCACTAATATTTTGTCCCCATAATATTTGTGTTATTTCTAACAGATTAGTAAAAACACTGCAGTAGTAACTTAATTAATATTCATAGGAAATAATTGTCAAGGGAGTTTGTGGCTCTTTCAATCTAAAGGAAAGACAAAGTAGATTTCTGTTGGAATTTTCTACATGCAAATGACATGCTTCTTTTTTTTCTCTTGAAATAATACAAACCCAAACAAAACCCCCACAAACTAAACAAGTAAAAAAAAACAAACCAAAACCAAGAAAGATACTGTCATACCAATAATGCTACCAGCTGTCTAGACACATAAGTAATGTGAGGTGATGCTGTGATGGAGCACTTTCCATTCTCCTATTCCTCCTTGCTGTTAAACTCTTTCTTATTAAGGAAAAATGTCTATTCCCTGCTTAAAAATTTTCAGCTTGAAATAAAAAGGAGAATACATTTCTGAGAAGGAGTAGGATACTGTCATTATCATTGCACCTACATTCTTTGCATAATCTTTATGATAAATGAATGTAAAGCAAACAAAGCTGAGGAAGGCTTGTGCAGCTTTGTGTTACTGTGTCTGTAAAACCTTTTCCTCTCTCGTTTCTTTCTCTCTAGAATGTTAAATAGAGGCCCTAGCCTGTGAATCGATAGTTCAATTAGATTATATGGTAGGGTTTTGGATGGCTGTTAGCATAGCCAGGAGATTACTTTCCTTGGATATTGGGGGGAAGCTGCTCTGGAGCGGAAGGCTGTAACTGCACTTTGAGCCAACCTGCACTGGGACAAAACTGCAGTACGAAACAGCCAGAAGCTTGTGGTTTTATATTATATTTGCTGGATGCCCAGGGACTGAAACATAATTAGCTACCCTGCACCCAGAAGGAAACAGAAGCCATTTGCAATACATACAAACAATGAAAGGAAGTATTAGGCCCAGGTCCCAGAAAGTAACTACTTAACTTTAAGTTTGCGAATTGGTGCGCTGGAGTTAACGGTACTAAGTGCTTTAGAGTGTTGGAACATGAGTGCCGTAAAATGACACTGCGCAGACATTATGGGATACCTGACTAGAAGACTTCATTCTGAAAGTAAAAAACAAATGTGTGCCATGGTGGGGTAAAATTCAGACTAAAGTTTGCTTTTTAAAATCTTTAATAAGCATAGATGCATGCAAATAGCTCTCCCTAATAGCATCACAAATAGCTTGGGCAACAGAGAGAATGCACTATTGACCTGCTAAAATAAATATTTGTAAATTCTCTTTTCCAAAATACCTCAAGCAGAGTGTCTGCTGTTCCATAACATCAACATCCATGCGTATTGTGCAAATGCAATTTTGAACATTTGTTGGATACCTAACACAGAAATGTTTGAAAATGGCCTTATTTTGTGGCTATGAGATCATTCATATAAATTGTGCTAGATTAAAGGGGCTTTGGTTTGCAGTTTTCCACACACACGCCTCACATGTAGACCAGTGTATTTCATTTTGGGAAGCTTAATTTTTTGTAAGATATGCCTGTAAAAACGTTACATGGATTGAAGTACAAATAAGCATCTATTCTCCATGTTAAATAATACTGTATCATTTCTAAGGCAATGTTGGCATCTAGATGGTCTTCTGGTAATATCTTAAAATAAGAAAAAAGTCTGAATTATTAATTTAAAGAGAGTTAAACACTTCCTTAAAGGTCTCTTATCTGGAAGCAACCTTTTTGTTTTATAAATGATCTGTCTGTGAAGCTTAGGGATTGCTCATTTTCATAATATTTTCAGATGAGAAGTTTCAAAAGGTTAGTCTTTATTCTTAGAGTTATCAATTTAGAGAAGCTATAATGAATCACAATTAGAAAAATCACAGATTTTATATTGATCAAACTCCAATTGCTCTCTCAAAGAATTAATTAGATGGGAGCAAGAACAGCAACAGCTGCTGGAGAATTCTGAAGTTCAGAGTGCATAAGAGAGCCCTGATTCCTATGGAATCATCACTGCTCCTCTGGGTAGTATTTTCTTCTTTTGTTGTTGTTTGTTTCCACATGTATCTGCAGCTGTCCTAACTTCTTTATAAGGAGCATTAAGGTTTGTAAAAGAAGGAACGAACTTATCAGTGTTTATTCATGGCTTCTCTTGCATGAGGAAAAACAAAACAGCATCTGATTCCTGAAAGCAGAGCCACCAAGGAAGAAGCAAGGGACACCAGTGGAACAAGCAGGAAGTCCAAAAGAACCCCTTTACTAGAGAAAATTGAATATGGGGACATAATAGAAAGGAGTTGGAAGAGAGGAAGATGCAAGTAGAAAAAGAATAATATGAACAGTAAATGTCAAAGCAAATAACACAATCCTTTTCCTGAACTCATCTAATCTAACCATTACTGCAGAGACACACTTGTGTTTTCCCATTGCACACTGTTTGGAGAGAGTTCTTTTGCTGTCTCATTCTCACCAACAAACATTGCATTATATGAGATAGAAATACACTATCTAAAATCTAGTTACCATTCATAGGTGCCTAGGATGGAGAGCTACCTGACATGTAGTGACAATTGCCAATGTGTCCATGAATGATTTCTGGACTTTGCTTGGTGTTACCATCTCCAGAACAGAAACTATCCAGAAACTAGCAGTGTCTGTTTTGGTTGCATGTCTATCTACTTTCATCTAGTCATCTTTACACTGGGCCAGAAATCAAAGACTGACAATGACAGTTTACATGGCAACAACCCTGTAAATGCAAACAGAAAATAATTGATGAGGTCATTACTTTAAAAAAGTACCTCATCTGCTGAGGTATGCCAGCTGTTCCTGATCAAGTCTAGTCAAAGAAAATGGAAAGCACCTTCCCAAGCATTGAAGGGGGAAATGGGCAGAGATAAGCTTCGATGGATTGACCAGAACCAAAGCAGATTTACATGATTTAGAAGAGATATACCAAGGGAGGAAATCTTGGAATTATATATTTATATTTGTAGATAACCCTGGACACAAAAACTATAAACCAAAGAAATAAAGTTTTGTTTAAACTAGAAAATGCACAGGCAAAATGTGCTGAAGAGACAAAGAAACCGAACCCTGGACAGAAAGATAAATTTTGTGAGTGCAGCACTGTGGGACTCAAACAGCACACACATCTTACTGTGAGAACGATGGTGGACCTGTGACACATGAATTTCGCTGCTGGGTTGACAGAACATAGAAGGTTCCTCAGTTTTCACCAAAATAGAGAGAAAAGTAACCATGGTGTATAAGGATTCTGGTTCACCCTTTAGTCTACTTCTAACTTGTTTGAAGTTAACAAAGAAAAGGAGTGTCTGTTTATTTGGGAAGTGTTGTCATTTCACATTACATTCACAACAAGGTAGAGATGTCCCCCAGCAACAGAGCTCCAGATCTGAACCTCCTCAGAGACTGGGAGGTATCTTCGTTCTGTGCCTACACACCCATGTGCTGAACCAGTAGAAATTGTTCCATGTCTTTATATAATAGATAAGGAAAGTCAAATCTTGGTTAGCCATTCCCCTAAGAATCAAAGCTTAGCCTTGAAACAATGTTGAGGAAAATGAAATTATAAAAAGCCCAAGAACTAATTGGCCAATGAATCTTTTAAGGGTCACAATCTTAAGGGGTGTACAGGCAGTTCTTCTGGTTCACCAAGCATGCCTATGCAAGAGGGATGGGCTACCACCACTTCTACGGTGACTTGTGCTCTGTCCAGTGTCACTGGGTTATTCTCCCTCAAGAAAACACCATGTGTAAAAGAAGCTATAGTCAGTGCAGCTGTCACCGTGTGAGTGACAACCTGTCATGATGTTGTAAAATGCCACTGATGACAATGGAGGGGTGCCCCTTTCTTCTTGCTCCCTCCACTGAACACTGTTAAAAGGTGAAGGCCAATAGCTGATGCTGTGTTAACAGCAGCAATGGATATACAAAGGTAAGGAACAAGTACTTTCAGCATGAATTATTTTTGGAGTTGGATATAAAAATTAGACATAGAAGATACTTAAGAGAAGATTAGTCATTTTGTGTGATTATAGCTGAACCAAACTCTGCAGCCTCAGTTCTGTAAAGTTTCTTTGGGATGGTGCTGCTGTGGGAGGGAGGGGCTGTGTCTCACTCCTGCTTATGAAGTGTCTTCCCTTCCTCACCTTCCTACACATTCCTGGACATCTTGGCCATGCCACCTCTTCCAGTAGCCACAATTCAACACCAGTGGTGGCCTTCTGGAGATACTTTTTCCCTTCACTATCCCTCAACAAAAGGCAATAGCTCTTTTGTTGGAGTGCCCCTGCCTTCTTTCCCTCTTCAAAAATGGCAGTAGCTACAAGTTTGCAGACTATTTAAAGGAAGGAGGTGCTACTTCTCTTTTCCCACCTTCTGCTTTTGTGGAAATGTGTAATCTTCAGGAGTCCTGAAGCAGGTAGTTGCTGTATTGCTGTCCAAGTAGCTGTCCAGTGCTGTGGCCTGGATGAATGTGTATTGTGATTTGAACATAACCTGAAGCCTGCCTATTGAGTCACACTGATCTGAAAATATTTCTGTGAAAGTAAGATACACACACCCCCTCCCTTCATTTTCTAAATTTCATTTCAAGTCTACCGTAAAGAAATATGCAGACAGTCCATGAGACCCTACTGCTTTACTAGAGTTGTGAACTATGAGTTTGGCAATAACATGTTCGGTGGTAGAGATTCACTGAAAATCCACCATTCAAAAGCTCTGGAAATCAATGAAGATTCTCACTGATGTCTGACCAAACTGAAAATTTGACATACTTTTATAGATGTCAGGATAGATGTTCGTTATTAGGCAGGACTGAATATTTAAAGAACTTTCAAATATCATCAGTATCTTGAAAGAAAGTATGAAATAACTTCTCCTTCTGGTGAGAGGCTGTTGTAGACCACCCAGCCATCATGAAGAGGTAGATGAAATAAGTATTCTTTAAGTGGGGGCTGATATTTCATGATCACAATCCCTTGTTCTTGTGGGAAACACTAACTTGCTAGATGTCTGCTGGAAACTCAACACAACAGAGAGGAGGCAGTCTAACAGGATTCTGGAGTATGTGGAAGAGAACTTCCTGACACAGCTGGTAAGCAAGACTACCAGGGGCAGTACCCTTCTACATGTGCTGTTTACAAACAGAGAAGGGCTGATGGGACATGGTCAAAGGCCATCTTGGATACAGCCAGTGTGATATCCCTCTAGATGAAGGGTCAAAAGGAGGATACTGAGAACTACAGGCCTGTCCGCAAGACCTCGGTGCTGGGGAAGACAGATTGTCTGGAGTGCAATCACATGACACATACAGGACAATGAGGGGACCAGACCCAGCCAGTGTGGATTTAGGAAATGCAAATCCTGCTTGACCTACCTGATCTCATTTTATGACCAGGTGACCAGCCTCATGCATGAGGGAAAGGTAGTGGATGTTGTCTGCTGTTTACTGAAACTTCAGTAAAGCCTTTGATACTGTCTCCCTTTTTCCCGGAGAAGCTGGCAGTTCATGGCTTGGACAGGTGCACTCCTCACCGGGTTAAAAACTATTTGGATGGCCAGGCCCAGAAAGTGGTGGTGAATGGATTTACATCCAGTCAGTGTCAGGTCGCTAGCGGTGTTCCCCAGGGCTCAGTACTGGGGTTAGTCCTGTTTAATATCTTCACTGATGATCTGGACAAGGGTATTGAGTGCACCCTCCGTAAATTCACAGACAAGCTGGACAGCATAGTTGATCTGCTGGAGGGTAGGAGGGCTCTGCAGAGGGACTGGGCAGGCTGGATCAATGGGCTGAAGCCCATGTATGTGAGGTTCAGTAAGACAAAGTGCTGGGTCCTGCACTTTGGTCACAACATCCCCATCCATCACTACAGGCTTGTGAAAGAGTGGCTGGAAAACTGCCCAGCAGAAAGACTTAGGGGTGCTGGTCCACAGTGACTGAATGTGAGCCAGCAATGTGCCCTCAGGTGGCTAAGAAGGCCAAAGGAATCCTGGCCTGTATCAAAAATAGTCTGGTCAGTGGATTTATGCTCTGTACTTGACACTAGGGAGGCCACACCTCGAGTGCTGTGTCCAGTTCTGGGCCCTTCATTTCTAAAAAGACATTGAGGTGCTGGAGGGAGTTCGGAGAAGGGAAACAGAGCTGATGAAGGGCCTGGAGCACAAGTCTGATGAGGAGTGGTGAAAGGAGCTGAGGTTGTTTAGCCTGGAGAAATGAAGGCTCACTACACCTACCTGAAAAGAGTTGTAGCTGGGTGGGGTCTCTTGTCCCAGGCAACTAGTAACAGGACAAGAGGAAATGGCCTCAAGCTGCACCAGGGGAGGTTCGAGTTGGACACCAGGAAGAATTTCTTCACTGAAAGAGTGATCAGGCACTGGAATGGGCTGCTTAAGAAGGTAGTGAAGTCACCATTCCTGAAAGTGTTCAAGAAATGACTGGACATGGCACTTAGTGTTGTGGTCTAGTTGACAAGGTGGTGTTCGGTCAAAGGTTGGACTCAATGATCTTGCAGGTTTTTTTCCAACCTTAATGATTCAATGTTTCTGTGATTCTAAATTGTCAATGAGGAAAATGAAGCCTGGATGTGAGACTGGTATTGTAGCCATGACAACAAAAACAGAGATGTGAATGAGGCAGGCACTTGGAAGCAGAGTGGTGCAGGGCCTTGAAGAAAAGGCCAGACACTAGGAAAAAAGGTGAAGCTGGGTGTTGGTATATAGGAGTTCAATCAGTAAAAGCACAGATGTGTTTTACAACATGCTGTGCTTGAGATTGGTATATGGAGAATTTTAAGATATGAAAGGAGGGTGTTGACTGTAAAAGAAAGAAAAAACAACCATAGAAATAATTTGGAGGAAGAAGATTGGCAGGTGGTAGGACTTCAGTGCAAGACAGGTATCTATCATGTCTGCAGAGAACACTGACTTGTGACACTGTAGGATGTGAATGACAGTTGGGAACAGAAATTAGTGGTGTCCATGTTTTAATTATGAGTTATAACATTTGGAAATGCCAGATGTGGTTTTGGAGGGACAGAAATCAAATGTGAGTGTAGATACACCACTGAGCTGTCAGCAAAATGTTGGCAGTTAAAGTAGGTACATGACTATTACCTACTCAGGAAGGGATATAAGGAAGGGGAAGCAAAGTTGTAAATAGTTTGCTACATGGGCATATGTCTGGATTACCTCTAAACTCTGTCCCTGTCTTGCTGTGTGATATTGAACAAGTAATTTAATCTTTTCCTATCCTGTGACTTTATATAATTCGCAAAAATCTATGAAAAATATGTTTGGGATTTTTGTTTTAACTATCTCTATGTGCAAAATTTACTCCAATTGGCCTCCCTGTCAGTTTGGTCTTTTAAATGCTACCCTGAAGTATTTACAAATGAAAAATAAGGAAGTGTAAAAAACTCTAAGGAGCACTGCAGAATATCCCAAAGTCACAGTCAGTCCCTGTCTGTTGTGTATCTCTCACTGTTTATACTCACTACATTGGAAAGACTTTTCCTTCTGCCCAAGTGTTTGGATTACCAGTTTCCCAACAGGCTTTTAGTGCTTTATAGAGCAGCCCAAAGAGTGCTACTGTTGTTGAGGTTGCCTGCTTCTAAAACATTTGACTCCATGTCTCTGTTTACTCTGTGAGGGTAAAAGCATTCTAGATTTATTGTACTTAACAATTAAGCATTATTGTTTGAAAAAAAAATTATTCTGTTTGTTCTACAATAAATATACATTTATATGCATATATATATGTATGTAAATATACATCTATTCTAGGTAATCTAAGAGTTTAATTTTCCTGATTATAAAATAGGAAATAAAGCTACTAATGCATAAAAGCCAATAAATGACAATTCTGTTGTTTAGTTAACCAGTGACTTCTTGATCTGCTCCTTGGCTAATACTGGGGAGACTGACAACTTGGTCTCCTTCCTACCAGTCCAGGCTAGTAGGTCTTTGAGAATTTTTCTGAGGTTACACATGCTCTGAATTTTTTAACCAGCTTTAAAGTAAGATGTAGTTGTTGGCATGTTTCAAAGCCTGTAGTGCTTATGGCTGGTTACATTTTTGGTAAATGGATGTAATCATTCTTTTTTTTCATTGTCTACTCTTAAAAGCAATAAGCAGGAGTGCTCTTTAGGCAGATATGTAACTATACAGAAATTTAGGATGAATTCAACTGAGTAAAAGAGAGATTAAGGCTACAAAATTTATAGCTTATGCTTGCACTGTGTGCCAGCTGTGCTCTCCAAGTGTTCCCTGCTTCCTTTCCAGTTCTGTGTTTCGCTGGAGAGACAGATCCTGTGGATCTGGCTACTTCACATCATTTGCTAGGCTACTCGAGTCCCATACAGCTTTGTATGCTACTGGCACACTAGTAACTGTGGAATCATAAATTGGGCTTGTAGTCTTTTTGTTTTCCTGTAAAGAGAAGGTGTATTTCTTTGGTTCCCCACAAAATATGCTGTTGCTCAGAGCACTGTGCTGGTCTGGCCACCAGGCTCCATATCAGGTGACAAAATATTATGGGAAATCAGTTGTAGTGCCTCCAGAAGATTTTGCCTTTCACTCCCAGGCAACAGAAGAAACAGTAATGTGAATTTATTTTTAAAGACAGCATCGCAAATTAAAAATAATCTTTCTATCTTTTTGCCTGTTTAAATGCAAGCATGATCTTTCTGGTATTTCGAAAAAGCTCTTTTACATCCATAATTTTTGATGATAAAGTTACTACCTAAAGAGTTAATTTCTGGGAACGTATATCCAGAGCCAGAATTCTCCTCGACAAGTAAAAAACCAGATTGAGTTACTACTTTATTGCTTAATAACCTGGTAGGTTTCACTTTGATATTCCTTCTTTTAGTTACTAAGAAAGTCACAGATGCTTTTTTGACAATTGTGAAGTGTGGAGTAGGTGTTTCTTATTATTTCCTCAGATGTTTATGTTTTTAGCACTGGAGTCTCAGCCTAGGGACAGAGCAAACCTATGGCTTCAGTCTTGTGTCAATTATTTTAAATACTTTTGACTATCATTACTACATGAACAGAACTTTATGCACCATCAATATTTCAAATGTAAATAAAATAGTTCTTTAAAAATGAAGATCACTTAAAACATAGTGCTGCTTGAATGTTGAAGAGCCATTACGTTTAATAGCATTTTTAAACTATTAAAGTTGAGTGGTTACTTTTTATTTTGCATTTAGTCACTCATGGGAGACATTTATTTTGTCTCATACTCTGCAAATAGTGATGCTGTTAGTAGAGAAGGTTCTCATTTTGAATAATGGTCTCATTTATATAATATCCTTTAGTATAATATATTCATATCTTAGAGAGAAATGAAAATTCACAAACTGTTAAGGGTTGTACAGAAAATCAAATGAAATGTAAGTCTATAAAAAATCTTGGGGGAGGGGAAGCAAAGGGTGAATGCCCTACTCTGGTAATTATTTGGTTTAAAGCTAATGCTGTTTTTAGCAATGATGACATCAGTAGGAAATACTGATAATAAAACAAATATTTCGTATTATGAATTAGATAAAGTTTTTTTCAATATCCTTGGACAGTGAGCTCCAGGACAATTTGGAATGGCTGACTGCATGAAAACGCAGAAAGAAATTATGAAATTAGATGCAGCAGTTTTTATAGCCCTGACTTAGCTTTATGTAGGCATTTGAGAGCCATTCTTTCTATTTTTTATTCACTTTTTATGGCTATTCCAACATGTTCCAGTGATTCTCTTTTTATGCTGTGGTAGCACCAAAAAGAAAGGCTCATTTATTTGCTACAAACCTTGCAGAAAAATGAATAAAAGACTGATTCATCGTTTGTTCCACACAACATATTTTTTTCTATTACTTTTGGGTACCTTGCCAAACGCCTGAGTTTATATTTCCTGATCCTGAGTCCTTTGAAATTTGAACCAGAGAAATGGACAAATTGTAAGTGTAGGTGTACAAGCCTCTTTGGACACTCTTGATTAAGACAAAGAAGTGGGAACCAGAAACCAATACACATTTAGTAGTACTTGAATCATTGGTGGGGTGATGGATATTGGGTAGATAAATGTGCATGTGTACGTGCAAATGCTAGAAGCTCTTGCTCTCTCTATATTTGCAGCCACCTTCTGGAATATACAGCTGTTATTGCTATCAACAGGAATTTGACCAGAATAGAATATATCTCTACTTTTTAAAGTAAATATTGCTCTTACAACAGTTATTTATAGCATAAAATTAGCATTGCCTTTGCAATTACCAGAGCTGCAAGCGGAAAGTCGGCAACAAATTTTGGAGGTTTTAATGTGGTGCTGGTCTCTGTGATCATGTCAGATCAATGCATTGCAGCTTAAATCGTACTGGTCTGCTAAAGATTCTTTAGAAGCAAGTGAGATAGTAAAAAAAATCTTCACTACAGGACTACCTTTCACTTTGTTATTCTATTGTGAATTTTAAAATACACTTTAGTTTTAAAGAAGCAAACCTTGCAAATTCCTCTTTTTCCTAAAGCAATCAAAATCTGTATGGATTCAAGCAATACCTTTTTCAGTAACGACGTATCGCTTAGCTACCCATTTGTGCTTTGTAACCTTGACTTGATAAAGCTGTTTAAAAAGTTTTAAGAAATCTTTTGTATGAAGGATTGTTAATACATGGAAAAGATCCTATTACTGTATCTGAAGACTAATGCACTACAGTAGCCTTTTCAGTGAATATAAGCTATCTTCTCCAACATGTCTGTAATTCTGTTAAATATCTATTTAAAAGATGTCTAACAGTGTTACTAAAGTGATAGATGTTATTTTTACTTTTAAAACCAAAAAGTACAGCACCTTCTGAAATATTTTAAGATCGTTTATGTGCAAAATGAATGCATGATATATTTTAAAGAATAGATTTTTCAACTTGGTAATTTTTGCAGTCTTTGAGATTGTTTCAATTGCTACAATAAGGGAATTTGAACTCCAAATAATTGGCAGCGCATTGTGAGTTTTATGTGGAATCTGTGGTCTTTTGAGCATGAAGCATAATTGCTCTTTGCTTTTAGAAAGGTTTTCTTCCAATAGCATATTTTCTCATTCTCACTAATGGAAATTAAATAACTTCAGGATTTTTTTAACTTGCAAAGTTTGGGCAAATTCCTGTCTAAATTTATGTCTCTGTTATCTGCCTAATTCATGCATTTACAGGTATTTTTGTAGTCTAACTATTAGTGTGGCATACAAATGCCATAGCTAATTGATGCATTTTGTATTGGGCTGTATGTCTTGGTGTAAAATTTTAATGTAACCAGGAAGTTGTAAGGAAATTTTCAAAAGCAGTAATCTGATAGTAATAATCAAATAAATTTTTGTATCTTATGCTATAGAGAGGCATAGATATACATGCTTGCTACCTATTTTTCCCTATTAAAATTAACTTATAGGGAAATAGGGTTATCTTGGAGGAATTGCTAGCCAACCTTCTTATTTCCTTTGCCTTCCACTATCTTCTAAAGAGCTTTTAAACCAGTAGACTCAAGGTGAATCTCACTTTTATAATGCAAGTAAAACAAATGTTTTCCCTATGATTATAGTTATTTGATCCCTGAGGCTGTTCTCTGTTATGTGCAACATGCGCTCCTCATTGCCAAGACATAGCTCTTGTCCAGTGTATAGTCTATAGAGGAGTTTAGGCTCTACACTCGAGTTTACTCTTTCAAATCAATACACTTCTGTCACCTATACTATGTGTGCACAGTAACCAATGAACAGTGGATTTTCTTGCACACTAGGACAGTGTTTGGAAATCAACATATATTCTGGTCCAAGATCTCTATGTATCTTCATATATAGCAATGTCTAATGAGGCTACTGTACTCTTTATTTTGGGACCTTTACCTGAAGCCGTGACAGGTGTGACATCTGGTGTCAGGCAAAGTAACTTCTATGTTTCTTCTCCATGTGCAAGCTTTTTAGCACTAGAGAAAAGCCTATGGTTGTTTGCTCTTCACAAGGTTACTATCACATATTCTTATTCACTGTGTTGTTATTGAAAAGAGAAACCATGGATATACACAGTGGAATAACGGTGCTGTACACTAATTTCCAAGAAGATGCTGTGTATTACCCTTCCCAAACACTGCCCCTGTTCTCACTCACAGACATAATTTTAAAATCACTGATGCTCCTTTAAAAATGAAAAAAAAAAAAAAAAGAAAACCAGGCAAGCTATTCTAAGCACAAAAGGAAATTTTAACGTCTAGGGCAAAAGTAGATTTATTGGAAATGTTTTGCTGAATACAGTGCCTCAACTCCCAAGAAGTGCATGAATTGCAACAGATGCCTTTGCCAAGCATTCCTTGTTCCTTAAACTATGTGTATACCTGCCCATTTAGCACACAAGCTTTCTGGTTTACTAGGAGACACCTATTTCTCCCCTAACAGAATGGGGCATAAGAGTCATATCATTAGTACAGACACCTTTGTTTTTGAAGTTGCAACACTTGTTTACCTAAAGTTATTGATCTGGTTCTTGCACTGTGTGTGCGGCCTCTGTGCCTGGCACTGGCCATTTAACAGAAAAGGGGAAACTTCCACTGGTGACATTAGTTGTCATAGGTTCATGGTTTTTATATAAGATAGTCTAGGAAGGTCCATGCTGCCTGAATTTTTATAAGATAAGGAATATTTTATGTGTTGGCAGAACATCTATTTATAGACCTTAATAGTCGGAGCATTGTTCCAGGTTAACCTTTTCTTGCTAACTTAAGAAACCTTTTACTGGGTGTGTGAATATAAGAATGGAATTGTTTAAATTGATCATAAGTAGCTGTAGAATCTCTATGGAGTGTGATTTTTGGAAGACTGGAATGCAAAAATCTTGAGATTGAGCATAAATACCAATAGGTTACATCTTCTCTGTGTTTTAGTTTTGTAATGAATTTTGCAGAGCTTTCATAAGAAGAAAAAAAGGCTTTTCAGAATATTTTGAGGATCAGGAGGTGAACATTTCCAGTAGTCAGAGTGAAAGCTTCAAAAATAAGACCCCCACCCTCAGGCACAAATGACAGAAATATACATGGACACCAGGTAAAAGGGCCAGTTGTGAGGAGTTTGTGCTTTGTGTTTTTATAACTTGAAGTAGAGCATGACGTCATGAGGAATTCAAACCATGCAAAGGTAGATTGCCTCTGCATCAAAACACAGAGGAGCAGTGTAAATGAGAGAAGACCGTGTCTTCCTGGAAACTAACCATAAAAAAAATGGCTTTTTAAAAGTAATCTCCTTCATTATTAACCTATGTCTTGTTGCTATTTTGTGGTAAATGTGGAACACAGTGAGCAGAGAGAACAAAGTGAATAAGTGCTACACTAAGCTTATGGACATAAAGTAGTCATAGTGTCTATCTTTTTGCATATCATATCATATGAAAGAATGCAGAGTAGTTTATGTTTATGTTTTCTTGACTAAGTGATTGGCATTGTACATGCTCCTGAGGCAGAGAAACATTAGACCACCAGTTCCCAAGAATGCTTAAATTCTCCCCCATCCCTCACTAAATCTAATCACGATGCATCATGTTATACTTACTGGAATTGATCCCATCCAGTCAAAAGAGTCTCCACCTGTAATTCAGGCTAATCCTCCAGCTGTGATTCTGCTTCATCATCTCAATGTTTCTGCCAGGTACTGGGTTTACTTGTGAATCAGACCACAGCAGACTGGAATAGTATTCGTGCATCTCAGAACAATGGCAGAGATAGTACCTCGACTATCTATAGTTTATTTGAAGTCCTTTTGCTTCATTACAGCAGTTAGATGTCTTGAATGTGCATCATATTAATTGTTTACTATGATTCCTATTTTTGTGTTTGCATTATTGTATAGCTGGACACTTGGACAAGATGAAACACTTTCCCCGGACTAGGTAGTATCTCACTACAGACAGGAGAATAAAGTGATATGCTGCTAATGAATAGTCAGAAATGTGATGTAACTATGAGAAGTCCTTAGGAACTAGAATTAGAAAACAGAATCATGAGTTCAAAGAATTGGGTTTGGATTGAAGTGCCAGGTATCCTACAGGAGTTGAGATATACGTGTGCCCCAAAATCTTGTTTCTCCAAAATACAAACTTTTTAGCAGAAATCTAAGTTTCTTAGAACAAAAATTAATTAAAAATCCCTACTTTTTATCTGAACAAGTAGTTCTTTAAATCTTTAAATTTATCAGTAATGTAGTTTAAACTCTTATATCCAGGACACAGAATATCACTGATTATCTCATCAATTATCCTCTTTACTTTTGTTTGGCTAGTGCTGTTTTTCTAGTTGATTTTGATTCAAATTTATCAAGACAAAGGGAATCCACACTTCTGTAGGTACTTCCAAGAATCTATTGCTATCATTGCTACAATTGTGCTTTGTTTTCCATATTTATTCTATCTGGACATAAATTCCAATCATGATTCCCTGTTCCATCTGTTTCTGTGGAATTTTGAAGTCATTTACAGCTTGGCGTTTTTTTCTTTTAAGGTGTTTAAATATTGTAACCACATCTCAATCGTCTTTGCTTAATCTACACACACAAAATTTGAACCCTCATTGTTAAGTTCTTTTTCCCTCATATAATTTTTGTAACTCCTGGATCCACTTGCAATATATTTTAAAAAAGACGATCACTAGAATGTATGTTGTGTCCCAGTACTGCTGCAGAGAAGGCTAAAACAATCTCCCTACTATTGCAGGAAGTGAAGGGAGAAAATAAAGTTTCCAGTATTATATCTTATTTAGGGATGCTTGTTTGTTTAAGATTAAATGTGAGATGTGTTCCCTCCTAAAGATGTTGTCATATAAAAGTTTAGTTCTGTGAAGTCCCTGTTCCCCTGGCCGACTCCACTGATTCCTCAGGTCTGATCGTGTCAGCATTGCCTAATGTGCAGCTGTGGGATATGTCATCTGCAAACTCACTTAACAACTGAAACCTCTGAAGGAAGAGACCGTCATTTAATAAGGAATTTCTAAATAGTACTTGGCATACTGGATTTTACCCTAGTTGCAACTTTTAGATACTATGAAAATATAAAAGTTAAATTTATTATGATAATAAAAGATTGTGGGAACTGTGCTGCTGAAATCGATCAGGGTAAGATTAAACAATAAAAAGCTGTTTCAAGTCACAATGAAGTAAGGGGGAGAATTCATCGGACTTTGGATCAGGCCCAAAATTAAAGGTTTCTTTCTTAAAAGAGATTTTAAATTCACTATTCTCATACAATTTTGCAAGGTCTTTAAGAAATAACAACTTAAAAATTATCGCTTTTCTTATGTTCTGTGTTAGATGGATATGTTTTCTTATTAAATCAGTGACACAAACATAAGTAGTAAAAAGAAATGGGTTTTATTTTGCAAATACCACCTGCATATCTTTAAGTCAGTAAGATTCTGCCTGTGTGTGAAAGGGGGAGAGCTGGTGTATCGATCAGCTGAAGTGCTGCAGAGACTATAAACTGATAGTCAGAAGGAAGAAAGAAAAACAAAAAGAAATCACAGGAGAACACAGCAGCAGAAAAATCTGTGCAAAATGATCCACTGTTGTCTTCTTTTCAGTTTCTATCCCCAGATGAGACTATCTCTCAGTCTGTTTCTGGTCAAGACCAAGTATAACAAACCTTAAACATTTGGTTTATATTTTTTCTCCCTAAAACTTTGAAGGAATTATAGAAAAAATCAAGGCAAGTCTTTAAAAATTCTGATCAGGTTTCCTCTGGAGTCTTGCTGCTGGAAGAATGTCTTATGGGTAAATCTCTACTCTCTCAGCAGGGCAGCGTTTTGCATGAACCAACTCCCGGGAGAAAATGTTGTGTGCTTATTCTGTACAAGAAGACTCAGGCAGCATCTCCATATTAAACTGACCAGAGGGAGGGAAGAGAAGCAGTTGACCTGAGGGGAAAGGGGGAGGGATGCCCAGAGGAAAGTGTTTATTTCCAAAGCTAGGCAGTGCTGTTCATAAAACTAAAAAAAAAAAACCACACACACACACACAAAAACACAAGAAACAAAAAACCCAAAAACCAACAACCAAAAACCAACAATAATAATTTAAAAAAAAACCAACCAAACACAAAAAAGCCCTCTGAAATATTTCTACACGTTTCTAGTGTGCTATATTACAACAGTTAAAGAGTGTGAATATCACCTTACCACAAATATGCTCCCTAAAGCTATGGGATAAAGCTCCTCAAACAAGAAATCCGTGTGCCATGTAATTTTTTAGTCTGTTTTAGAGAAAGTTGGAAAAATACTCACATTCTTTATTCTTTTACTGTCTGGACTTTAGGCTTTTTTTAATTCTTCCTTAAAAATTAAATTAACTTTTCAGTCTTTTTTGAACTTGGTTGGCAGTAACACAGTGTTTCACTAATGGAGCTTGTTGTTACTGGGTTATTTCTTGGTATGGTTCTGTGATTCAATACTTTTAATTATCTTTTTATTACAACATGTACCAAGTTCTAACATACAGTAGATTCACTGATAAAGCAATATACCACTTGTATTGTATCCATTTATAGTCATTTTTATAATGGTATCTTGCTAATAAAATGTTATCTTATTCATTCAATTTGTGTGTAATAAATCAACAGACTGTTCGCTTTCTTCTCATGCAGATATCAGTATAAGTATGTACGACTCTGTGGATGTACTAAACCTGATGATGTTGCTTGCATGCAAATGGAAATTAGCCTAAGAGCATTTCATTACGGAAAGTGTTGCTGTTTTCCCGTGACCCAAGTAAAATTAATACCCTAAATAACATAAAATAGCATGGGACTTTATTTTATGTCACACAAGTCATTTGAAAAAATGCATCCAGCCCATTTTTTCCATGCAATTATTCCTATATTACAGATTTCAAAACCTAAATAATTGTAAATGGTATATGAAGCTCTCTTTCAGTGTTTTTTTCCTGCTGTACAAAATAAATCAAGGATTCCCCAATTTACATTTTCTGTGTAATACCACTAAGATGTGGCAATAACTAGCTGTGGAAGTAGCAGCAAATCTCATTCTACATGTATGCAAATGAGGATGTGTTTAGCAGCTTACACTACATTGATATCACATTTAGAAATGCGTGATATACATAACAGAAGATGAAGTAATGCTCTATGCCCTTGTTTTAAAGGTGGCCTATGGAAAGCAGCACTTACATTGTGCCTCCTTTCGGAGGAAGTTGAATCACACTAAAAATATATAAAAGGATGTGATGACAAACACAAAAATACCTTGGACTTAGTCTGGATGCTTTAGGAGTATAATTACTCCCATATAGATGGTAAAAGTTTGAAAAAAGTTTTAAAATATTTGGAGAAAGTGCAGAATAAGGTATTTGAATTTTCTGTAAAAACAAGAAAACAAAAACCTTCCACAGTTCTGTTTGTTCTTTATGCAACCATTCCTCTCTGTAGAAGAATAATCCTAATGACCATACTACTTAGATTTTAGACTACTTTAGACTTGACATTAGGAAGCATTCCTTTACTGAGAAGGTAGTCAGGCACTGTAATAGACTTCCCAATGATGCCACAAGCCAGTCTTTGTTTAAGAATTTGGACAATGCCCTAGATAACTTTTGCTCAGCCCTGAATTGGTCAGGAAGTTGGACTAGGTGGCCATGGTACATCCCTTCCAAACGTAATATTCCATTCTGTTCTGTTCTGTTCTGTTCTGTTTTGTTCTATTCTGTTCAGTCCTATGCAACTTCAAAAAGACAATTGAAGAGTAAAATACACACAGTAACAACATTTTTAACAACATTTCCTATATTTTTAGGAAAATATAAATCGGATTTCTTACAAAGAAAATATATTACTGTAACTGAACAACTTACATCCTAAGCATGAACCCTGTCAACAAATGAGAGTAAGAGTCAGTCAAGGTGGTCTTCTGACAACTTTTTTCTCTGATCCACATTTTTAAGTGTTCCTCTTTTTCTGTTGAATACTTGATAAAACCAATGTCTAGTTGGGGAGATCAGTTCATGCAGCTCCTCTGACTGGTTTGGAATCATTTGGTGAGCAAATAAAAATGGAAACTAGAGGACTAGATTAGTGATCAAATTTAATATAAAGATTTCTAGCATGGTTATTTTGAATGTAAGGTCCTAGGAATAAAATAAATCTAGGGCTGTTTATCCATTTCCATATATCTCCATTGTTCTAAACAGAAAAAAAAAATTGATCTTGCATGAAAGAAGTGCATGGACTTTATTTCTTGATCAGAAGAAAGATATTTGCATTTTTTATCTCTGAGAACAGGGTGGCAAGTGTCTGCATTTGCTCCCAAGAACTGCCTACTAATTTTCTCATTGGATACTGCAAACAACATTAGCTGGTAAATCAATGTTTCTCAAAAACAAGAACCCCTTTAAGAAGAAACTCAAGGATTTTGAGCACAAAATGAGGTGTTTCTCCTTGGGGCAGAGAAACGTAAGAGCCTGTTGTGGTAATGGATCTTTCTGCCATCCTATTTCTCAGTTTCTGGAGGACAATTACAATATTTTCAACTCCTGTAAGAAAACCAGTTGGGACAGCTGATCAGTGAACATGGCTCATCCAATTCTGGTTAGATTCCTGTCTGGATGTAGTCTTATCTGATCAGACCTCTCAGAGATACACGTCAGGCTTATATTGGTAACAATCTCTGTCTAGGGAGAAATTTTAACTTCATTTTATAAGGTCCAGACAAATGCAATTTGATTATATGTTTATGTGTGCAATTGAGTGCACTCTCAGCAAGTTTGCAGAGGACACAAAGCTGAGCTGTCCAGCTGAGACAACAGGACAGGATGCCATTCAGAAGGACCTGGACAAGCTTGAGAAGTGAGCCGATGGGAATCTCATGAAGTTCAACAAGTCCAAGTGCAAGGTGCTGTACCTGGGTAAGGACAATCTCAGAGATGAATACAGACCTAAACCATTCTATGATTCTGTGATTTTTGATCCTATTGGGTATGGCATGTTAAAAGATAATCTGCAAATCTTGGCTAAAGGATCAGCTCCTTAACGGCCTCCACCCCCAAAAAACCCTAGCAATATCTTCCTTCCTTCGTTTGCAAAATAATATCTGAAAACCCTTAAATTTTTTCCTAGTTCACATTTCTATTATTAGCCTCAGTAATTAAATCCTGAGGAGTTCAAACTGTTGAATCTCTATCTGTGAACTGCAATTCTTAATTCAGAGTACAGTGTGAGCCAATCAATATCCCTACAGTACTCTGCTTTTCATTATAAAGGTCTGATCCTTCCCTACTGAACTCAGGGATTGGTTTTCCCCTCAGCACAGTCAGGATCAGAATTCAGTCATAGCTTTAAAAATGCCACAGACTCTCAAAAAGATGACAGAAAATTCTATTGATATGTGTATACAAGGTATTTGATGGTTTAAGTTATGACAGGTTTTAAATAAATTTGTCTGTCTGTTTATGAAAAGACAAGTTTGAAGGGAAAACTAAGCAGTATCCTTTAAGACAGCATCCAGCATGTTAACAGTTTAAACAGGATAACTATACTAAATTTGTAAATATTTTCATTTTTCTTTTGTTTTCCTTTTCATTCAAAGTATTTCTGGGAGTGTCATGAACTCATAACAATGGTCTTTCTTTTAAATCTCAATAATAATAACAATAATGGTTAAAAATGATTGTGAGTGGGTAGAGGGGCGTGAAAAATGTGGGGCTTTAGAGACCCAGATTTTCCTAACAATGCTCTCTTCTAAGCTAAAACCCTATCATCAAATACAAATTCAGATAGAGGGATTAATCCCCCCAAGCACTGTACAAGCACAGTGGCTGTGACCTTTTTCATGTAAGTAGAGTGAATTTTAAAAAAAAAATTGTCCAAAGTGAGAAGTATTTTATTGTCTAAACCCCAGCTTTTCCATGTACACAAGCATTTTACAAAATACCTGTACAAGACAAAGGTATCCTAACACTTTCTATTGGAAGGATTCCCTGTTTCAGTGAATTGTTCCTCAGTCTGAGCTCAGCCTTTTCTGTTTGTACACAACGTTACTGCCTACTACCCTTAAATCTCTGAATGAGATGCCAGACCTGAAATCCTGGGTACACAGATCAATTGTGTTAGTGTATTTTGTACCCTTTCTATAGTCCTAGGTGTGCATGCAAAAGGTACTTAATAACAGTGTGAGCAAAGTGCTTAAGGTTTAAGCATGTGCTGAGGAGCTTTACTGGGCTTCTTTCATAGTTAACTGGCAGACTTTGATATTATCAGAAAATTAACTTTTTATTTAATGATCCTCTTTTGGAAAGAAAATTTGTATTACTCGTAAGTATTACAGATAGGGGGATATGACTGATGAGGAACATGACAGATCGTTGATACACAGTGATCTCTGATTGCTTGTTAAGTGAAAGTGGGCGACGCATGTTGTAGTATGGTCAAATGGAGTTGAATAAGGGGCAAAGCTTGTGTTTGGAGAACACAGGCTCTGTCATGGGAAACTGTGGCTTTAAAAAGCTTTTGAGTTCTGGTAAATAATCTGCTAAAGGTGAGCTGCCAGCTACACAGTAGGGAAAAAAATGTGACGTTTGGATATACCGAAAAGGGAAATCTCAAGTAAGGGATAGGAAAACGATTACATTTTGGGGATCTGATGAAAATCTAATGGGACCTTAAGTTCGGTTTCAGCACACACTTTTCAAGAAAGATAATA
Organism: Manacus vitellinus; assembly: GCF_001715985.3. Classification (NCBI taxonomy): domain Eukaryota; kingdom Metazoa; phylum Chordata; class Aves; order Passeriformes; family Pipridae; genus Manacus; species Manacus vitellinus. The sequence goes on along the minus strand of NW_021938789.1, from coordinate 9,977,934 downwards.
CTTTGGAGAGTGTAGGAAGGAAAAAAAAGACTGGTTAAAATATTTTTTTAATATGCTTTGCAATGAAAGAATATGAGATCTCCATCTGTTTTCTTACCAGAGGAGGTTACTTAGTCCTAGTGTACAAGAACTAAAATAGAGAAGAAAATTCTAGGTTACAGACAAAAACAAAACAACCCTGTGAAGCTGGAAATTGAGGGCACTTTCTTAAATTAACCATTGTAATACACTTTGCAAAATCAATGGAACACCTTGCCTAGGATTTTTAACCCTGCAGTTCTCTACTGCAGAAAACACATAAATAGGTGTTTTTTGTTAAAGTCTGTGCTCCTGGTCAAAACAGATTTATTTAAAAAAAAAAAAAAATCCACAGCCTGAGTTACTCATAAGGGTCAGTTTTCGTGACAGCAATGCCTCTTCAGCCTTATCTTTTTTCTGATAAGAATCTGTAAAAAGGAGTTCAGTTCTCTCTTTCAAGAGAAAAAAATCAAACTAGTTTTCTATTTGGAGAAATGAAAAACGTCTCCATAAAAACTAAGTACCCTCCTTTCTCGAAGTCTGTGCTACGTTTACAATAAAGTGGCTCTGAAGATTATAATTCCCTTAATAAACATGAGGAAAAAATACAGAGAATTATGGAAGAACAGACACTTTGGCTTGAAACTGAAAGAGTGTAGGTTTAGGTTGGCTATCAGGAAGAAATTCTTTACTTGAGGTGGTGACGCACTTGAACAGGTTGCCCAGATGAATTGTGTATGCCTCATCCCTGGTGGATGAGGCTTTGAGTATTTTACTCTAGTGGAAGGTGCCCCCTCCCACGGCAGAGAGATTGGAACTAGATGAACTTTAAGGTCCCTTCCAACCCAAATCATTCTATAATTTGATAATTTTTTGTCTCCAGGAGTTGAAACAACACAGCGAAGGAATGCAGTCCTAAAGCCATCTCATATTAACCAAACAGATGGCTGAGTTAGCTGAAAATACTGTGACTTGTAGCACTGTGGGTCATGGGTATGATCTTCACTGATGAGGGTTGTGGATGGAGCTGCCCCCTTCCCTGGGACTGATGCACAGGGAGGTAAGCACTGAGCACCCAGCTCACAGTGCCGCAAGTGGTGCTGGTCAGGAGGGACAGTGGGTCAGCTTCATGGACTAGCAATGCTCCAGCACTATATAGCATAAACGTGGGTAGTAACTCCTGTTTTTCAGACAGGATAAATCCTTTGGGAACCTCACCACGAAGGCACAGCTGTAGGGCACTTTGATTGGTGCGAATTTGGGTTCTAGTGCTCAGTGAATTGTGCTTTGAGGATGTGGATGCTGAGCTCTGCTGCCTGGTGTAAATGTGCCCTCAGTGCAAGAGCAGTGTGCCCTGAGCTGGCTGCTCTGAGCAAAGAGATCCAGAGCAACAGAGATTCTCTGATGAGTGTAATTGCATGAGCGGGGTTGTTTATGACTCCGTTGAATCTTTACACGAAATATACCTGGTCATATGGAGTATAAGCATTTACTGGATGGTGTTTTTGATTTGCCTCGCTTTTCCAGACAGCATAAATGGCATAACCCTATGATGGCTTGTTGGTTTTGATAATAGTATGGCTAATGCTTCAATTACTTTCTTAAAGGTTTTGCTTTTTGTACTGTTTTCTTTCTCATCTTTTCCCTTGTTTTTTCCTCCAAGTATTTTATACAAAGCAAAAAGTCTGTTCAAAACCACAAGTAGAAAGCTTCTACCTGTTTTTAGAAAGTCTGTTTGATATTTATGTTTATTTATGTCTTTGAATTTGTGTGAATTTCTTGTAATTACAATGCCAACTTGGTCTTTTATGGCATTGTCTAAATTAAGGGCTAAGTTGCACTGAGATCAAAGAATCAGTGTGCTTCGTTGTTATGTTTTGTACCCAATGCTCCTACTTTAGGCTAAGACAATGCTTACCTTTCCCCCCTTCTAAAATTACAGAAAACTTGTTGGGATTTAATTTTTCCCTGAAAAGGAGAAAGGTTAGAATGAAGGTTATTATGAAAGGTTAATACAGGTGAACGTAAGTCCAGTCAGGTTTTAATATCATCAGATTGTCATATGCCTCTATCTTAAATTATAGAAGGAAGAAGCTTCAGAAATAAAAGACTTTTAAAGAGATTGATGGTATTTAGGCTTGATCCTGTATAGTACTAAGCATTCTTTCCCTGGTCCTGTAAATTCTGAACTTTTAAGTTCTCTGCAGCTGTCTCTGTGTTTTAGGTCAAGCATGTGTTTAAGTGTTTTATTGGATTTGGGCCAGAATGCTCAGCACTATAACTGAAGAGGTTTAACCTGTGGAATTTGAGTCCCTTAAATGTGAAATAAGACATCTAACATTTCCAAGACCAGTAATTCAAATAACTTTCAGTCTCTCTGGGCTAAAATATTGATTAAGAAACAAATCATCATCAGTTGTGTATAGACTCTTATCTTGCAAACAGCTACACATATTCTGAACTTCACTAACCCATATATTTCATTGTTAACATATAAAGACTTTTAAGTGATTTGGAGAGAAAAATCATCTTTACTATTACCATGCCTTCTCACTGCAGGTTTTTCACAAAGAGTATGGTGGGGTCTTCTTGTGAATGGTAAAATGTCTGAGTCTGACTTTTGAGATATTTCCTGCCTTCTCTGACAAAGTTTTTCTTCAGTTAAGATCAGCAAGGAGGAATTTGCTTGTTGTAGTTTGTAATTTGGCAGGAGGATATTTTACTGGTTGTTAGGAGGGAAGTGAGTTCTGTTTCCTAGTTGGGACTTTGTTTTTGTTGGATGAGAATGAGAGCAAATATTTGGACATAAATGTTTTATGGCAGCACCATATGGTCCTTGGTATTTTATTTTTAATTTTTGCAGTTGAGTTAAAATTCCTTTAATATTACCAATGCATTTCATTTAAAAGATAACTGCTGCATGTAACCTGAACAGCTGTTTTTCCTAAATTTGCCATAGCATCAAGACTTTTGGTTCTTTGAAACTCAGTGGTTTATCTGAATAGACAGTTATATCTCTGGATAGTTTGGGGAGAAAATTTGTTTCGATTTTAACTAACAAATACTGTTTCAGTTACATTGCGTTGTCACAGCTTTGATCTAAACTGTAGTTGGTGATTAATTTCTAATTCCATCTAGTGAAATCAAATAGTTGATTATTAAATGTTGCCAGGATTTTCTTCCCTTTGAGAGAAATAGCACTAAAAGAAATGCAAAAAAATCAAAATATCAAACATTCTTGCTTTTTCCTTATCCTTAACTGGCACAGAAGACTCAAAACTGAAGATCTACCTTATTTTCTTCTCCCAGGATACTACTACAGGGGAAATGAGCTTCAAAATCTGAAGGCCCTTGCAACACCTGGGGACTTGCTGGGACAAATGAAACACACAGGGGTTTAATCTTACGAATATCTTCACTGAAAAAAAAATGTAAGATTGGGGTAAAATAACTATAAAGTTATCACTCAGTATTTTTCAGTGCCCAACAGTGTACCTGCTATTTAACAGAAGCAAAAAGAGTAAAAGCTGTACCCAAATAGCTCATGTGTGCACTAAATCATACCCTAATAAATTGAGAAGAAGGGCAAAGAGGGTACTGGAAAGTCTCTTTACATTTTTAACTGTTTCTTCCTCACACTCATCTTTCTTCTCTTTTAAAAATTCTGCAATTTTCTAGAGAGGAAAAGGGAGGAGAAGAGTAAGATTTCATATCAAAGTCTTAATTTTATACTTATATTCTAAAAACTTATTTTCTGTGAGAAGTTAATTCAGTAATAGTCACCAGATGGTGTGCAAATACTAATGAGGGGATGTTATGACTCTTGGGTTCCTTGTGGAGGTTGTAGGAGTCGGCATCTTGCCATCAGAAAATAGATGCTTGGGGGAGTAGAAGTGCTCCCTGGGGAGGATGTGACTGGACTGGCAGGGCTTCATTTTTGTTTCTGCTTTGTTGGTGGGAGTTCTACCAGTTGTAAGCAACTTTTTCTTCATTAGTTTTAATGAAAGATAAAATGGTGGGACATGGTGCTCTGTATCTCCACTTCGAAGACTGTGATTAATGTTTGTTTTCATTGAACCTGAGCAAATACCTAATACAGCTTTTTAAGTGAAGTAAAGCACTGCTCTAGCCCAGATAGATTTTGAGTTTGGGACACAGATTGGGATAGTCATTTATGGGATAAAGAAACATTTATTTTCAGGGAAACGTTCTCATTTTTTCTAGAGCAATACTTATTGCTACCTCTTTAGAATGATAATGCTGTGTGTTCTCTGTCATATGATTTATTGCTAGTTAATCCATCACATCTGTTCTCTGTCCCAGTGGCAGCATATAAACATTGTAAGGCAAGCAAGATGAATCAGAGCTCTGGGATGTCTTTTACAACAGATCTATGTAAGTGTGAAAGTAGAAATGTCTGTTGATTCACAGCAGCATGCTAAGGAGCTTCTAGTCAACAATGGGCACTGACATGTCAATTCCCTTGTGTGACTTGGGCTCTTTTCCCATCCACTCACTCACTCATCATCAGAATTTACACTGCCAAACTGAAAAGGAAAAGAAAATGTTGACAAATACATAACACTGTCTTTTTCAGATGCAATGCATTTGTATTTGCCAACAGAAGAGCTACTGACTTCAACTCTTGAAAACCCCTGAAACTAGCACTGAGGGCTTAGTAATGAAATGTAGAGTACTCTGCTGCTGTGAAGTCTGGTGCAAGATGGTCTTGCCCAGTCTGAAAAAGTCCACTGGTCTTATTCAGGTTCATGAAATGTGCACCCATATTATATATTCTGAGATGACGTTCTTTTACATCCTTCATGGTGAAAATTGTTAGACACAGAGATTTCTACGCAGCCCTAACATTTAGGATTGAGGCATACCTGTGAAGTACCTTGCAGGACTGCATTTCTTCTGTTTTCAATGATGGATAGAGTTAAATGTCTGCTGCCATAACCTTTTTGTGAACACTAACCTTACTTGGAAAAACAGAATTATCACAGCAGTTTTTTATGTAATAGGTTGCTTGAGAGTGCTAAGAAGTTTATCTGATTATATATGCACATAAAGAGAACAAAAAAATCCACTACAAATTGTAGTGATGTCAGCTTCATTAAGAAGCAATGAAAATATTGCAGGAGTAATATTGCCCGTATTGATGCCATCAGTAAAGCATGTAAGATGACACATAAAACATAATGAATTTAGGGAACTAAAAAAATGAACCACTTGACCAAAGTACAAATAAGCAAAGTCCAAGTGCACCCCAGCCTTTACTCCCTTAGTTCAAGCTCAGCAATATTTTAGTCTTAAATCATTTGAGTGAAGCATACTGTGATGGATTCTGGTTCTAGGTTCAGAAAACCAAAGTAAGCTATTTTTTGAGTTTGATTCACTGGCTCTTGGGATTTGACAGACATCTTTTGGGAATACACAGAGATTTTAAAAAATCTTTTTCTAAACCCAAATTCTGTTCTGTTTCTCTTTTGCTTCAGGCCTACATGAATTTAAGACATGTTAGTTTGCGTAATCCATGACTTTTTTTTCTTTTCATTCAATTAATTTTTTTGTATTTGTAAGTTACATATAAAAATATAGAATATATATTCATATTATTTCATTGAAATTTTTATATTCTCCATTATCCAGGTTATTTAAATTGTGACTGAGGTTCTGATTCTTAGAACTTAAAACATTTTGCTATCTTTAATAGTGTGCTGCTATGTCACATATTCCCATTACAGCTGCATGTGTAACTGGCATATTAGGACATGGATCTGGATGCTGCTTCTATTACCATTATGATGGTATTCATCCCCCTCCAAAAGAAACAAAAAAAAACCCAAAGAAAACCAACCAACCAACCAAAACCCAATGAAAAAAAGAATTGACAGCCTGTACGATATGGAGATAAGGTCTTGATTACTTGTGTCAGTAGCTGGTGAATAATTTTCCCTAATAGAATTCTGCTGAACTTCATCTGAAGTTTCAAATGTGTTTGGATGGGAAATTTGATAATCACAGCATTGCAAATGGCTGAAGTTGGAAGAGACCTCTGAAGGTCACCTTGTCCAACACTTCTGTTCAAGCAGAGCTACCTAAGGCAGGTTGCTCAGGACCTTTTTCAGATGACAGACATCTGAAAGAATTGGAGATTTCACAACCTCTCTGGGTAATCTATTCCAGTGTTCAGTCACTCCCAGAGCAAAAAAAGCATTTCCTGAAGTTCAGAGGGAACCTTCTGTGTTTCAGTTTGTGCCCATTGCCTCTTGTCCTGTCACTGGGTACCACTGAAAAAAACCTGGCTCTGTCCTCTAATGAACCCTCCTTTCAGATATTGATAAAAGTAGAAGAGATCCCCTGAGCCTTCTCTTCTCCAGGCTGAACAGTCACAGCTCTCTCGTACGTGAGGTGCTTGCGTCCCTTCGTCGTTCCTGGCCCTTTTTTGGGCTCCCTCTGGTATATCCATGCCTCTCTTCTGCTGGGGACCCTAGAACTGGACACAGTACTCCAGATGTGGAGGGGAAGGATCACCTCCCTCCACCTGCTGGCAACACTCACTCAACTTAAATCAAATTGAATCGAATAGTACCTCTCATGATTTGTACTCCATTGTACCAGATGAGATAATTCACATCTAACCTTCATATACCTTCAGTTTTCAAGCACTTGAAATCAGCTTCAGTCTCTGATCTCTTATCAGCTCCTGATGAGACTGATTTTTTTTCAGCTCCTGCTAAACTTTTCATGTGGCCATGAGAATAAGACATTGCACTCTATAGGATTGCATTGTTTTCAGTTTGGGAAGTTACACAAAACAACTGTTACCTATAGAAAAGCAGGTTCTACACAGTTTTATTTGTTATGTATTGTGGAAATGTCTGGGACCTAATTAAACACCTGTACTAGTATACGCATAACCTGTGTCTCTGGGTCCTATGATGCCTCCAGTATGTGTGCTAGGATATAAACAAAGAAATGAGGTTATAGTGGGGAAAAAGCTAAATGAACACAGTGGAATAATAAAGTAGATCTTATAATTCCTAATCAATACCAGATGGAAGAGATCTGTACATACCATTGCAGACGTAAAGTTAAGAAAGAGTTAAAGGATAAAGTAATGGTGTTTTAAAAGTTTGGTGGAGTTACTCTCTCTGCATGCCAAGGCAGTCTGAGCTAAATCATCACTGCTTGCAGGGCAGCAGCAAGAATTTGATATTCATGTTGTCACAATGAAATGGGGGACAGGGGCTCAGTAAAGTAAGAGATCTATGTAATGGTTTGTTTTGAAGTTTTAATAAGTCATATTGTTTACTGAAGTGGAAGCTGTCAACCAGCAAGCCATCAGGCCTGTGCAGTTTGAAAACTGTAAAACCTTGGAATTTTCCAACAAAGAAGACATAAGCCACATCAAAGTACCAGGAAGTGGCTTAGTCTTGTAATTTGTGATTCTCTGAGGATTAGCAAACAGAGATGCAGATTATGTGTAGTTGCGTATATTTATCAAAACACACACACACACACACACATATTTATATAATCTATTAATGCACTAGATTAGATATTTAACCTACCAAAGGTTAGGTAACTTTTCTTGTTTGGTGTATTGGTCTTCACGGCTTGTATATTTGTAAATGCATGAAGATGGGAGAGGTTAGCAGAAATTTGTTTTCCTTACAAAATTCTGGGAATATCACTCTGAGGACACTGGAGATATTAAAGGCACATCAGTGCAAGACAGTATTTCAGGGTGTTGGTAGATAAAAGCAACCAAGCGACTCACTGCTGCTGTTGGATTTCACATGCCCCAGGCCACCCCCGCCAATGGATTATGTGGATGATACAGATCCTGATAGTTTCGTTTGCTTCTCACCTTTTTGTTAGACCAATCTATGGTGGGTTTGCTTAGCTTTGAAGCAGAAGTTACTCATAAAAACATATAACCAAAAGTGCTGTTTGCCATGGTTCAGTCCAGTGGTAAACTCTACAGCAGCAGCTAATCTAGAGGCTCAACTCAGTTAGATAACCAGAAACTGATTTCCAGTGAGTGGTTTACTCTATTTAATTCAAGGGCAGATCATACTACTTTCCCACTGACACACTCAAGGACAAAAGTAGGACCATGAAAAAAGGAATCTCAAAGCTAAGTAATAAAGGAGTTTGTTTGAGTAGTGAACACTTAAAAGTCAAAGAGAATGAAGATGGAATTGAAGTCCTAGGAACTGCCAAGAGGTATGTTTTCAATTCTGAAATCTTTTTTTACACTGTGATGGAGCTTTACTTTTTTTTTAAGTGCAATTTATTTCTTTTTCATCTTAATCTAGATTTATTAGGCAGCAGAAAAAAAAATAATAGTTTTTCAGCTGTATTTCAGATAAGCTTTTAAACCACTTGTGGAAATGGCAGAATAACTGCACTGCACAGACCTTGAATCTTTTTCAGGTGGATAGATATCTAAATTATTTAAAAGTTTTTTTTCCCTTTGGAGGTGACTTGGAGAGGTTGTAGCAAGGGTTTAATATAAGAATAGGAATGACTTTTTAAAATATATAAGGGACATAATATAAATAATCATTATATAAATATAGCTCTCCAGTGACTTGCTAGTAAAAAAGACAGAGAATTTCTTAAGGTCAACATTGTTATATGTGACAACAACATTGACTTTTTATGAAAGCAGGGATAGAACCCAGGGCTGCTGTGCTGTTTCCCTTTGACACTGAATAACTGTGGTGGGTGAACTGGTAAATCTGTTTTCATTTCACTTTCTAGTGGAAGGTGTTCCTTGCTCATGGCAGGGGGGTTGGAAAGAGATGATCTTTAAAGCTCCTTCCAACCCAAATCATTCTATGATTCTATGATTTTCCCAAATGCTCTTAGGGTGGATGTCTAGGAAAACAAGCTGAACTGGAAATGTGCACTTGGTGTGTTCCGTCTTCCTTCAGAAATCCATGTAAAATAGGATTGTCTTCCCTGAATGCATAAATTACTTAGTGCTGAGTGCAAAGTATTGCAGTTTCTTGACAATCCTCAGTATTTCTGAGCAGGTACAGGTATTTACTTTCTATGTATATGTTCAAAATATTTTTGAAAGTCCATTATAATAGTTTTATACTAGTAGATCACTTACCTTGTGCTGAAACAATTTTTTAATTCACTTGAATTAGGTAAATGATTATATGCTTTACCTAGTTTAGCCTTCACCAGTGCTAAGATTAATGTTGCTTTCTTGTTTTTTCTTTGGGCTCTTTCTTTATTGAGGAATTGTCTTGGGATGTAAACTGGGACTTGATGTGAACAGCCTACTGTGTAAGACAGGACCTTAGAGTATCTAAATGCTTTTTCTGTGGCAATAGTTGCTCCTAAAAAAGGCACTAGGACTTTTGTGATCTTCTGACTGGTTACCAGGGCTGTGATAAGCTAAGATGCTCAATGATGTTTTCCTGCAGAACTGTGGGAGATATGATCTTAATTTTTGGGGGTATAAAGGAGGGATTATGAAAAGGCTTTCAGAGGACCACCCGAGCCCAGGTGGTTTAGTCTGCATTTGTGTCGTCAAGTGGATGCTTTGCCTCTCAAAGAGAGTGGTCTGTCTGACTTTTTTTACAGAAAGAGATTCATGTATGCATGAGGGAACATGGCTGTGTAAAAACTCTACCATTACTCCACTGAATTAACATATGTAAGACTATAAAACATCTTTCACAAATGAGATTTTTCAGGGGACGGAGTGTTTATGTTTACATACTGATTTATAACCATTCTGAGAGTAAATGTTCCTTAAACCTTTGTGATTAGGAAACTTTTCTATTCACTTGTGATGGTGACTCTAAATACAGTCTGATAAGTGTCGCAGTCAATGTCACACTTGTCAAACAGTAACTTGAAATGTGATATTTTTTCCTGAATACTGCTGAAAATCATTATTAATTTATTAAGTGCCAAAAGTGCATTACTGCAATACAAAGAACAGAATAAGACTCTGTTTGGCTCCAAGGAGATTACAAGATAGAAGATATTTAAAGGAATAAATATACTGGGCTATTCAGATGTTCTGATTGGCAGTAATGTCATTATTTTGTCTTCATCTGTCCTCCCTTGTAGCTCACATGAAAGACAACAAATGGCCACTTTTAGCTAGGCTGGTGAATGCTGCAAAAGAGGTTTGGCTTGGGAAACACATTGTCTACGTATGAGAACAAAAGGGAGGCCTATGTACATAATTCCAAAAACTGAGTTTTCTTTCATTACAGTGCCACCCATACAGTAAGAGGGCTACAGTGCTCTCATCGTTTAGTGGCTGAAAAAACAAGTTTGGTACGAGGACTATAATTTTATTTCTGACAAGCTGTATAACCTTAGGCAAGTTATCTGACTTATCAGGGCTTCAATTCATCCAGCTATAAAAATTGGAAAGTAATTATTTCACACCTTTCCAAAGAGCTTTGAAAGCATTATAGATAACAGAATATGCAAAATATTAGTGATATAGTGATATTAGTGATATTCAAACTGATTAGAGGGAAACTCCTTATCTTCTTACTGATCTCTTGTGATATCCAGCTGTTTTAGATTTTTGGCACATCTCCAAATATTGATATTCATAAATCAGGTTCAGAAAAGTTTTCAAAGCTGTATTTCATGTTTACATTTGCAACAAGTCTTGACAAAAATGAAACCCCAAGTTATTTCTTTATAATGACATCAACTATTCCTCTATAGAGTTTAGCTAATGAATTTTAAAGGCTGATGGACCTTCAAATGGTCATTGTGTAGTGTGAACCTCTGTTTAGAACTTAGCTCAAGTCCAGTGGCTCTGCTTGAATGACAGATTATGTTTCAGGGGAAAAAAACAGACAGAAAAAAACAAAGCCTTGTTCTAGTCTTGGTTTAGGCATTTCTAATAACAGAAAATCCACTACAAGCCTTGGTAAATTGCTCTTGGGTTAATTGTGTTCACTGAAGAAATCTTTTCTCTGGTTTGAATTTGTTTAGCTCCAGATGAGGTTTCAGTGTTAATTCTTGTATTGATTTTAAAATGTGAAAATTCATTTTTCTTTTTAACAGGAAATGGGTCTGAGTTTCAGTACACTGTGAAATAGAAACAATGTTGAAATTATTTTTCTGTGAAATAATTTTCCTGTTATATTCAGTCAGCTCTACTATTATACTATTATTATGCAATTTTTTAACTCCATGTCATTTCTTGGGAATAGAAGTCAAACTTATGCAAGAGTAAGTTTTATAATTCTTCTTCTTTCTTTTTCATGAATATTTTGTTACTTCATTTGCTTTTCTTCAATCCAGTACATCCACAATTCTATTCTTTTCATTAAAACACCATCACCAGTATACATGTAATTTCTTTTTAATTCCATAGAACGAATATCAAGAGGTCTTTGCAGAGCTTATGGGGTTATGTGGTGAAAATTAGAGACTGGATAAGAGCAGCAGAGGACTCCTGCCTTTGTTGTGTTTTGCATTAAAAATACATTGGTATACATACACATTAATTTTTAAAAGAAATTTTTGCAAAAAATGACCACTGAATCATGTTATACAGAAGAATGAAATAGTAGATAAAACACTTGCAAATTTAATTGCCCAGTTAAGAGATGTATTGGGACTGATACATCTCTTACATATAGAGGACTGAAAGCTTGGTTTGTTTGCATTTACTCATGCTCACATAAACAACAAATTTTTCTGAACTGAGCCTAAACTAGGCTACAAGCAGATTGTCCTCACTGTAAACTGTTTTGAAAAAACATAAACACATGTTAATCTTTAATATTACAGTTCCACATGTAATAATAGGAAATAATTCTGAATATATACTGATAAATACATATTGAATATATATATGAATATATCACAGAATCATAAAATGGTTTGTGTTGCAGGGGCCTTAAAGATCATCTAGTTTCAACCCCTCTGCCATGGGCAGGGACGCCTTTCAGTAGACAAGATGGCTCAGAGCCCCATCCAACCTGGCCTTGAACTTGGCCATCCACAACTTCTCTGGTCATCCTGTTCCAGTGTCTCACCACCTTCACCGTAAAGAATTTTTCCTAATATCTAAATCTATTTACTTTTAATTTTAATCCATTCCCTCTGTCCTGTTACTACATGCTCCTGTAAAAAGTCTCTTTCTATCTTTCTTGTAGGCCCCCTTCAGGTACTGGAAGGCCACAATTAGGTAACCCTGAAGCCGTCTCTTTTCCGGGCTGAACAAAGCCAATTCCCTCAGCTTTTTGTAAGAAAGGTGTTCCATTCCCCTAATTGTCTTAGTGGCTCTCCTCTGGACTTGCTCCACGTCTTTCCTGTGCTGAGGACTCCAGACCTGGATGCAGCACTCCAGGTGGGGTCTCACCAGAGCAGAGCAGAGGGGCAGAATCATCTCCCTCAACCTGCTGTCCACACTGCTTTGGATGCAGCCCAGGATGTGGTTGTCTTTCTGGGCTGAAAGTGCACATTGCCAGGTCATGCCCAGCCTCTCATCCACCTGCAACCCCAATTCCTTCTCAGCACGTCTGGTCTTGATCTGTTCATTCCCCAGCCTGTGTTGATACCTTGGGTTGCCCAGACCCAGGTGCAGCACCTTGCACTTGGTCATATTACACTTCATAAGACTCCCATGGGCCCATTTCTCAAGCTTTTCGAGGTTCCCCTGGATGGCATCCTGCTCTTCAAGTGTGCCAACATCACCACTTATCTTGGTGTCACCTGCAAATTTTCTGAGGGTGCATTTAATCCCTTCATCTGTGTCATTAATGAAGATATTAAATAACACTGGTCCTAAAATGGACCCTCAAGGGACACCACTTGTCACTGATGTCCATTTGGGACTCTGAGCCATTGACCACCACCCTCTAGATGTGACCGTCCAACCATTTTCTTATCCGTCTAACAGTCTTCTCATCAAATCCACCTCTCTCCAATGGAGAGAGAAGGATGTTGCAGGGAACCATGTCAAAGGCTTTATAGAATTCCAGATAAATGACATCTGTAGCCCTTACCTTGTCCACTGCTGTAGTGTGCTATCCATAGAAAGCTACTGGGTAGGTCAGGCAGGACTTTTCCCTTGGTGAAGCTGTGCTGGCTGACCCGAATCACCTCCCTGTCCTCCATGTGCCTTAGCATAGCTTCTAGGAGGATCTGCTCCATGATCTTCCCAGGCATAGGGAGAGGCTAACAGGTTGGTAGTTTCCAGGGTACTCCTTCCTACCCTTTCTAAAGCTGGGTACAATGTTTTCAGTCACCTGGGACTTTCCCTGACTGCCATGACTTTTCAAATTATCATGGAGAGTGGCTTGGCAACTTCATCAGCCAGTTCTCTCAGGACTCTGGCATGAACCTCACTGGGTCCCATAGACTTATGTATATTCAGCTTCCTCAGGTGGTCTTCTTTTACAGTGGGGGAGACTCTGCTCCCCCACTCCCCATCCTGCTGCCCATTCACTTGAGTGGTGTGGGAAAGAGAGGTTGTCATTGTAGGCTGAAGCAAAAAAGTTGTTGAGTATCCCAGCCATTGCTACCAGTTTTCCAGCACTGTTTATCGGGAGGGGGTACACCTTTTATGACTTTTTTGCTTTGGTTAACATACCTGTAGAAGCTCTTCTTATTATTCTTTGTGTCCTTTGGCAGATTCTGTTCCGGCTTCACTTTGGTCTTCCTCTCCCCATCCCTACACAAGTGAACTTTGTCTCTATGCTCTTCCTAGGTCACCTGTCCTAGCTTCAGCTGTCTGTGGATTTGCTTCTTTCTCTTTAATCTGACCAGCAGGTTCCTACTCAGCCATGCTGGTCTCCTGCCTTCCTTGTCCAATACATATATAAGTATATAATATATAAAGAATATATACTGATATAATTCAGAATATATACTGATAATAATGTAGAGATACATAAAACTAGAATGACTAATTTTCTAGGTGATCCCCAGTAATGTTATTTGCATATAAATTAGGGTAACACTGTTTTGAGTGGGGAGCGTATGTGCAATTGTTGGTAAGAGAAATGTCAGCAATTTGGTGAAAGGAAGGTTAAGGAGTACTGACTGAATAGCAGGTGGGCTGTTCACTGGTAGAAGTGTCTTCCCATTTGTGTTGGCGAAGTGCCCCTAGACTTGATGGCTCCAGTCCCAGCAGGAATGGAATCTGCTCTCTGAGATAGCTCTGGAGAATCAGTCCTGAAAGAGTACTTTCAGACCATCTGGAGCCAGATGGCCAACTTCAGACTTCTAAAATTTAAAGGGCAATTTATTGGGCTTATTGAAATCTAAGTGAGCCTTGTCATTGATTTCAGGAAGGGACATGAATTAACACAGGGTTTTGAGTTCAGAAGTGTTACCAGGTTAGAAATCTTTTAGGATGGAAGATGAAACCTTTTAAGAGAAAATGTGTGGGAGCTTTACTGGGAATGAGAGTCTGGATTTTCCAAAAGCAGATGGTGAAAAATATCTTTCCTGCTAGTTGGTGCCTGAGCTTGAATTGCATTACTTTGCTGTTAAAATTCAGCCTATTCAAAGTCTGTCTGCATGAATTTTACATTTCTAAATAAAAGTGTAATAGGATAATTTAGTAATTTTGTCTCTGCTGTCTACTTACTTTCTCTTCTTAAAGAAATTACCAAGATCCAAATACACGAACCAGTGAGTGTCACAATTACAGGCATTCCTGAATGCCTGAATTCTTATATATTCATTGGTAAACTATTGTCTCTCTCAATCTACTATTCTTTTGCAAATTGAATTGTCTTCTGTTCATGATTCATCCATTTAAAAGTCCTGCAAAAATAAACCCTGAAATATTAGAATTACAGATATTAAGTCCTTCATTTGAAAGAAGATGGGGGGGGAACACAGACGAAAAGAAGAATTGAGAAAGGAAGCCCATATATTGGAAAGAGTGGTGAATTACGTAGCAAAAAAGGTGAGATCCTTTTAACAGACAGCTTATTCAGTGCACAAAGTAGCTTATTTTGGGCAAAAGTAGTAGTTACTACCAGATGAATTTTTATGACTTCCATTGCAATTGTGCAAATCCTTTGTCTCATTTTTTCTCTCTGTGTAAATAAGGACTGTTAGCAGTCCTTATGACTGTGACAGTCCATGTTCTTCAATATATGTGAGGTTGTACTCAATCAGTTTATGGTTGCTTGTGGCCCCAAGCTCTGAGACTCTATGGGTGTGCCTCTGATACACAGGGGAGTATGACAGAGAATTTCCCTAATGAGTAAGATGATCAGATACCCAGCACTGTACTAGTGCAGTCGTGGCATACACGGGCTAGTTCAGCCTTGCTTACAGGTTGTAAACAGCGTCAGCTCTTTTGAGCCCAACATGTGCTCATTCATCTCTGATCTTCACTGCTCTGCGTGGACACACTGCACAAGTCTCTACAGCTCTCTTATACTAAAAAAGAATGGAAAAGAGGATTGTACACTGGAATACCTGGAGCCTGTCAATAGACACTGGAGTGCAGACACTAGTTACAGGGTGCAAGTAATTAAATGTGAGATGTCTGATATCTAAAAGATCTTAGTGTTTGCCTCCCAGGATGGTCATCATTCTGCCTTATTCTGTATCTTCTCCTTCAATTTTAGTTTTAACTTGAAATCTGACAAGCAGTGATCTAACTACTATTTCCAAATGAGCACTGAAAGAAAAAAAGTTGAGTAGTTCAAAACCAGTGTGTGGGACTGCCACTATAAATATCCCCAATTAGGGATTCCCTGCAAACTCCTTGTGCTAGCAACTGGACAGTTGGTCAGGACTTCCTTTATGTAATATGGGCTATTTTGATATTGTAGAGTGCTCCTGTTTCAATTGCATTGTTACACATTATAAGTTAGTGCCTTAGGAAAAGGTTAAGTATATTGCATTCAATTCAATTATATTTATCAATTTTTCAATTTTTGCCAGACTTGTAATCTATTAAAATAAGTCAGATTTGATTAAATTTATTATCAGTAGAACTAATTAACTGGCATTATTGAGACTTCTTTGTGTTAATTTTTATTCAGGTTAGTAGCATATGTGATATCCCATTGGTTTAATCATTGGATTAAACCTAGGCCAATAGTTATCTGATTTTATCACTTGGTACTTTTTGAGTATTTGCACAGTGGCACTCTGCAAATCATCTAAAATTTCCTTAATGCAACAAGATTTATTATGGATTAATATCAGTAAGACAAACATTTTCTCAGCCATTCCTCTAATGTATAATATAATATTGGGTGCAGATTACTGAGATCCATTGACTTCAGAATATTTATTCCAACTCACTTTTTTTGTAATTCCCAGCTATGTCACTAATGCATTAAAAAATATCATCTCAGTGTCAGTGTACATTACTTTTTGTCATAGCTAAAGAACTTGTCAGTTTATTCTATATGTCTTAGCAATTCATCCCCTTGAAATAGTCAAGACATTGCTAAAAATCCTTTTTGTTAGTAATATCCTCACCAAAAAAAAATTACCAGGAGTCCTGCAAGCCCTGGATTTTTCTGAATGCCTTTAACTTTCTCCCCAGTGCTTCCTTGGGTTTTAATTGCACAGTCATGCACTTTTTTTTTTCCCTACCAGCTAATAAACTCTTCCTTAAAAATCTCTTATTTCAGTTTATTTGTTGTCTTTAACTTTTCTGCCCAGTCAGTCTTGCTTAGAACTTTCTGCAACTTTTGGAAATCAGCTGTTTGTAAATCTTTAATGCATATATGTTATTGGTGGTTTCAAACTCTGCCTATATTAAATGTCAACAGATCATACTTATACATCCCATCTATAGTTTATAGCTTGACCTTAATTAATATTAAGAACCATCTAAAATAGTTATCTCACGTTGAGTTTAACTTCTTTTGTTTTACTGTTTTACTGGTTGAACTGCAAGAAACAAGTTTGTTATTATTTGTTAGGTGAGCGTTTCCACATCTGCCTTCCAAATGGAAGTACCCCATAATATATTTTTCCTCCACACATTTCAAAGTTAAAGTGTACTTTATCCTGGTTTTGGTTTAGTTTATTGTTTTGTATTCTGTGTGTGTGCTTATTTTTTTAAAATCAGAGCCTTGCCATGGGCTTTGTCACACAGCAGATTGGTCCACTTCCATTCAAGATCCTTTGCCTCCAAGCAATAGCTCTAAAATTAGTATTGTCTTCAGCAAAGTGTCACCCTGTGGTTTTAGTTGCAGTGGGATAAGTGTCCCTTCAGCCACCCGTGCACCTAGTGTATAATCATACTTTCAATACTGTAATCATTATTAGTAATCAGACTATCCCAAGTTTCAATGACTGTCCACCATTTTCTTAATATGCAAGTGGGAGCAATATAATTTTGAAGAAAGTATTTGTATATAAAGAACTTCAATTCATTAGCAAAAGCTCTTCTAAATACTTCTTTTTTTCTTTGACATCTATAATGCATATTTCTAGCATTCATTTATTGTATATGTGTCAGAAGAAACTGAAATACAAAATATATTTCTCCTTACATCAGGGAAAAGGTGTCCCCCTAAGTCAAGAAGCAGAACCAAGTCCTCTGTAGCTAGGGGTTCATGGGATGATGAAATAGAATAAAATCTTGTCCCAACTCTATGGCCCAGCAAGTCATAAAGAGTTTGAACCAACCTAAAGAATGCAAAAAGTTTCAGTTACTTATAAATTACAAGGATCAAACATCAAACAGTTTGTTCTGTCAGTTCTTCAAGTGCATTCACCCCTTCAACACAAATAATGCTAGGATCTAGAGGACTTTTTAAGTCTGGGGACCTTTGCTACATCTTCCTACCATTTGCATAATGATTTCTACCCCGAGATGCAATAATATTCCCTGTAGTCTTCTCATTCCAAATGGTTTCCTTATTTAGTGATTATTACAGTTTTCAAGACTGATTGTTTTATCAATCAGCATCAACATAAAGGATGTGGCTAAAATGACTTTCAAATACTATTTATTTAAATGTTTAAACAATGTTTATAATTTTGGTCACAATTTCCAATCGCTAAATTCCCAAAAGTTTGTGAAGCTGAACATTTAAAGATTTTTTAATGTATATAACAATACAATAATTTTATAATCATGCCAATTACTATTGGCATGATTATAAAATACATACAGTTTATTAAACATTTTGTAAAAATATCTTTCAGATTTATTTTCAAATCAATCAATCCATCATATATTTTGGAAACAAGCCAGTCAATTCTTAGATATAAAGGCTGTAAGGTATACATTCCTCAGATATGTACATAATTTTTCTCATCTAAGAATAACTTTGAGCATTTTAGCTTCTGAAAGTTGATTTCAGAAATAAAAAATTGTTACTAAGGTTATAAATCTTCAGCAAGACACACCTGCTCAGTATTTGAGGATGTGATTCACAGGGCTGTGAGGCACACAAAGAAATATTGAAGTCAACTGGAACTGTAATCAGTTCCCACTTCTCAAAGCCTGAAGGGTTATTTGCTTTCATCTTGTTAGTGATCATGTAATGCTAGTTCAGATCCAAAGTGCAGGGATAAAGTCTGCATTATATAGGCAAGAATGAAAGATCTTCATAAGATTTTCCCATGTAACAACTATGCAAAGACATTTCAAAGAAACATGGGGCCCTCTAGTCAGTCATTCCTACTGGGAATACATTTTTAGGACCTAAGACTGGCTTTACTATTTATTATGTAGTAATGTAATGTTACCTTTGTTGTGGGACTAAAGGAAAAAGTTGAAAGCTGGGTTATAAAGCCTAAAGTAAGCCTCATACTTGCCAGAAGTAGCCCGTAATTACCACATTGATAAGTTTGAGGACTCAGGTCCCAAGTAAAATCAAGAAATAAGAATTCAAAGAGGGAATTTTTTTCCATCCCAGTTTCCTCTATTCCAGGAAATTCATGTGGTCAAAGGTTTCCTTTAACAGAAAATTATTTACAGGTGCTGTTATTGGCTCTGTCACAAAGTTGTGTCTTACACCTCCGTCTAAGTGCAGTCAGTCTTTGGATCAATGTGACTTCTTCCTGTAGGGATCTCTGTTAAATCACCGTCTGCCAGAGAGCCAATGTCCAAGGCCTTCCTGAGCTTTGGATGATTCAAAAGGGCAATGACTATTTCAGCTGAATGTAGCAATAGTATTTCTAGATGAGGGTATAAATTTGAAGATAGGTTACTATGTTTCAGAAACACTTCATAGCAGAACCTGAACACTAAATAAAAAACTAAAACTTCAGTCCATATCTTTTCCTATGCGAAATAGCAACCCTGGGGTATGAGAATTAATGAATGTTTGACCAATAGGGCATGACACTGTTTCCAATAAGGTTTGTTATTTACTATTGTTTAATCTTTTTGCATTCCAATTAAGCATCAGAAATCACCATTAGTTCAACTAGAAGTTAACTTAATTTAAAGCTTCTATTACCTAACACTCCAGAGGATATGTGCAATATGCTGTTGAAGACCTGCCTCTTTTCAACTTTTTCTAGTTTCTGAACTGAGTTTTTACTGTTCACTGGCTTTCAAACAATTTCCTTATTAGACATTTTTTCCTACAATCATGAAGTGTGGAAATGCAGTTCTTACAAATGATGAAAATGAAAATTAAAAGAAAGAAAGTTGAGATTCAGACACAACCATGTGAATCCTGAAGCTGGGGCTAGAAGATACAAACCCTTAAAGTCCTGCGAGTTGGCACTACCCGAAGGCATAATGAATTTCATCTTATTTTGGTTTTGCAATACAATTGTCACATGGTCCTCCTTTTCTTGGCTCTAATCAGCTTTGAATCAGACTGCTGTGGCCTCTACAGAGCTGAATCACATTTTGAATGAGGTTGGAGCCAGGGTAAGAGAGGTGCTTCCCATAATGTTACATGAACTTCATGTTCTAATTCACCATAACAGTGTAAAAAGGTGCAGAAATACTACAGCTTCAGTCATTTTTCAACATGAAAGAGATTTTCTTCAGTTACAGGTACATAAAACAAGTCACTGTGAACTGTGTCTATAACCATTTTGAAATTACCTCAAAAGGTTTCATCATGTAAGACACCTGTTATTTGAATTTTGTCTAATTTTAAAATTGCAAAACTGGGCTAGCCTAAAATTTCTTTAGAAAGTCATTTGTCTAAGGAAAAAAGTAGAGAAAAAATGTCAGTGTACATGGGATTTATTTGAAAGTATTTTAATTCAGTCTTCATTATTTGTCACCTTTTAGTAAAAGTAATATAAGTACATTTTATCCACGACTGAATTTAAGTAGGAATATTTTTTATATTAAAAAAATGTTGATAAATGCATACCTGTAACCCTGAGGAACTTCTAGTTTTTGAACCTACTGAGTTTAATAGAATGAATGGTGACAATTCTGGTATATTTTCCCTTTGTTTCATTAGATCCGAGAGGTTTGCGTCTTTCCTCAGTCAAGCTAAACTTTAAATGTGAATCTTTCAGGATTCACCCAGAAATGAGAGATTTTTACTTACATGCTGTAGAAGTCATATCTCCTGTGCACACAAAAGTAAAGCTTGCCAACTTCAGCTCAGTGTGGTTTCAAACAGCTGAGTTATTGAACACTCAAAATGAGTTTTGTAATGGAAACAATTCAGCATTAACCGTGACACTTTTAAATGTATGCATACTATATTAAGAATATAAAGCACTATTTGCAGCATTTTATTCTTGCTGTCAGGTAGCTGATCTGTTAGGGTTTTTTTGTGACAAATTCAGAGAGTTTATGCTTAGGGCTTAGAAGAGGAACACTGCACAAAATCAGTTGAACAGTGAAAATAATTAGTTATTAAATATTTTTTGGTCACTAAAATATTGAAATTTCTGTAGCAGACTTAGCTGAAAGTTGTGCTTGTTTTTGTAACTGAGTCTTTTCCATTATCCAGCAGTGGTTTTCCCATTTCAACTTTCTCCATAGTTTCTTTTTTTTTTCCATAGACTTTTTGAGGTTTCCCTGCTTGGGCCTCTTTTCTATCCTTCAGTAAGGTTGAATTCCCTGACGGTAATCATAATTATAAACATATGTTGTTACTGTGGGCTACCAATTTACTTGCAGTCCTTGGTATTAAATAAAATGTAGGTTTTGGAATATATTTTACATCATCAGGGCATATCTCATGAATAATTAAAGGGAACTCAAATCTGTAGTAAAGAAGTCTATGGAATGCGAGGACTAAAGATATACTAAAATTGGTTTGAGTCAAGTAACCACTCAAAACAATTAATATCATGGCACAAAAATATTTTTTAATTTCTTTATCACTCATATGTTTTTAAAATTAATTTCTTTGAGAATGGGATGACTATTAGGAAAAGTGAAACATACAGAAATAAGTAGACTTAGAATATTTAATTAATCACAGATACTGAAAAAAACCCTTTTCAATTAAAAAAATTAAGAAAGGAAAATAAATTTTATGTTTGTTTTACTGGCTTCTTTCACAATCTGTCTTTTATTCAGGGTTATTGTAAAGAAGTACCTCTGTAATTAACATGTTAGATTTTTAGTGACTTATTTTACTATGTAGCATTTTATTGCTGAAGTGTCAGTCAGTGTAATGTTCACAGTGCTGCAGGGAATAATCAGAGCATGCATTAGGCAATTCATATTGTATTTGGTATCCTGGTAAGACAAGATAAAATGTTTTGAAGATTAGTTTAGAATTTAAAAAAAAAGGCGACAAAACCAGTGCTACACAAACACACACCGAGAAGAAATTACAGTAATTAATGAATGAATTTGAAAAGAATGTATGTCCAGTTTAATTGGGGTGGACCTAATGAAGTTTGCCACAGAGTACTTCAAGAATAGGTGTCAGCAGTGTCACAACTGTGAGTGATCAGTTCATTCATGGATGTGGTGATAGAAAGAAGAAAAAGGCAGTACCTACCTGTAAAACCCAGCTACAGTGATGCTGAGGACTTACACACCACACAGCTTAGCAACAGTTCCTGGAAAATCACTGGAACAAATAATGAAGATTTGTTAACAATCATATAACAAGGAAAAGCATAAGAGCTAACATGGATTTATAAACTGAATGTGTCAAACGACTCTAATTTCTTTGCTTAATAAGGTAACAAACAGCATAAATATGAAGGAAATAAATGTCAGACATCTTGATTGTATTCAGGCTTTTGTCACTGTCTTGTGGCACAGTCTGGATTAAATCACCATAGACTGAATAATGTACTGATTGGAAAGCACTGTGCATAGTAGAAACATGGAATCATAGAATATCCTGAGTTGGAAGGGACCCACAAGAATTATCAAGTCCAACTCCTGATCCTGCACAGGTCATCCCGAGCCACAGGATGTGCCTGAGAGCATTGTCCGAACGCTTCTTGAACTGTGTCAGGTTACCTGTTAAGCCAGGAGCAGATACCGAGCGGAGCTCTGCAAGAATCTCTGCCGTGTGTGGTGAATTGCATGTTGACAGTAATTAAGTGGATAGCAGAAAAAAGACCATACTTACACATAAATTCACAGTACCTAGCTGGGAGAAAACAAAAGTTTCTGGGAAGGAGGAGATACAATTCAAACATCTTGAAAAATTGAAAAAAACATGGAGTTCAAGGAATAGAAGTACAGGGTTAGGTATGAACAACTGCACAAACAGGAACAAGGGGCTTAAATAGGGTCTTGGAGGTGTGGGAGGCACAGTACATTGCAAGCTGAACATTTATCAGTGCGTAGCACAGATCAGCAATGGCACACTGCTGGGGAAAGGTCAGCTGTTTTACTGGGATGGAGAGATTGCTATTGTCTGGTCCATCTTTTCATCTACTCAGCTCAGATGTTGCCTCAGCTGGAGAACTGTGCCCATTTACAAGCGTAACACTCCAAGAAAGATGTGGATCAACTGAAGAAACTCTTTTCTTTCTCTAGGTAGGGAAAATACTGGTCATAAACTGCAGTGAGAAGGATTCAGATTAGATATTAGGGGTTCTTATAGGAATATTGTAGTTTGGGAAGAAATTGCCTGACAGTATTGTGGAACTACTGTCACTGGGGGATTTCAAGAGCAGATTGGGTAAACAACTGTCAGGAATGTGGTAGTTATATTTGATACTGTTGAAGCAGAGAATAGACTAGATGACTTGTCACTTCTCCTACCCTGGTTTTTGATCATTTGTTGAAATGATCTCAAGCTACCAGTTTTGACTAAATGACCAACTGTTCTTATGCTGAAGTCAAGCAATGTCATTTTCTGTTGACTTCGCTAGGCTTGGAGCAGGAACAGGGGGAAGGCATATAAATGTCAATTGTAGTATAGGTATATTAAAGGCCTGAGCCCCCCTCCCATTAAATTCAGAAGAGACTTGATCTCTTCTGATGGAGGTTTAGATGAATTCTAAATGTATGCCATGCATACACTTAGATATATATGTATATATAAATATATAATTATATATAAATAGATAATGTTAATATAGTTCTGTTAGTTAAGCAATATCACTGAAAAATTGCTGTTTGAGCAAGTGTGAGAAAGATAAAATTTTACCTACAGTGTCTTTGTTTAGAGTTTAACTCCAAAGTAAGAGTTCCCCAATGATGTACATTCCAAGAAATCCTCATAGACTTGTTGATAGCATCTGGTTGTACGAGGTACCAAAGCATTTAAACATATGGGTATAATGAGTGAATGAAGATGCCAGGCAGAAAGGAATACTTGGGTTCCACTCACAGTATCCTCTTGGTCATCTGCATTTTTCTTTTTTATTTTAGAAGCTTATACTGCATTCTACAAGTGATAAAA
Organism: Manacus vitellinus; assembly: GCF_001715985.3. Classification (NCBI taxonomy): domain Eukaryota; kingdom Metazoa; phylum Chordata; class Aves; order Passeriformes; family Pipridae; genus Manacus; species Manacus vitellinus. Next base: position 9,954,151 of record NW_021938789.1, on the reverse strand, counting down.
GTGGGATTTTGTGATCTTGCTTTCTGGAACCGGAAGAAAACTAGCAGTAGAAATAATTAAAATGTGCAAAAGATTCTTTTCAGCTTTTTTTGGGACCTAGCCAAACTCATAGATGGCAGCACAGTAAGAAAATCCCCTTCCAAACTATTTTAATGTTAGAGTAGAACCAGTCTTGTAACTTGTCCGTGTCTTTTACATTAAGAAAAGTTCATTTCCATTGTCTGGAATTTATGCTCATCCTCTTAGCACACAATTTTTTCATAAGCCTAGCCTTAGGAGTTTTACAGCTTCCAGAACCAGAGAAGCCTGGCCAGGTTTAAATAAACATCCACACTAACCATTTACCACGAAGCATTATGATGTTTGCTAGCCCCATGGAATGCATGCTCTAAGCATCAGCTGATAAACTGCTATTTTTATTAAGGTTTAATCAGAATTCTCTAGCAGAAAGAACAGAGAAGCTCAGAAACCAGCTGTGTGCTCTGTATCACAGAGAGGCAGCAATATGTAATAGTATTCAAGAAAAGTAAATTCACCATATAGGTAGACACGATGAACAGTGCATTTATCCTGCTGTGCATAGTCAATAATTAATATTTCAATTCTTGAAGGAAGCAACATGACTCGATAGGTAAAACAACAGATAAGAACTGTTGCATTGCATTACTGCATGGGTCTGCAGTATATCTCTTATTTTGTAAGTGACATGATTTTCTTCTCTTTGTCTCATTTTCCCTATTAGAAAACAAGATGAACATTCATGTGCAATTCATTAAGCCATGAGGATAAGAATGGTGTTAAAAAAGAACAGTTGTTCTGTAGCTAACCAGAAATGAATTACAAATGTCTTCATGTTATCTCTACTTAATGTTTATTGAGAACGTGAAATTGTTTAAATACTTCAGTCTACATTTGGTTCCAACTTTGAGACCCTAAAAAAGGGTAAACTTTACCTGAGATAAGATGGACATTACAAATGACATACTAGACTGCAGGAAAGATGACTTTCTTTTTTTGTACAGGGAATATTGGTTTATATGTTATCTTAGATTTTGCTTGAGGTTATCCAGTGGAGGAATGATTCACAAGAAATGGCTTCTAACTGTTCTTCCAGGTTTTAGTATCAGTTTGTTAGCTAAGGTAGCTTTTTGCACCACAAGGGTTACAAATTCTTCACTTCACTCTTAGAAACTCATGTGAAGAAGCAGCCAAGTGTTTGAAGGCCTCCCAGGTCGCCACAGTCCACACAAAGGTGGGCTTTTGCCTTGTTTGTAACATTCCTCTGAGGGATCTAATAGGCTTTCAGAGCTGAGGTTCTGTGTGTCAGCGCTGAAGGAACAATATCATTTAGTAGACTTACCATGAAATGCCTGGAGGAATTTGAACAGGAATGTGTATATGTGCATGATGCATTCTAGTCTACTGTCAGCCAAATCCAGCAGAGACTAGAAAGGTTTCAGGAGCAAGAGGAGAAAAACATGTAAAGGTTAAATTTAGTGCTAAAATCACTGACATTTGAACAACATAGATGTAAAAGAAAAGTGAAAGCATCAGACATTAACTAGGATTATTGTACTGGAAACTTTATCTTTGTAATGATTGCAAAGTCTAAAAAAAACCCAACATAAACTCCAAGAAACCTCAACAGAAAAAAAAAACCCAAACAAACAAACCTACTAGGAAGGCTGTGACTTGACATAAGCTTTTTTTTTTAAATGTTGTTAATTGAAAAATACCTTTACAGGCATATGATCAATGTAAAATTTTGCCTGTCACACAGGTATAAATTTACTCTTTTTTAATTAACGCTAGAACTAATTTAGAAGTTAATGCCATAAGAGCATAAACATTGTAGAACAGACTTATAAAAATTATGCCAGAACAGTATTTTTATGAATTATGTATTTCCTCAACGTCACTTAATATGTTTAACTCTATCTAAATACCACAGATGGATTAATTGACTGTTAAACTACTGCTAACCTAATGTACAGGCATGAATATTTCTCTTGGTTTTTTTCTGATTGAGAGGACATGAACTTTTTTATGAAGAACAAACCAAAGAAAAATTCTTGCTAAGCATACAATCAGAAATTTTGTGCTTGATTTTTAAAGTAATACCTCGATATGCTTATATTTAGGAATAGTAATGCTTCTAAAAAAGCCCAAAAATCCTGAAAGAGCAAGTGAGGCTGCTAGTGCCATGTAGCTCTAACTGATGTATTTTCAATTTTTTTAACAAGTATTTGCATTCTTGTACATTAAAAAAATATCCATAATTATCAGGAAGGACTTCTCAATATCAGATAAAATTTAAAAACAATTTGTACAAAAAACGTAAAATGTCATAAATTCAGTGAAGGATTAGTAGTATTTATACAGGTGTCTCTACTTGTTTGTTTGCCCAGTTCCTGATTAAGAAAGAACAGACATAGGTATATAATAAATTCCTTTAATTTAATCTCAACTAGCAATAAATATGTTGAAGATAATAGTTGTTCTTCAGCTAGCCTGCCCTTGCCATTGGCATTATTAGCTCTTGGGATACTGGCTAGCAACACGGATTCAAATCTCTCCTGAAATCTAGCTGCTTTTGAGAGACCCAAAGCAATAAACATCAATACAAAGCCATCAACATCCCTCCTCTGAGCATATGTGCATGTACTCATAAGTCTGGATCGTTTTTTTGTAGAGACAGGAGCAAGTGCGGGCTTCCTGGATCTCATTTCTTTGAGACCTTATTAACTTCAATCTGTTTGTACCTTCCACTTAGCTGACCACATTGCCAAATAACAATCCTAATTATACTAAAATCAAGTTTGGAGCGCATAGCTCCAATTTGTCTTTCGTTCTACTTCTAAAAACTCATCCTTGCTGAGACTGCTGCCTTTCAAGCAGCAGTATTCTTGGCCTGTAGACTGACTGATATTTGAAGTACAGTAAATTTAATTTTCAAAACCAAGCACTTGTTCATATTTAGATCTTGGCCAGAAATTGTAAGTTGCATCCACTTTGTGTGTTTTGCTTTCCACAGAGTTGGTCAGGGGTAAAGTTGCACCAGACTAGGGGAGCTCTAACTAGAGTTATTGGTATGAGTGAAGTCAGGCTGAGAGAAGGTATCTCAAAGATCAGATCAGGGGCTGATGCTTGAGGGTGTAGCCTGTAATCAATCAAGCTGTAATCACAGGAAGCTGGGATGAGAGTGTGCAGTTCTGACTGCAGTTGGGTCAGTTCTTTGCACCTTTGCAAAATCAGCAAAGGTCTTCCAAAGTGGTCCTGAGCAGAGAGGAAGAAGAGATGCCAAGGGAAGGATATAGACGGTGAATAATAAAGAGAGATGGCAGCACTACTCAAAAGGGTCTGTAATAACATTTAAAGCCATGTCTTGAATTTCTCTTATACACAGAATAGTTAGTTTTTCCTTTTTATTTGCCTGGAAATGTATTTCTATTGTTCAGCATGTTGGTTTCCTCTATCACTCTTATCAGGCAGTATGAACCTTGGTATATTGGAGCTATGTAGTTGCTTTTCATGTTACCTTAGCAACTGAATAACTAACACTTGAAGAGGAAGCAATAAAGAAGTGTGTTTTAATTCTTTTACAGTTTGATAAAGCTTGAGAGATGGAGAAACCATGTGTTAACTTGATGAGAAGGGAGAAAGTAAACTGCTTTTTATTTATATCTTTTAACTGCTCTGAAAACACCTGCATTGTTGCTTTTACTCGAAAAGCACACTATGTTGCTAATCTGAATTGATGTATTTATGTTAAATGGTATACTAGCTATAGGTTATTTGTAATACAGATTTATATGTTTAGTATAGTACAGCGAGAGTGAAGAGAAAAGAGAGAGAAAGGAAAAAGCCATGTCACATCTTAGCCCCTTCCTAAACCCTTTGCTTTCAGGGACATTTCTAGTTATACAGGTTGGTCAATTTTAACTTTTTTTTTCACTCAGCCTCAGAAACTGCTTTAGCAGAACAATTCAAGAAGGTAGAAGAATAAACTGGTAGTTTAACTTTTTGAGGAGAGAGGTGGATTAGTTTTTGGAGGTCCCATTAGGTGGCTGGATAAAATCGACCTACTGATTTTTTCAGAAAATAGTATGCCTTTAGATAAGGCACATAAATATATCTACAGATAGACTGATATTAAAAAAACCTCCACATTTTCCTTAAGGGAATCATTCCTTCTGTTCAATGTAAGTTTTTTTTGCTAAGGAGACTGTTATTTATCCCACTTGGTGCAGAGTTGTGGAGGATGGCACAGAGGGAACCAGTCTGCATAGGAGAGACTCAGAACATAGTCAAAGTACTGTGGTCTGGGAACAGTTCAGAGAACATCAAATTTATTTGAAGCTTCTTCAGAAATGGCAGATGTACAAGGCCTAGGATAACACATATCAGAAAAGAATAGAAAGCTGCAATATCCCTCTAACCATGGCACATGTCCTGTAAGAGAGATGTTAAATCTCTTTGTTACCTCTTTACTTTCCTTTTCCCTTTTATCTGCCTTTTTCTGTCTCATATTTTACCTTTCTCCTTGTATTGCCCCAGCTATTCGTTTTAATCAGCTCCTCTTCCATAACCTGCGGCGTTAGTATTCTGCATCTTTCTGCATGCTAAAATTGTTCTCCAGAGCATTGCTCCACCCACACTTTGATGGATTGCTGTTTATATGTTGCCGCTCCCTGCTCTCTGAAAAGCGCTGCGTGCACGCAGGCACACAGCACAGACGCTTCCACACTTAGGTACAACACAGAACGTGGATCTGACTAGACCTACAGCGATGCTTCTGCATTTCTATGGTTGTGCTTTAACACCTTTTGCTATTGAAACCAGTTTTGGAGAGATGCCCTTTCCTCATCAGATAGATGTCTTGTCCGACTCTCTCTTTTCTTCTGTTTTGAATTGCATTTCTCCAATCCTTCAGAAAAGCATATCTTCTGCTATTAATGATGTTTGACAGGTACTGTCAGTGTCCTATTAAATTAGGTAATTTGGCTCAAATGACAGTAAACATGCTCAATATTTTTGGTACTTTTGATTTGGAAAGTTTTCTGATGCATGGGAATATCCCTTTCTTCCCCTCAGACAGGCATTGCAGCAAATCCTAATTTCAAGAAATCAAGTCTATCCTAACTCTTTTACCAGGACATCCACCATAGGGATCCCTTTTCACTAGTGGTGAGTTGGTGAAACTGTAAAGATGATCACTGAAAGTACTGTTGGTAAGCCTCCATTTCTGAATTTGTAAGATGACAAATAATTTCCACCTGAACATCTGTGACATTTGGATTCTGAAACAGTCTCAAATACCAGGCTGTTCATTAGTGGGGATTCAATTTCCTGTACCTTTCTGCTTCAGTTTTGCTTCAATGCATAGACTGTGCATATTCATTAAAAGCAACAATAATGAAGTTTTGCCGAAAAAGAGGGGTGTGTAAATAGAAGATGCCTGGGGCAAAGCTGTGTTTTGTGTTCTGGACATTTATATAGCTATTTACAGTGCTATTCAGTTAAATAATAATAATAAAAAAAACCCAAACCCCACAGAATTACCATAGCAACTGAAGCAAGTATGTGTTACATTTTTAATCTCTGAGATACACAAACCCTTACTAAGAAAACAAGCAGAAGAAAAATGTGAACTTGTGTGCCTTCCCTATGGTTAAAGGGAATATTTTGTTTCTTATTTCCTTGCCAGTATTTAATGCTGCCTTTGTTAGGGGAGTAGCTTTTTCTCCTTGTATTGTTACGCTTGCATCTCAGGCGGAGGATGAATGCAGGAGACAGCTGGAATGCATTCTCTTTTGAGACATTTTGGAAACTGCCAGGAGTGTGCAGCAAATGGTGGCTATGAGGCCACTACAGTAATCTTCCTGGTACACTGGAATGAATTCCACAGGTGAACACATGGGGAACACATCTATAAATAAAACATGCTTGTATTTCATATCTGCACAAAACTACTTGTTATGCTTTTCTGAATCTGATGTACAGGGAAAAAATACTTATTCAAGCTTATTTCCCCTCCCTTCCTACCTCAATTCCTCAGTTTTACTTGGTTTCCTTAAATCCCTTTTGAATTAGAGTGCGCAACACTTCCACTACATAAAAGTTCCATAACAATTCTGTTTAAAAATATATAAACCCACATCACTGCATGTTGTGTCTAAAAACAGTGAGACAAAAGAGGCATTGGTTAATCCATCAGTAGTCTTTCCATTACTCTCTCTTATGGTGGTAAATTGGGATTTATTTCTCCTGTTGATGGTAAACATTTTTTCCTCTATTCTATCCACCCCTGTTATTGGCACAATAATTACTAATCCTCTTATCAAGACAATCGAGGGACTAAACTAGCTGCTTTCCCCATATTACTGCAGCACTTTGTTTTGAATCTCTTGCGAAAAATGGGGCTTTTGCAGTAACATGCCTGGACACTTTACTGTTTCCAAGACAAACAGCCCTTGAGCCAAGACCGATTTGGACAGCACGCAATAGCTTACATCCTCTTTTTTTTTCCAGGAGATTCAGAGTCCTTTAGAAGAGCTAAATGAGCCTTACAGCAGCCCTAGAAGGAACAGCTGTGGGTAGCTTGAGGTACAGAAAGATTGTGCCTGCCCAAAGCTGTATGAGTCAATGTATTGGTGCAGGGGACCACAGTTCTCTGAACAATTAATCTCAAGCCTGAGACTGTTGATGCAGGCCCCTGACTCAAGCAAGTATGTCTTCATGATCCTTAGGGAAAAATCTGTCCTCCTCATTTCCCTGTCAAATATCTCCAACTTACTGTATTGCAAAATCAAATGAGGCTCCAGATTTTTGAGAAAATCCTTAAAATACTGATGTTACATATTCTTCATGTTCCTTACAGACATAAAATTTTATGTAGAACCTTAGTGTGTTTTGTCAGCATAGCTGCATGGCATCCTTTCTAGATCTGGCCAAGAGTGTTTCTCTCGGAAACTAATGTTTTCTCAGAATGTAACTTTGCATGGGAAATCAGCTGTTTCTGATGAATTTTCATTTTAAAAGTTTTTGATGGAATCACAGCAGAATGTTTATAACTTCTTGGGTTAGAACATCGTAATTTGCTTGGATGCTAAGCATCATGCACAAGTCAAACTGAACTAAATAGCTGGAGCTTAACAGTAAAGAATATTTTTTTAACTACAAGCAGATGTAAAAAAAGTTTATTAAAAATTTCTTAAAAATGGAAATTCTCAGTTTCATTTAGCTCTAATTTTTGTCTCAGAATGGTGAAATAATAGTAACATAACTCAGATTTTTTTTTATTCGTTTCTGCTACCTACCCTTGAAGTAGCACTTCAAGCTTCTGTGAATGTTGAGTAAAATCCACAAATGAAATATGAATTTTCAATAGCTTATGTTCAGCTTGAATTAAATGCAAGAATTTTTTTCCTCTCTTTCTCATCTTGGAGTTCATCATGAAGTGACAATTTGAAATTTACAACCCAGACATTTAACATCCTTCACAAGAACATATAATTTGAAAAACTTGTGAAGAGAAATGTCTCTGCTAAAAAATTGCACTATCTCTTTGTAGAAAGACCCCTGTCATTTAAATTTCTGTTCAGCTTCCCGTCTCAAGCTAAATAACACTGACTTTTTTTTTCAGATGCATTTTTTTGAAAGTTACACAGATTAAATATTCGCTTAAAAGAGTTTTAACGTGACATTGCTGGCTTTCTTCTATATCTCTTTGCATAAATTTGCAGCTAATGCAGCATATAGATTTATTGAATTCCACTGCTGAAAATAGCGACAATGCCATTTAGTAGGTGGTCATAAACCTACAAACTACTAAGGCAAAATTCACCCTGAATTTGGAAAGTGAACCCCAAAGATTTTCTTTCAGAAATATAAAGTGATGTATGTTTTGATAGAACCTAGCAAGGAGAGTTTAGGATGAGATTAATAAAACTAGGCTTGATGTTGAACTCTTTGACTCCACTGGTTATTGGACACAATCTCTTCTGGCCCATCCCACAAAATGCATTGCTTTATTTTCTGTTAATTAACCATTTTTGAAAATCTATTCTTTACACACTAATCAGTATCTTTCAATTATGTCTGGCATACATGAATACTTCCTTCTGTCAAGTATTCACTTCCAAGTGAATACTTCCTTCTGTCAAGACCCCAAAAAGCAGGATTTTTTTTCCCCAAATTTTGTAGAAACATTCTTTTCCCCACTAAGCTATAGCAAATGCATTTAGAACACAAGTCTTGTGGGAAATGGCTGCCTTGAGAAACTTAGAGTTCGTTCATATTTTAATTGGCATTAAAATATTTTAATTCTTCAGTATTTCTAATGTATTTTAGACAGCCCTCCCCCCCTCCTCCCACTCCCTTCTCATATATAGACAGTAGAAAGAAGAGGAAGGGAGAAATTCAAAACTGAACCTCTACAAAGTTTTCTCTTTAATACGAAAGTTTCATGTGATAACCAATTGGACAAGGGTGAAAATGACAAGCATGAGACACAAGAAACCATATTTTCTTTGTGAAGCAGTGGAGCAGATTTCATATTTTGATTAATGAGAATGCTTAGTCCAAAAAGGTTAACAATGAGAATCCAAAGGAGTGCCCATAATGGGTTGTCTTACATTGTAAGCTACATTGCTCCACAATGTTTTCTTTCCTCATCCTCAATAAAAAGGCTTATGATTATTATTAGAATTGTAGACCACAAAACCAGTATGATAGCAAGCCAGATTTTATGCTAGGAAATGCTCCCTTTAATGTGTTTAAAATACTGTACAGAATCTTTTTTTAATTCAAATACTGGTATCAAATTGAGGGAGAAATATTTCTGTAGGGTAACTTTGATGATGATCAAGAGACACAGAGCTAAATTTGCAAAGCATGCAATGTAAGTGCTTAATTCCCAGTTTCAAGAGTATCTTTGAAGTTGAGGAGTCCTTAATATGAAGCATGTTGCACAAGTTACAAGCAATCTTTCTATGCCAAGTAGTTATTCAGGGGTGGGGGTTGCTTAACATTTCCTACAGCCAGCCAGTGCTGGATACTTGCCAAGAGGGAAAGGCAACAACTAATACATACATAAATGTAGTTTAAAAATGAACTTGTGGAGACAGGTACATAAAGCTTCTGTATTTTGAGTTTATTAGTGATCTACCTTGTTTTAGATTAATCTTTCATTCACCTCGTATTTCCATGATGAAAGTGATTCAAGTCGGCACTATATGAGCTGCATACACTCTTGGGTTGACACATTTCTCCAATTAGTATGGGTTTATTAAAAGTGTCTATAGCTGAGTTTGTGATCATCCATGTCTTGTGCTCTATGTTATGAGCATACTAAGAAACAGAACATTTTCCTTGTCTGACCTGAAGCATGAGATCTGTTTGCATATCTGGTAATGGTCATGGAAACAAAGAAGTAGAGAAATGCTTTTTGGGTTTTTCTGGTTTGTTTTCTTTTGTTGGGTGGGTGTATTTTTGTTTGTTTGTTTGTTTGTTTGTTTGTTTGTGGTTTTTTTGGTTGGTTATGTTTTGGGTTTTTTTGGTTGGTTATGTTTTGGGTTTTTTTGTTTTGTTTTGTAATTTTTTAATGAGTGATTCAAGGTACAATTAAGCCTCAGAAATGACTATGCTTTCAGATTAGATTATCCTCTTCCCATTTCAGGATTCCCATTGGGAATAAAAGCATACACCAGGACACAAAGGGGTGAAAGAAGAAATCATTCTCATGGCAGAGTGCTGTACTGATGGTCCATTTAGTGAAATGAGCTGTATGTTATGGGTTGGGACCACGATTTTAGTTATAAAAAGAGAAGCTGTCTAAAATTGCCTAGAAAGTCAGTTCTAAACTTTGTTACATTTTGAAACTGGGCATGAACTTCTCAGTTCCCTTGGAGTTTTTCTATACCCACTCATTTTATCTCTTGTCCCCATGCTGTGCTGCAGTTTCTTTAATCTCTGAACCAGTTGCAGAAGTTCAGAGGCCTCTCTGTTTTGTAGTCTGGTAGATTTTCTGATACAACTAATTGGTTTTGACTCCCCTGGAATGGTCCATTGTGGTTTTACATAGTTTGACATTGTAATGAGATACGTTTGTTCACAATGTTAATTTTGTTAGCACCGAGATTCTTTATTTCTATGAAATTTTAAGAAACACAGAATGTGTTCTGGATCTTCAGACTTGTGCCATGAGCAGCAACGTAGGTTACAGAAAAGTCACAATGTTTTAATTCATTCCTCTCTGCTTTCATTCCTGGGTTGTAAGCCCAAATACATTTGCCTTTAAATGCTTTAGAGGTAGACAGGTTGGGTTTTCATTGCTTCTAAATATGTGGCTGCCTTGGGGCTTCTAATTTATTTATTTTTTTTAATGGAGTGAGAGGCTATAAAACCTATGTGCTGTAAAGCAGGCAGGCAAAGTTTCCTACCAGCCTACCAGGCTCAGTTGAAAGAGCAGGTATCTTCAAGCTTATTTAACTCTTGTTCCTAAGCTTCTAATTAAAATCACTGAAATGCTCCCTATTTTGAAAAGGTCACATCTCAGATTTCATCTGAGACATTCCTTTTGTCTCATTTTATCTGTCTCTCATTTATATACTTATGAAAAAAAAAAAGGCAATTATAGTCAACTGTCCATTACCAGCAGGAAGATTATCTGGTTTGTGGGTGAGCTTTGGCAGAGGTGTGGACACAGATTCCTTGCCTCTACATATACCTTACCAGAGTTTACCCCAGGAGTGCAAGGTAGAGACTCCTAAATAGTTCTGCACAAATGAGGAGCACCAGGGAATGTTGCAGCTATGAATGGGTTTATTTGTTCAGCCCTAATGCTTGGAATAAAAGAAATTTGATTCTTCTGCTTGTTATTGCATTAATTGATTCAGTTGCAATCTAGGGTTATCATCTCAATAACCTAAAATACCAGAATTTTTGGTGCTATTCTATAAGGTTTACTTTTTAATATATTTTTAAAATACCGTAATACCATAATTTTCTTTATGTTCAGGAGATTCATGGAGTGCGCTCTTCAAATGTGGTTATTTATCTTCATCTATTTTCATGGTTCCCATTACCATAATATATGAATTTCATATCCTTTAATGTGTGAATCTGCCCAAGGCCTCTCTGAATAAGTGAGTGTATTAGCTACATTTTGAAAACTGAATGTAATTCATACCATCCAGTCTAAGTTAAGACTCATTTTGTTGCCTTCGATCCCAGTATGGGCTATAAAAAAGGTCAAGCTGTTAACTTAGCCATGCTGGCTTGTACTTCAGTTTCTGAAATGACTGTTAGGAGTCTCAGCACCTAAATTAGGTAGTACCACTATCCCTCTAGGAGTCTAGGTAAGAGGTTTTCAGAGATGTCTAGACACTTGAGAAAGCAGAGGAATATCAAACGGGATTAAAAAAAAAAAGCTGAAATGCTTAGGCACGTTGAAGACTTACTGATGACATTTATCTCCATCTGCATGTCTTGCCAGAGCAGAGCAGGGTCTGGAGTTCAGGTCTACAAAGTCCTGTACCTCTGCTTAGTCAGTGGGTCAGTCATCTTTTTCACTGCTTTATTTTTTTGTAATTCATGTCTTAGAACAGATAATAGACGTTCTGCCCAGTGACCTTTGAGAAGTCTTTTTAATCACATTTGTGCCTGGGGAATACCAGTAAGAAATAATGCTAACAATGACAAGGTCAGAAGCTGTCCCCTGTTGAGTGGGTAAGAGGAACTGTAAACTTTATCCTTCATAACTATTTCTTTTTAATATGTGACATAAGAGGAAAGACAAATATCACTTCCTTTATTTGTATAGTTTATGATATTATTCTTTCTGGAAATACTAGTCTATAGGACTTTTTCATTAGAAAGCATTCAAGTCCTGACTCAATCAATGGCATTTGCTTTAACTGGCTGTACCAAAAAGTCTGTGCTCCTATGTACCTGGTGTTGCTGTATGGCTTTATTGTCTTCCCTCAACCTTCCTTCCCTTAATCTGAAACCTTAAAACAAAGTACTGAAATTTGCTGAAGGAAATTAACGATCCTCCAAAAGAAATTCAGTGCAACTGGAGAGAACCATTTTAATTAGCTGACAGAATTGCACTGTTTAGGTTTCTTTTAAAAATCAATGAAGTGGCTGCAAATGTTACTAATGTCTTCATGTCTTTAAAACTCTCACTGGGGAGCCCTCATTCTTACCAGAAAAGAAGTTTTTATTTTTTGGAAATTATTATAAAGGTAACTGGTGCTTGGAGGGGGCTAAAATGCACTTCTTCATTTCCCCAGTGTTTTTCTGAGTTTGCTTGGTGACAGAAAATAAAATAAAAATCCTTACCCTATTCTTGCTTTCTTCCGGGTTTTGTGGTTAGGTTTTTTTTCTGACTTTATGTGTGTCAGATATACATGCTATAGATTTTTATGCTTATAGAATATTGCGCTATCAAAGCCTAAGCTCGAAGTAAGCAATTCTTCTGAAAACATCTCTATCCAGTAAGGATACCACAGACTTCTGTACCTAGGACTGTGCTTATCTAAGATTACCTGGAACTGTTTTCTAACACCCAGGTCTGGATCAATTTTCCCTTCCATTCACAAGCAGAATATATAGAATTATGCATATTGATCTTGTAACACTTTTCAAGTGGCCACCACTGACTGGGACTGGCCTCGCAACAACATCATCCAGCTCTATAACACCCTTGGGTGAATATTGTCAGGGACCATCAAATTCTAGGTGTCAGGCCCCTGTAATATCTCACATACCAAGCTTTCCTTCACTGACTGTGGGTCTGTGTATCAACCTGGATTTTCGTTCCCAGGGTCTGAGGCTCAACAGTGCTGTTAAAGACAGAGGTGAAGAAAGTGTTGAGAACCTCTGCCATTTGAGCATGGTTGGTGGCTAATTCATCTCTCCTGTTTAACAGCAAGCCAATAGTTTCCTTCTGTGTCTGCTTGTTGTTTAAGTACCTGAAGAACCCTTTCTTGTGGTTTTTGACATCTCTGACCAATTTAAATTCAAGCTGAGCCTTTGCTTTTCTAACTGCATCTCTGAACACCCTGGCAATGCCCTTGTGGTTCTCAGCAGGTATTAAAAAATGTCTGCTTTTCCATCCATGGTTTTGGTTTTGAGCACATGTGAGCTGCTGCACTGTTCTTCCAATAAAAGTCTGAGTAGTTGAAGTCACCCATAAGAACAAAGTTGTGCTGACTCGAAGATTGCTTGAGTGATCCAAATATTGCTTTGTTCGGAGGTCAGTAGTAAACGTCTACTGTAAGAACCCCCTTGGCAACAACCCACCTCATGGTTGCCTCGGGGGCATTCAATAGGGATTCCACAGTCACCACAGTTGACTTCTGCACATTACATTCAAGGCTGTATTTAACATAAGGCAAGACTCCTCCTCCTCTTCTTCTCTGCCTGTCTTTATGAAACAGCCTATAGCCATCCACCACGATCCCAGAGTCATGTGAGTTGTCCCATGTTTAAGTTATTCCTATTATACCATAAATTTCTGACCAGGTATGGAGTTCCAATTCCTCAGGTTTGTTCCCCAGGCTTCATGCATTGGTGTACATACATTTGAGGTGGTTTGTCTTTTGGTTTTCATCTCAAGGGACAGCTAAGGAATGGTTGTCACTGCTCTGGTTAGCCTTTCTTATTCCCCAGCTGGTTGCAGTGGAGTGAGCATTGTCACTTTGGACCTCACACACCAAGTCCTTAACTTTGTCTCTTGCTCTGAAAATAACTGATTTAATCTAAGTTGCTGTATAATTGACAAAGAAACATTGCAAAAGTGCTCCTTTCTTCATTTTTCCGTTGTCTTCTCCTTAGGGAAGAGCTAATGATAGCATTAAGCCATGTTCTGAAAATATTTACATGTGCAACTCTCAAATGAGGTGTGTTCTGCTTGACATAATTACAGAGGATGCAAAGATCACAGCTGGTAAACCTAAACTGCCTTTTGTCAGGATTTTTTCAAACAGATAGATCATGAGTCCAGTCCTTCATTCCTTACTTCAAGGAAACTTATTTGAATTCTCTTTAATGAATATCAGTACTGTTAATCTCTAGTGATTAGAATGTCACAGGCAAGCATAATACTCTGCAATCCTTGAGACTTCTTTATATGAGAAAAATTCTTCTTGAGACCTTTCCTAACTTCCTATCCAACATAAACAATAAAGAAAAATATACTCAATATTTTACTTTCCAGTTCTCTCATTCCATGAGTATGCAATAGATAATATTGTTGGTGTTCTATTTCTATCACTTCTTTTGAACTCTATTAGATATTTATGGGTTATTTGTCATGTACACTACAACACTACTACAACAGCTAAATCATAGTTGGTTAGAAGTTGTTTTTATTATTCTTATACAGTGTGTCTTTATTTTTTCTGATTTAGACTCCTCAGTTACAATCTTCTGTTCATTCTCTCTGGATTTTTCCTAGCTGAGCACTTGTAAATGTGTCAGTGATAGTGAAAGAGAAAATAGAATCTTAGATTCTTAATTCTTCCCTAGCCTCCCCTTTGAAAAACAACAAAATTGATTTGAAACTGCTTGCCTTAAAGGTTAGGAGATTCTTAATAGAGTCATTAGGTGGAAGAAAAAAATAAAATTCTGTTACAAGAGTTCTAACTCTGAACTTAGAAAGACAAAATGCAAACATTTTTGTTAATATAGAAAATACGTTTCACAGCCATAGAAACAATCAATAAAAACATTCCTTTGGAGAAAAACTTAACAAACTGTTTCAGAGATTAAATGATAGAGAGTAAGAAATGTCCAATCTACGTATCAAAAAAGGTGCCAGGAGGGTTCACTCTAGGGGATTTAGTGTTTATGTTCTCATGACAACAAAAATGGGAGCATTAGCAAAGGGAGAGAAAAGAAAGGACAAGAAATTCAGATGTTATTTTCTATCTTTGAAAGATTTTGTTTTAGAGAACTACAAAAAAATCAGACAACTACAATGTACTGTCATTCCTGAGAAAAAAAAATAGTGACATAGTTCTGATGTCAGTGTTAGGAGTAGGAAGAGGATTTTGAAATTCATTAAATAGAAATATTTTTTGCCCTTCAAATACATAAATTACAAACAAATTTAGAAAGAGCTTACATTTCACATGTTGTACAACTACTCTTGAAGAAACACTGTCCTGATTGACAGAAAGCTCTTTTTGAGGCAAAAGGAATGTAATTGTCCTAGGAGTTTACCCAAGAATTGGATAGGAACTCACTTCAGCAAAGAAGGCGTTTCCTTTTATTTGGAGACCCTCGTCCCTAGCTACACCTCCACAGCTGTCAGTAACATCTATGACTTAGATCAACTCCCTCATAGCTGATGATCAGTGACATAAATGTTGTGCTCATATTTGGTCCATGTAGCCATATTTCAACAGTAGTTAATTTTTTTTCTGAATTTAATTCTTGTGTTTCATTCATTACCCAATAAATGAAATAGGAAAAAAGAAAAAAAGAAAGTTCAAGTGCAGAGTCAGAAGTTCCTCCATGAAGCTGACACTGTTATGTGCTTGAAGTGCCAGTAACACATACAATCACACACTGGCCTTGTTGAACTGCTGTTGTTAGCTGTATTGCTTTCTGAACTTCTGAAATCATCAATGGAATCAAATGCTGGGTCATTTGATACAATTACTGTGATGCTCAGCACCATTTATTCAAAAGCTCTGTGTGTGCATGTGAGAACAAGAGGCACGCTTTAGTAGCCAAGTTCCCTTGGTACCCACTAGGATGTGAAGAGACATTTTTGTTTCTTTATTAGGTGTGAGGTAAGTGGTCTAGGCGGTCACTTTGGAGTGACCATAGAGTGTGGAGGCTTTGCCTTGGCCTTGCTAACAACTACTTAACTTGTGTCCACTGAGCATTACTTTGCTGCACGCTTTGCTGAAGTCGTATGGTGGTGTAGGAATAACTGAAAAATACCTCTTTTGCAGTCACAATTTATTTCCATTTAATGCTTTCTCAGTCTGTACCTCCAACTTTTCCCAGGCTGTTTTTCATCTTCTAAAACTTTCACATTTCTGGTGTTCACAGAGTTTTAGAGCTCAAAGAGAGCTGTGAGAGTATGCAATTAGTAACAAGGATGAGAAATGGCAGAACCTTGTCATTTCATTACATTTATATTGTGGTGCTCACAGAGCTTCCCAGTAGCCAGCTGCCTCTTAGGCGAGCTATTGCACAGAGCTGGCAGAAGATTGCTGTTGTCCTTTTCGTGGTCTGTCAGAGGGGAAACTGGAGTACTTATACTTCAAAAGTGGTAGCAACATTTGAATGGGGTAGACAGGAGTTTAGCATAGAAAAGCACAAGCTTGGGGTACGTCTATTGCAGACTTCACTGCAATATAAAGCTATTAAATTGGTTTTAGGTGAGTTTGCTCAGAGAGATGAGTTTGAGGACTCACAGCAGCACACAATTCAGCGTGGAGTATCCATATGGATGAGCAGCTAAGCTGCATGATGTTATAATTAAAGACTATGTGCTACCAGAGTGAGCTGCCCTTTTTTTTTCAGCTGCTTAGTGTGTATCTACATTGCAGTGCCATTTGTGGTGTGGATGCAAACTTCTTTAGCAAGATCCAGATTTCAGTTTCTCAAACACTTGCTTAAGCAGAAAGGAAGCTAAAATTCTCTTATCTCTATTTTTATGTCTGTGGCTTTCCAGGGTTTCTGTTTTCTTCCAGATTGCATCACCATGTCACATGTAAAATTCTGCATCCAAGAAAGGAGTGGAGGGCTATGCCTCTTCTGAGCTCTTCTGAGCTGAAGAAAAAAGTCTGAAATCGTTTGTGCAGTAAATGAAATAGGCTCAAACCTCCTCTATGGTATGCAACTAATTAGCTGATGTTCATTTTCAAGTGCATTGTTCACAGTCAAGCTGAGACAATGCATAATATGCATTATAATGTCCCAGGAATGTGTCCTGGTTCTAACTGCTTCCTTTTAGCACTGCTGCTCCCAACCATGAATAAACCCTGCTTGAAATCTTGAAATGTGATGGGTGTATACTGGAGACATACATTTTCAACATCTTCTGAAACTGAGCTTTCTGTGATGTAAAGCCTGTGAAGGAATGACTCTGGCACCACAGCCTGTAAAATGTCTTCCTTTTGGCTTTTTATCTCTCTTTGTTTCTTCCTCTCTCTTCTTGATGATTATCAAAAATTTCAGTTCTTTTATTTAAAAAAACTCTGTTGCTCAGAGACTTTTGACTATTTGCATCCCTTTAATTTTAATAATGCATGTACTAGATTTTAGTGCTAGCAATGAAACATGATTTATTCTATATTATTTATTGCTATTTATTTAGGATTTAGTTAACAGTCTCCGTAGTTACAAGCAGCTATAAGCCAGCCTAGTGAGTCATTTCCTTTACACTGACACCCATTGAAACAGCTCCCTTGCTGAAAATTCACTGATGTAACCAGACAAGCAGTATCGCGAGAGGTCATAGCTCATTATTTCACATTTGCTCAAGTATGTGAATGTTTCTTGGACAGAATAAAATCAGAAGGATCTAGGCCTAGGGAGGTCAAGGGCACAAGGGAGAATGGATTTTATTCACATGAATTGATGCAAAATTTATTTTGGTTAAAATTATGTTTAGTTACCATCAGAGACAGAAATGGGGCAATGAAAATATTTTTATTAATGCTCCCATCTACACAGGCACCGGTGTCAGGCTTGCCTATGTGTCTGGAGATAAAGTATTAAAATTGTGATAATGCACTGACTCACAGAAAAAGTAGAATTATAATTGACTTAATATTTAGAAGCAGTGAAACTAAATAGACATTATTAGTTCTTGGCATTTGTATGATAACTTGTTCATTTACTCATTGTGGTCATCTGAGGCTTCAGTTTTCTCCCTTACTGCTTAGAAAGCATATAACTGGATCAAGGAGAATTTTATTTCTGGAACATTCAAGAGGAGTTTGTAGCTATATTTTGTTGGTAAGAAATCAAATGCTTACAATGTACAAAGTGTAAAGGCATGCATGTAAATGCTGGAGATCAAAGAGTTAGTCTTCTATGGGGATTATCTAATGCTACTACTTTCTTCCTCACTTATTATTATGGCATCACTCAGAATATAGTGGGATTTCTTGTCATATTTGTTGATATACTGGAAAATACTTGAACTTCCTCCAAGTCTGCAGATCTGTCTGCCAGGATGGATTCCTGCAGAATCCAGAGGGGCAGCTTTGGGAACATCACGGTGGTTTTTCACTAGACTAAGATACATTCAATAAATATACATGCAAGCAAACAAACCTACCTTAGGATAAATGAGGTTCCAGATACCAACCTATAAAAAGAAAATCCTGCCCCTGCATGCTTCCTCTCCTCCATGGCACCCTGCTGCCAAGTGCTGCCTGTCCCTGCAGACCAGCCCTGTCTCATCTTCCTTTGTCACATACTCAGCTTTGTAACTTTTCAGGCCAACACAAAACCGGGCATAATAAGAATAGAGGAAAAAAAATTACTGTAGGTATTAAATGGTCTGTGTAGTAATTCATGATTTTTTTATCTTTTTAAGAAACCCCTACGGCTAAAAAAAAACCAAAAAAACCCAAAAAAACCCAAAACCAAAACAAAAACAAACAAACACACAAAAACAAACAAACAAACAAAACCCAAAAACCCAACCCAAAACAAAACCAGGCAAATTTGCATTTTAAAAACAGATATTGCACATTCTTTACCAATACTAGGGGGAGGAAGGAAAGTGAGATTTGGCTGCTTTAGTGTGTTTGCTGCTCAGCATCCAAAGGGAAGTACGTGAATGCCTCCCTGCCTGCAGCGGCCGAGTGACCACGGGCCCTCGAGGCTGCTCCAGAGTCGGCGGCAGGTACTTTGGCGTGTCTGTAGCGATCGATTTGCCTGCAAAACCTCCTGTCACAGGGCTCCCACGTCCTGTCACAGCTTCACTTCTGAAATAAAAGGGAACTGACAGCAATAAAGAATTAAAAAGAGCTCTATTGGAAGAAAGAAATGCATGCAACTGTCCAGGAAGTTTAAGGAGTTTAGGAGAGAATTTAAAACTTCTCTTGCTTTTTAAATACCTGCGTAAGTTTATTTGTTTTGCTGAAGCTAATTTTATGATTAAACAAGCACTTGTCTCCCATTCACTTTCTCTAGAAAAGGCAGGTGGAAAGGAAGCTTTGTGTATTTCCAATCTGTTGAGTAGAGGCATTTTGTGCCCTGTTACATTCTTCACAATGGGGTAAATAATCCCCGGTAAGAGCTAGTAAAGCTTGCGTTTCTGATTGTTTTCCCATAAACACAGAACAGTATTGCTGCTTGGCTGAAGAGGAGTCTGTTATTTACTGCTTCTATCACCAATACCACAGTATTTCTCATGTTCTACAGAACTCCTGAGCAGCAGAGCTCTGTAGTCATCTTCTTTTCAGGCATCAGTCTTCAGATGAGAGGCCTGAAACTACTTGCTTCCAAAGAAACCACCATGTCATCCTTCTTTACAGGACTTTTTCAGAAGGTAGTTATGGGCTTCCTACCCCACTGACAGTTTTAAGAGTGTATATGAAGTGCTCTGGTTCATGCCACTGTGTTTTGCAGTATTTTGTGGAAGTTTGTTGAGAAATAGTCTGGTCATGATAATTTTCTAGCATCACACTATTTAGGGGAAGCAGAATAGACTATGCTTGACTAACTACAGTCTCATTCATTTTGGGGCAGATGGGCAGGTTCTACATCATTGTGCAGCTTTTTTTTCTTTAATATACTGATCTACTGGGGGGAAAAATGAAATAATTAATACTTAATTGCATCAAATGAGCCCAAAATTTGCTCTGAATTGCATGCATGTACCTCACTGGCGATTGTACTTGCATTACCTGAAGACATTTATATTGCTTCATGAGACTCCCTTTCCTTTCCCCAAATACACAGTACTTCTCCTCTGAGATCTGAACTGTTTTATTTAGTAATTAAGGTGGTTTGTGCAACATCTTAAAGATGCAAAGGGCAGATACATCAATTCCAAATTCAAGGACTAACTCAACAGCTCTTAAAGCTTTCCCATTAGCAAATTCCCTGAAGACAGACAATTCTCTAGAAGGCATATGCCTCTACATTTGGATTTGGCCCACTTTAAACCAGTGTCAGAGGCATAAGAAAAGTAAACACTCCTAAGTCTAATGGACGTTTAACAACATCCTTTCCTTATATAGTTTTACTACTTTCATTTTCATTTCCATCACATATTTTAGAGCAGATTCGCTCAAGTTACTCACAGCCTTTGGTCACTGCAGGTTTGATTTTGTCCTACAGAAGATGTGTGTACAAATTTGAAATTAAGTTACCTTTGTGTTGATGCTTGACAGTGAGAATCCTCAAAAGACATACAATGAAGTTTTTGACAAAATCTAAGATTTTGGAAATCTTACAGCAATCTTGAGCTGTTATAGCTTGACAATGATAATTTAGTCATAAAGTTCCGAAAACACAATTGAGCAGATAAACTAAAGCAATAGAAATAGAATTTCAAGTTCACACCTTCTGCATTTAATATTATTTTTGACCTAGGTTCTATACATATCAGTGAAAGAGGCCTGATATACATATAAAATAAAACTAGACAGCAAATTAAGAATGACATGTTGGCAATTTGGTAGAGAATGAGTGTCACTTCTTTTACAACAGAATATAGTTTACTGTCTTTCTAGAAATCTTCCCATTCATATCTCTGAATGTTCAGTTTTGGTTGGTCTTTTATGCCAGAGATGAGTAGGGGGACATCTTTCCTCAGTATGGTGCTGTGATTCATATTCCCTGTTCTTTGATTTCTTGTGCTATGTTTGATATTCTAGTGGCAATAGAGAGCATTGGGAATACATACAATTATTTGTCTACATCCTCTTTTGCAGCCTGGTTATAGATTTTCTTTGCACTTTTAGCTGGAAGTTCTTTGCACTCTTTGCACTGGAGATGACTGTAAAGTTATAACTGGGCTAGGAAAATAACTGAGGTCTGTTCCAGAATTCAAACAAAAATTTGTCTGCTTTTGAGGGAAACAAATAACTAGATGATCCTGAGATAAAAAATTAATTTCATTTTGGCTTATGTAACTCCTTTCAAAAGACATGTCAAAGCAAAAGAGCTATTTTGAAAATGAATAATCAACAGTTTTAGACACAAATATTTCTTTCTGATCTTTGTGAGAAAACCTGTATGTTTCCCTACCGCATTCTGCAGGATGTTTGCTATTCACTGAGAACACTTTTCCCACCATTTCACCCGGCCAGGAACAATCTCAGCAACGACAAGTGATAGCAAAGACATGGAGCTAGAATTAAAAAAGTTCGCTCTGCAATTAAACTTCTCATGAGTTATACAAAGTAAGTAAACTTCACCAGTTTAGGTACAGGAAGAAAAGCAGTTTCCACCTTGTAGCAGTTCCTGCTTTCTGGGCTTGTCAAATACAAACCAGGGCCAAGAACTTGGTCTTAAGATAATTTATCAGTCTTTTCTGATACCCAGGCTTCTTAATCTAGATGTTCCAAAACAGTTTTCACTGGCTGTGTAAGCACAGAGGCTTTACAGTTCTCTTTTGAAGCTATAACACAAGAATGGCAAAATCCTTTTGGTATGAGCAAAGATGACTGACTATCTTTTATAGGTTTAAACCTATTTTAGTTCTGGTCTTAGCCTTCATGTTTGCTGCTTTTATCAAATTGTACAGCAAGATCTTGTTTAAAAAATTCTCCTATTATGGTTCAGATTAAAAAGTTGGTTGAAGATCATGAAACTTCTGCGTGCCCTTGCTCTGGGGACACCAACTACTGAGAGAGGTGGGACACAGAGTACAGAGCAAGAATTCCTGTAATAGTTCCAGCTTAATCCGCTTCCCCACATGAATTGGCACCCATCTTCTTGTTTGTTCCAACACAGTGGACTGCTCAGTAAGGGCATATATACCATGTATGCCTGTGGGACTAATATGCTGCTCCCTAGCGAGGAGTCGTAGTACTGGGTTTGTGTGTGTAACAACTGTGTGCATGTAAGATGCTATTTCCTGTCTTCCAGTCTCTGTTTCTCTTCCCACAATCCCCATACCTACAAAAAAGTGGATATTTTCGATTGTTTTTAATTAGTATAAACTTTCCTGCAACTTCTTAAAAAGAATAACATTATTTTGGCTCTTTTTTCTACTGTAGAAGAATTTTATGATTTTTTATGATAGTGCCTCAACTTTGGATATTTAATTGAAGCTTGCAAAATCAACCAAAAAGAGTCTGCCTCTTTCCAGCTGTCCAGTTGTTTAAGCCTATTTGGTACCATATCAGGAGCATTAAAATTTTAACTATACTGAACAGTAAATGAAACTGTTTAGTAACTTCATCTGTGAGATTATAAGGATCTCTTCCCTAGTTAGCCAGTAATACATTATTTGGATCAGCTAAAAGAAATAGACAGTTGTTGCTACTGCCATAAAACACACTTCTAAAACCAACAGGAAAAGAGGGCAACTGCTGGCAGCTTGTTTGTCTGGGTTGTTTGTGACTATTCATGCTGTAACATTGTCAAATTGCACCATTGCAAGGCATTTGCTCTACCTACAAGGGTAGCCATGAAGCTATGTTTAATACAAATTATACTCTATACTTTATGAGTGAAATGCAGTTGAGTTTATTTGCCCAGATATGGGGATGAGTAATAAATAGGTTGTGTGTAACTGGCTTTTAGCACTATTTTACATATTACAGATGAACTCTTTCCTCTGGGTTAGTTTCCAGGATCAAGGTGAATTATCAGTTTCAACTGTTCAGAAGAAATGTTCTCTTAAAAATCTGAAAATAGTGGTTCTTGATGAGATTTTTACTAGGATGCAATGATAGTTCATACACTGTTTATTCCTGCTGGACACTGAGAAAATGAAAATTAAA
Organism: Manacus vitellinus; assembly: GCF_001715985.3. Taxonomy (NCBI): domain Eukaryota; kingdom Metazoa; phylum Chordata; class Aves; order Passeriformes; family Pipridae; genus Manacus; species Manacus vitellinus. The sequence goes on along the minus strand of NW_021938789.1, from coordinate 9,931,208 downwards.
TATTTAATATTTAAATTCTAAAATATATGTATGTAAAGTAAAATAAATTATTTAAACTTGGTTAAAATTAGATTTTTACACTTAAAACACTACAAAAAGAGATTTACAGTGTGCAGTATGAGTATGAAATAGGATGGATGTCTAATAACGGCTGAAGTTTTTATATCTTAAAAGAAATAAACTTTGGTTTTTTTTCCTCAAGAAATATCTATGTAAGTTTTTTGACAACTTTTGAACAAATAACAAGACTGCTAGAGATAATAATCTGTTAAATATAAAGTCTTTGATTTAAAATGCACCAGGCATGGAATGTGAATTTGAAGGAAAGCTGAAAGTTGAAGCATGAAAAAATGAGGAAATAGTTAATTTCAGAAAATGCTATATTCATTTTCACGGAATTTGAGTGGCCCTAACCAGGTTTTACTTACTTGATGAGAGATTATTTTTAGGAACAATTATATGGGAAAGAAGGACAAAAGCAGAATGTTAGCAGAAGTTAGCAATACTGGGGGCCTGCTGGGTGAGTGATTATTCTAAGTTATCAGTAACTTTTGCCAAGGAATAATAGCATCCTGAAGGCATCTATTCCACACTACTAAACTTGTAATCTTGAAAGAAAATGTCACGCATGCATTTTTGAAAGAAATGTAAATGTAGGTTTGATTTTGTGATATGGTCCCAAGGTGCTCTGCTTCATCTGCCTCTCAGAAAGGCAGAAAACAGCCCAGATCCCCAGGATGGACTAGGTAGGGTCTTGGACTGCTGTCATGCCAACTGGCCACCCGTCATCTAAACGTGTGCCCTCTCTACCTTTCTGTGTACATCATGGACCTGGTGAACTTGGGCTGCAGGTTGACATTACAATTGAATCCCTTGCAGTTGCTAAATTCCCAGAATGCAGTTTATGCATTAAATACTTGCTGTCATCTCCAGCTAAGGATCTACACTTAGATACTCGTACATTTGTTACTCTTGTATGAACTTTGAACATGCAGGAGACCCATTATGTTGTCTTCAACAACAGCCTTGGAGAACAGAGACTTCTTAAAAAACATGTATTTTCAACAAAGCAACCTACTGTGAGCACATCAGATCTGTCCTCTGATGCTTCCCCTCAGATTTTAAATAAGATTCAGGGAACTGTTACTTATATTCTGCTGTACGCTGCATTGCCTTGTATGCCAAAGAAGGCATACTTCACTGCCTTGCCTAGGATATATAAAAAGTTGTGGAAGGGATTTGTTGCTTGCTACACTTCTATGAAAAATGGAGGGCTTTGTATTGAGAGGGAACCTCATCCCTACGGAGAGGATAACTTTCTGCAGGGCTGACCTCACACTGGACTGAATTCCAGAAATTTAAAAAAATCCCCACAGACCTTACTGCCTTCTGCTCCAGTTGTGAAGCACTCTTTTGACCCCATTCTCTCTAATGTAAATACTTAACAATATACAAAAGCAACAGCAACTACAACTCTAAAAGTCTACAAAAGCACAAGCTTTTTCTGTTGCAAGCAAATGAGAGGACATACAGTATTAGTGATGGTGCTTCCTTGTGACTATGCTTTCCTCTACATACTCAGTGTGCCACAGGAACCTCTGTAGAACAGATGGAGCACCTCTAGACTACTTTTGGGAGAAGAAGGTTCAGCCCTGAAGTCACCTTCCAGCCCAGACTCCTTTCAATTTGAATGAGTAGGTACAGGGAGAATGGAGATATAGGCAATCTGAACCTTGTATTCATATTTCCTTGGATTTTGTAACATATTTACTTCACCTTCATACTTGAGGTTGTAAGACTTGTGCTTTACTCTTGTATGCCATGCCACTCCATGCTCGTGGCAAAATTTCAGGTATCTGAGTGCAGTACTCATGGGATCTGACATTTTTTAATCTTGCTACCTCATCAGGGACTAGTGGTCAAGCTGATAGCCTGACCTAGGCTTTTTCCAGCTGTATTTCAAGACTGAGATGAACAGGTTTAAGTATTTGCTCAAATAAATACAAAAAAGTACTAAATCCTGGTAATAAGAATTTGACAACAAAAGCTTTTTATTTCTGCCTTGGAATACAACACCATTACCTCTTTCTCTCCTTCCCACTCCTTCGATTTTCCAGGTACCACTCAAATTGCCCATAAATCTTGGTCTCTTAATTTAGAAAACAATTTCTCAATCTCTACCACCTCCTAAAAAAATACTCCTGAAAAATGGTAACTGTTTTAAACATCACATTATGGGTTTTGTTCAGCTTTCAGTGCTCATACACTGAACACTGGAAAAAGAACATTGGAAAAAAAGGGAAAATTAAAGCAATAAAATAAAAATCTTAACTGTGTTTAGATTTTTTACAACACATTAAATAGAAAAGACATATCATGTTACACCATTAGATTATCTGAAATCTGACAATTCCACTGAAGTGCTACCACCTACATACACACATTTGTCCAGTGTTTGTGAAAGGTGTAGGAAAAATCCTTCCTTTAAATTTAAAAATGGAAGAAATATACCTGTAGGACAAGGAAAGTGTGGTTGGAAGTTCTTTATTTCAGTGTGCTGGGTGCACTCCAAGCCACGTGGACCTAAAGGCACCTCAACCATTTGAAAATCGCGCCTTTTGTATTCTCTTGGTTACACAAGCTGTTAAATATTCAGTGACTACTGGTTTTTTACCTTAAAAGGTAATTTCTAGGACTCAGGAGGGGGTGTTACCTTCCCTCTTGACTGATTTGTGACGTACCTCTCTGTATGGTACAGAGGGGTCTCTCTGTACACAATGATGGCCATGTGGCAAAGGATACATTTTTATTTTTATACTTTTCCCTATTCCCGGCCGCAAAGGTTCCCTGGCGTCAGGCCCAGACAGGACCCTCCACCTTACAGCTTTTACGCCTAAAAAAAAAACCCTTGGAACTAAATGAAAAAGAAAAGCCCACCCTCTTCTGTTTTTCCACTAAATTCATTTGCTTATAATAAAACCAGGTCATTTATTTCTCATAAAGGTTATACCTGGAAAGGTTATACCTGGAAATAAAACTCCTGGAACTTTTGAAATGGCACGTATGCACATGCAGTTCTTGAGATATATGCCATAACCCTGGGATCACGCTTTTAGTTGTATTTACAGGAACACAGAAGCCTTTGCTAGTGATATACTTCCTAATGGCCCCTGTTAAATTAAGTATATCAGAGAATCACAGAATTGCTAGAGTTGGAAGAAACCTCTAGAGATCATATATATATACATATACATAACCAAGACAATCTCAATACCTAAGAGTTTATCTAATTAATGTTTGACTTGTGTTCCACATTTGTGATAGATATTTCAGGGGGAAAAAAAAGCCCCATTCCCCTCTTTGTCATGTGTGTGTGTGTGTCCCTCTTTGTCCTATCTCTTCTGTTCTCTATTTTCTATGATTACCGGAGAATTTTGGATGCCAGTAATTATCTCCTTCCATCCATGATTCGTGTCCCTACTTGAGACGGAAAATACACATGTCTAGGTCTCAGTCAGTTTGATAAAAAGTTAAATGGAGCAGTCTTTGCCTGTCTGAAGCTGGCTGTTTGAAACCCACCCTCAGCCCCAGCATCCCTGGCTGTAGGCAGAAAGCAGAAGTGGCTCTAGCCCCAGTGCATTATAGAAGTGCAGAAATACTCTTCTATAGTGCTACTACAGAAGAAAAAAACTGTTTTTCTTGTGACAGCTACATTCTTAGCATGCTGCAATTCTTTTAAGCAGCAATAATTATGCTAATATTGGGTTGTTTGGTTTTTTTTTCCTCTTGCAAGTATTTGAGGTAAGAATTGAGTGAGGCAAGCTATTAACGATTCTATGATTCTATATTTTTAGGAATGACCACCCTACCTGTGCTCAATATGGCTGAAGAGAACAGCTTCTGCTCTGGTTATATTATTTTGCTTTAAAAATTCAAAGGCAGATCCCATCAGAAGCACTACTCCTTATTCACTTGTGCTCCCTAATGGCAACTTTAAATCCTGTATTCTCTATTGTCTTTGCTAAAGACGCATGACTTTGTGCCTTTACTGTCAGAGTGCTGTGTATTGTGCCAGCAAAATACAGTCAGTGCCTAATGTGCATTTACAGAACTTTCAAAGACTATTATATATACATTTCTCTTCTCTCTTTTGTAGAGGATACGTGATTTCTTCTATCAGTTCAGCAGCTTGTGATGTGATAGTACAATGAAACATGAGGCCAGTGCAGCCAGATACCTTTTTTCTTCATATTGTGTTAAGGGTATGAGCCTTCTTTCATGTCAGTAAAGTTAATAATGTTTAGAGATATAAAAATCAAGTCAGTACTCACTGACTAAGAAAGTACTACTAGATTCCCTTGCTAGCCTTGGTTTTTACCAACTTTTCTATTTCTATAAATGAAAAAGCTTTTAGAAATTGAGACATGAGTCCTCTTTACAAATTCTTAGACAATATGTAGAAAAGGCCATATGTTCACTCCAAACTTACACCATCATTTGGTCATTTTATAGCATGCTGAAAGGTGTCTTGCAAGGAAAAGCACTGTGGCTGGAATCCCTCTAATCTCTCCCGCAATACTCACGGCAAATTCAAATTGAAAATTAATTGAGATCGGGGAAGAAAAGCTAATACCTCCTCTTTTCTCAGTGAGCATTTTTTTTTCCTTTGACATATATCTACATTTTTTCAGTCTGAAAAGTACGAGGAGAACTGAACATTCCCACAAAGTTCAGCCTATAGGCTAGCAAAGAAATAACGGCGTAGGAATTTTGCCTTATTTACACCTGTCCATTAATTGTTTCAAATATGCATTTAGTGGCCTAAGTATACACACTGCTCAAAATCTGGCAACAAAATAGATCTTTGGCTGTTCAGTTTTAGACCTTATGTAACAGAATTTATTTTTTGTTTTGATTATAGGTAGACTACATGATCTTTTTCTCTGTTCTTTTATTTTAGGACTAACTCCTCGAATAAATTGACACATAATTTCAAAGTTGGCTTTCACTGAATATTTGCTAGTATTTCTTGTTATGTTCTATATCATTTGGTTAGTGATAATGATTACTATTATGCAGCATGTAATTTATAATGCATCATACAATCTATTTGTTGCATTACTCACAGAGATTGAAAACAGAGGGGCACAAAAATGCCTCACTGTTGCTGTAACACACTGAGTTCTGTTGTCTATTTCCCAAACATAACATGATTCAGTGGCCAAATATGCAACAAACTACTTAAAAAAACTAGTCACGAACTGAAATACACCGAAGTGTGTATTGAAGAGGTTCTTGATTAATTAAAGACTCCTCCTCATGTTCTGAGCATGAGTCTCAGCCTGGAAACCCACTTTGCTTCTTATTCCTACTTTATAAATGAGGGGTTCTGCTTAGTTTCAAGTTTCAAGCTGAGCCTGAGCCAACTTCAGAGAAATGCCCATCCTTTAGGTCAGTCTCCAGTATCTAAAAGACACTGTAGTAATAAGATACAGTATCTAAAAGATACTGTAGTAAAGCGAAGACATGAAGCTGGGCAAGGGAACTTGCTGGATTCTTTCACTGGGCTCTTTTACCTGGCATCTTAAATTCAATACCAAGTAGATCTGAGGAAATGACACTAAAATGTGGAAAAGAAACTTCTGAACTTATCTTGCCTTTTGCTTTCATAGTTCTCTATGATTTTCCAGAATAACTGTGGCATGAGCCTTCACGGAATTTGATGAGTTTTATTAAAATACAGCCCTATCCAGAATAGGACCACACCTGCTGGTATCACACCTTAATTTAAGTATTGTGTTTAATAAGGAGATGAGAAAGTCAATGACTGAAATGCAACCATGAGTATAATAACATACTCTAACACCTTTGAGTTGACTGTCTCATGATCATTTAAGTGACTGAGGATTATAACAATGGGAATAAGATAAAACAGGCCTGTTCATAACATGTAACAGCAGAGCTAAGTGGGGGCTAACATACCATGTATTTACTATATTGTGTAAAAGTTTTCCTTCAAAAAGTCAGCATTGCCGTGTATTTCTCCATCTTTTATCCAGAGGGCAACATAACTCTCTGAAACTGGGAAATGCTAAGCTTTTAAAACACCTAAGAATGAGGAGACATATTACCACGATATCATATAATGAATGGAAGATGTGACACACCCCGTTCCTGCATCTTACTGGTAATACTTTAGATTTACATATATTAGCAAATTAGATGATAGTCTTAAATGATGGCATTCTGAGCACTTCTGGTGTATCCCGGACATTTATATGAAGTATGTCTAGTATATAAATACCAGTTTGCTCTGGCAAATGCAAATGTTAAACTGCTAAAGAAACTGTAATTTAGATGGTTATATTGGCTAACTGAGAAACAGGCCAATTCAGATTACAACCCCTATTTTAATGTCTGTACCTCTTTTCTAAAGGCCAACTCTACTAATGTAAATGTCCCATGATCTGAATTGCATGCAGTAATCTTGAGGGGAGAATATGTATTTGGCAACATTTTCAATGATCAAGACACTTTACATGACATTCTTGTTTAAATGGCATGAAAATCAGAGTTAAATACTGTGCAAATGAGGGCAGAATAGAGCCCTTTGTATCTCATTTTCCAACTGCCCTGGGATCATCTGGAGGTATAACCACATAAATCCCCTGAGGATATGTCTCCAACTCTCTTCCTTAACATGCTGTTCCCTGATCACATTGGAAATCCACTCAATTTAGATTTAATCTCGGCAAAGTCTACCCAGGACTTTCTAAATTTGCCATACTATCCTTTTGGTGCTTTTTTTACTCGAGTTATTATGTTTAACTGCAGTTTTGCTTAGCCATTCTCAAATCTGCTTCTCTGTGGGGGCACCACTGTGTGCCAGGAGGGTAAGGGTCTAAAAAATTTGAGATGAAACTGTTGGCTCAGCCTCAAGCATGGGGACATATTGCTTCCCCTGTCACTGACTGCTGCATGATGTTAGGATTGTACCTTCTCCCTGCCTTACTTTGCTTATAAAAATAGGACCGTAATGCTTTCCAAACAATTTTAACTTTCTAATCTTTCCAAGTTAAGGCTCTGCATTGCATGGAGCAAAAGCATGACCATCATCTCCACCCAAAAGGGAAGCTCTGAGCTTGTAATGAATGAGTATAGCAAATTCACAAGTAAAAAATAAATAGCAAGTCGCATGTGGAGAAAGAGAAAGAGACACAGAGACAGATGGATTTATATAAATTCAGATTTTAAAGTGGTGGTTGATTGTTTTTTTTTAAATTAAATAATTGTAAGCAGTAACCAGCTGTAGTATTATTCTTCACTGTGTAATCTGCACAGTGAAATGTAAACAGGGGGTCAGGCTCTCCTGTGGCCATATGACCCTCTCAGCAGGAAAAGGGGGCACAGAGAGAGGCTGTGCACAGAGAAGCATACAAGGATATTCATGAGCTGGGAAATTTTGCAGCAAAAAATAGCTTTCCTGCATAGTCAATGGTGCATAGCGTTTGGTTTAAAAACGCTTATTAAATTAAGAGGAGCTTTCTGCCTCCACCAGCCTTTGCCGCTGCTGCTGTGTGTACTTCCATAATGTTGTTCAGAATACTGGGGCTTAATAGCAACTTGAAGGTTTAGAAAAATGCAATAACATTCAGATACAACTTGATTACAGACCAAGCAGAGATACAGAACACAAAAACTGATATGTCTGGGGAATCTAGCTCTTCTGAATCTCTTTGTTTCTTAAAAAAAGAAATATTTCTTAAAAGCTAAACATCTATCTACGTATATAGATGCATTCCTTTGTCAACACAGGAAGATGGAGGGATTGGCAGCCAGACATGCTTCAATATGTTAATTATCTAATGTTTTCTCTTCTTTAAAATTCTCTTATTTTTCTTCCTTTTTTTCCCCTCAAATTTAAAAGCTGAGCCCATCTCTTGCACTCTGATCATAGTTCTCACATTGCATATTTAATACAGCATATTTTTCAATTCACAAACATACTCTTTCTGTCATTGCTATAGCCACTACAGCCCTGACTACCTTTTTGTTGTGGTACAAGCATCTTTTCCCTGCACTATTTTTATGACATAACAAACCTTTGTTTATTTCTTCATTCATTATTTTAAAAACCAACATAGTTTTCCAACCGAAATACCCATTTTTACATAACCTTGAGATGCCTATCCATTCTTTCTCAGGAGGAGTTCAGGGGAAAGGTGCAGTGCCCCTCTAAATCACAAATGAAATGAGTTTGTTGGCTTGAATAGTATTTCTCCTTTCAACCCTCCGCACATTTCAGTGCATTCCATTAGTCATTGTTCAAATGAGGCTGTTCTCCGACCCCAGAGGCAGGGGAGGAGGGAGTTTGGGGTTTAAATGAGTTTGCCAATCAGTACATAGAGGCACATTGTTTCTCATCTTATATTTTGCATGTTCTGTTTACAGAATATAACCCTGGTTCTCAGTACCAAAATGTTTCAGGTTTTGAGCATAGTGTATGTTTGATGCAGCTAATTTAAATAAATGACTTTCACATTTAAGCAATTAAACCTATAATTAGCACTGTTTGAATGAACTAATCAGCTAATACCCTATGACACACAGTTCTTTTTTCCCTTCTAAATATTTTTAAAGGGAAAGGACACAGATTTACAAGATATTATAGGTGATGCAGTAAAAAAATAAGCCTTGATTCATGAAAATTGCAAAACAACACCACAAAGTATTTAGACCAATGTTTGCCTTTTGTCTTCCAGGGAATATGGAATTATGCATGCTCATTTCCTCTGAATTCAGGGAAAAAGACTGCAATAAACAAAGTAGTGAATCTTTTTTAAAACAAGGCAAACTTCTACCACTGTTGTGTGTTTTTAATACTCAAACACACTTTCAGAGGTACTCTGGGCTCACTGTATTTGAAAACGTGTGCATACATCTAATCCAGTGGTAGGAGAGCTGCGTAAGACGTACCCTTGGGAGATTCCCTCTGACTGGCAGAACTTTAGCTGCTCTCAACAATATGGAAATTTATTAGGAGGAAATTATCCTGGTGTCCTCTGAAAAACAGCATTTCTGATAAAAATCTTGTTCTCTTACAGAAGTCTAACAAGATACATTTGTTAGCTGGTTTTGCTCCTTAGATGTATCTGTTAATTTTAATACTTCTGTTGTACTGCTGTGTATTTATGTTCTGGGCAGACATGATCTATGTGTGCCCAGTGGAGATTGAGATGTTGCAATAAGACAGCACAGAAGTATAGGAGAGAGGTAGCCTTATTCTTTTTTTTTTCCCCTTTAGAGTGGAAAAAAAGCCCTTGCATTTTTATTAAACACTGAATTTGTTAATAAATGTTGTGCTACCTTGAATCTATGTTACTATAGATTTCTATTACTACAGAAATATGTCTAATTTATTGTATATTTTTCTTTTCTTTAACACTGTTGTCCCTAAATGTCATAGTGCCACATGTAGGCCATACAAATCACACTACATACTAGCATTTCACTTTTTTTCCCCCTAGAACACCATTAAATGTCTTCAAATGCTGAAAACAGCTCGAACACCCTCCAGTTGTTAAACACTGCCCGTTTTCACTGCAGCTCCACTAAGAATGGGATTCAGGATTCTCTGCAGCCCAGTTTTTACTTGAGTCTCTACCTCATGTGGGGCTCAGGCTGGAAGATTTTCAAAGAAGGAATGTGGATTTTTAATGAATGAAGTTGGCATTAGGAATCCTCCACCCAACACTAGTAGGTATACAGTGCTCTGCTCTTGCAGAGCAAAGGACAGCAGGAAGACAGCTGATGGTCTTCTGTGGTTTTATGTGAAACTTAAGTGAACTGGCTTGAACTGACTAGTGTGACAACTAGCTTCTGAAAGTGATTTTTCATCTCTCAAGCTTAAGATAAGAACTAGTTTAGATTTTGATTATTTTTGTCAAACATTTTGTGGAATGTAGGAGAGAAGAAAGGGGTTACAGGAAAGTGCTGTCTTATCAAAACTTTTAAAAATAGGATTGGATTCACCCTGGCTTTTGATGGAAAGTCTCGATGTAATAGGGAATTTCTTTTCTAAATGAGAGAAATGAAACCTATGCAACCAATGCTGTGCTACAGGGAACATTCAGAGTAGATGTGGCTTTGAACCATTTGGTTCAGAGCAGGAACTTGCACCTCAGGTGCTTACACTTTTAGGCAAAGTATTTGATCACCCAATCATTTCCCATGGTCTTTCTGCCTAATATTTCCAAATATTTCCTCCCACCTGGACTATGGAAAGACATTATTTATTGAAGCTTTAATAGATAGGAAAATAATTTCTTGTCTTTACTTCTGACAGTCAGGGTAAGGATATCTGAAGCACTGATAGTACTCTCTGTAGATGAAATCTAAAGGAGCAGCAGATGATCAACAGCTCAGGAAAATCAAAGCCTAGGTATTTAAAGCTTGGCAACCAATCACTGAGACACTCCAAACCTGAGGGATTCACAAATTTTAGCCTTAATCTTGCTATGTTTTGGAGCTCATGTGCAAAACCAGAAGCGCTTATGCTTTATTCTATAGCAGAGGAATTCATCAGTATAGAAAGAGGTACCTCTATTTGTGAGGTATATTATACTGGTGAAATTTCTAGAAGAGCTCATGAGAAAATTGATAATTTCTTATTCAAGCAGCTTTGGGATAAAGTGTAGTGAATATTGTATGACAGGGCTGGCAAAGTTCTCATATGGGCTGAAAGATACCCAGTTATGAATATGGTCTATTGAGAACCTTGCCCTATGATAAGAAAACCCTGAGTACTGACACTCATCATCAGTAGAAAGGAGGTGGCTCCACAGGCCACTTAACAGAATCATGGTCAGTCTTGCAGAGGTTCTTTGGAAATCTAAATTATGGTCACCCCAGGATGCATATCAACTTGACCTTCTGCTAATGCACATCTGCCACACCTTTCAAGGCCTGCTAGGGAAAGTCTGCAGAGTTACTCTGGTCATAATTTCACAGACTTCATTTGGAAAAAAGTGGTTTTGCTACTAGGAAGCTCATAATTTCTAGAGCAGAATGAAAATGGAAAAGACTTCAAAATTATTTAAATATTTTTTTAATGTATTCATGTCTGTATGATATAAAATAATGGATGTTCTGATTAAGTATTGACAGCCATTACCTCTAAATGCAATTCTTTAAATACCAGGAAATATCCAGTTAAAGCAGTTCTGTGACATGCCTAACTCCTACACAGCATGCTAACCTATCACTTTGTTAGGGTCTACGCCTCTCCAGTGCTGTTAGCACAGTTGACCTCATACAGCAAAAATTATATCTGCAAAAAGATTCTAAATAGTATCCTGGTTGGTTCAAAGTTTAAGATTCTACTTTGAAACACAGAAGTGCTATTTTCAAAACTATTCGGCTTGTTGTTTCTATTCATTGTTTCCATGGCAGAGCTGAAAAACTGTTACAGCTGTGTTTTGGGTGGTCTATTGTATACCACTGTTGGTTTTGATTATTATGTTCAACACTCCTTTGGTATGTGTTTCACTGTCCAACAGTCTCCACACAAATATGGAGTGGTGCTGCCTCCACCCGTTGTTTATTCAATTGCTCTGGGGTTACAAAGTGGGAAAGCTAACTTTTTTGCGTTCTCCTGCTTAAGGGGTTCACAGTTCTTGGGAGCGTGCCATAAACACTAGGTTATATCTTAGTATTTAAGAAGATATCATTCTGCCCTTCCCTCAGGAAAAGTCCTGGAGTAAAATATAGAACATATATGAAGCAGCAGGAGGTAGGGACACCAGGTTTCTCGTGGTCAAACAAAAAAACCCCAAAACTAAACAAACAAACAAAAAACCAAACCCAAACCAAAACAAAAACCCCACAAAACCCCCACCAACTAAGTAAGATAAAAAGATAAAAAGACAGATACAGGCTAAGGTATTGCTGATCTGAGTTTTAAACCTGCTCTTACAAAGACCTGCTAAAGTCAATCAGGCAATACACAGTGCATTTACCTGGAATATACTGCACAGTGTAATGGAGAGTAACTTGAGTAACTTTCAATAACATGGGTTTAAATGTCTGACTCTGAACATTGATCCAGAAGATGTAATTTATTAAAGGTTTATAACCCTCAAAACTGAATTATGAGTAGTTAAAATACCGACTACTGCCTGTAAGATACACAACTTGTTTGCTGCAGAAGAAGGAAAAATAAAAGTGCTTCTTTGGACCCAGAATTGTGAAAAGGGGTGATTGTTGGTGTAAAATTAGTTACTACCTGTAAAAAATGACAGTTGTAAATACAGTGTGTCCAAGCTGATCAGAACACATCCTGTTCTGTGCAGCTGATAGTCTGGATCAGAGTAAAGTAAAACTGCATTGCGGCCTGTCTTCTTCCACTTTGCAAATACCCAGCATTTGATCTTCTGTGGCTGAAGCAGCACCTTGCAGCCTAGCCATAAAAAACATCCTTTAGAAACCTGCACCTTGAAGTGGTTTTAGGACAGCTGAGACGTGTACCTGCAATCAGAAGTAACTGATGACTTGCAACAGTCAACAGAAAACTTTCTGATGCCACATATTTTTCTTAACTATGCGATCTCATGTGGTTTTAATTACTTGACATAAGTGTTCCCATTCTATTTTGGTTTTTCTTTGTCCAGTTTTCATCAAGAATAGGAAATCTGTAAAGGCAGGATTTTAAACTCAAATCACTATTTAAAACTTCAGATGTTTGTCTGAAACTCATCTGAGCTGTCTCCATGTGTGTCTCTAGGTTAGTTAAATGAACTTTTTGAATGTAAGATCTTCAATCCTTGATTTAAGATGAAGTTATGGTAAGAGTAAAAACAAAATAAAAATCCAGGACATTCACCAAGCATTTTTAAAAGGACCTAAACTAAGATCAATTCTCATGTAGGAACAATATACAAGAGAGGGCATATCAGCCTTTTATTTTCCCCTAAAAATCACCAGACTTTTGTATTCATGAGAAATAGAAGTCTGTAACCTACTACTTGGCTTAACAGTAAAGCAGGAGTTGGTTGAACCCCCAAATGGACATAACTCTGGGTTAAATGGGTATGACTACAAGCCACGTAGATCATGTCATGGACACCATTGCTTCCTCTCTTTCCTCTGACAATATCCAAGTCTGGAATACATATTTCAAGGAACTGTGACCTGAATGCAGATGATTGATCTCAATAGCAGTAGAGTAAACTTTCAGTATATCTTCACATTGACAGTGAACATGATATCAAACTTTAACCTGCACCACTTTGCTTTCCTATAAAATAATACTCTGTCCTAAATCACTGCCTTTTCAAAAACATAAACAAAACCAAAAAAGCCAACTCTTTTTCCATTTCTACTGATTTCCATATAATTCCAAGTTTCTTATCTCTTTGATTTCCTAGGTACTCCCCTCACTTTTCCTGATCTCCCACAAAACCCTGGCACAATATCAGCAGATCTGATAGCTTCTTCTGGGCTGGCTGCCATTACCATATTTATGTCCTTCAGGGTTTCTGTGGGACTGATGACGCACAATACATCACTGGGCTGCTGTGACCAAACAAGGTTTGTGTGCTGCAGCTTCCCCCAGCATTTTGCCAGAAGTGCTGAGACCTGTCAAGGGGATGAAGAAAGATGAGTAAATGTTGGTGAGGGATGGAGGAATAGTGTTGAAACAGAATAGATGTTGGGTAGGAGGAGAGGTCTAAAAACAGTGGCAGCGGAAGAGTTAGTAGGTGTTTCAGAAATATCTGAAATTGAAGGGAAGATAGAAGTATTCTGGTTCAGGATAAGATGTAAGTAATGGGCTATTAGGGGGAAATGAAAATTGGGGATCAAACAGAATAGATGGAAAAGGAAAAGGTGAGTTTGGATTGGGAAAATGGTAACCGAAGGGCAGGATGATAGTGAAGAGGAAGCTTCATTAGGATTTTTGTGTCTATGCTTTTGGCTGAAGTGAACTATACTTTCCAGCCTTTCTGAAATAGCCTGTCACTAACTGCGGTCCATCATTTTCTGAGTATTAACCAATGTATGATGTCTACACTTCAGGACAGGTGCCTTTCAGGATCCCTTTGGTGAGCCTTGCATTGAGGTTCTAATCCTGTGTTGGGAGAACTTGACTACACATACTGGTCATGTACTTATCCTGACACTCCCCTTCCACTGTGCTTTTTTATTACTTCACTAGAAAACCCTAAGTGAGCTTAGATATGTCTGTCAACACTTTGGTCAGGCCCATAATGCAAAGAAGTTCTGAAAATCTAAACTCAGTACATTAATATGTGAAATGATTTAAAGGTTTGGTTGGTTTTTTTTTTTTAATGGCATATTTCAGAGTAGACAACTGCAGGAATCTAAACTCACCCTTTGTTTTGATCTCTATGTAACACATATTACGAACTAGGGGGCAATTATAATGTATGTATATACATGAAATACAAATGTTGTATGAAGACTTAAAAAAATTTCCAGTGCTCGTGCTGTTAATGTAAAATAGCCCCGTAATTGTCCTTATTATGTTCATAATTCTTTAGCTGACTAAATGTCCCTTCTCACACACTTATGTTTATACTTCCTCTCAAATCTTAAGATTTCAATTTTAAAAATGCAAAAACCTAGAATGTTATCACTTAGAATTGTAATGCCTGAGTGCAGCCCAGGATTCCTATCACGCTAAGGATGAGATGGTTTTAAAATAATGGGCATTGTTTTGCTACCTTTTTTAGCTAAGACACACAGGTCCTGTGGAAATTGTACTTGCTTTTTTTCTTTTGCAAATTAACATAAATATCTTGCTGGTTAATTTAAAGCCTTTTAACTTCCCTCCAAAATTTCTATCTTTATTGGATTCACATCTGTAGTTTTATTTAATGTGAACCAGATGTTGAAATCAAGGCAATATTTATTACGACAATTGCACAGAAGGCTTGCTACAGACAGAGTGTTGTGCCAGTTCTCTGGGTATGGTGTCAGGAAGAAATAAAGTATGCTGGAGGTTTTTGCTGTTTGTCTAATTAGAAACAAAGCTTACTAATCAATAAACTCCAAACTTCAAACTTCACAAGCGAAGAGATATGGACAAATGTACTAGAATTCCACAAGCTGTCGTTCTTCATGCACAAAACATTGCACTATTGTTAAAACTGCGCGTTGTTAATGCACCAGTAAAAATGGGCAGGCGTGGCTGCAGAATCCATGCAATGGGACGATGCTGGAAAGACAGCAGACAGCAGGGAGCAGAATGCACTCTTAGAATCAGAAACCAAAGCTAGCTGTGAAAGTGGAAGCTGGGAGATGCAGCTGCTGCCATTGAGCAGCTGGTTGGTGGTGTCCTATCTCCATGAGAGAGAGCAGATCCTGATGTGGGCCAAGTTTCAAGTCAGAGGGAGCTCAGATCTGCTTGCTTCTCCAGAGATGTCAGAATCTTTCCATGCTCTCTGCAATATGTGCACATCAGACTTGTTTAAGATGAGTTTAATATGTTTTAAATACTGAATTACGTACATGGTCACTTTTTTGGTCACTGTTTGGATGTAGGTTACTGAGTAGCATACTTGGAAGGTATAAGATGTAGAAGGAACAGAATCTATGACACAGAATAGATAAAGATTTATTCAGTATATATTTTGCTTAGTCTCTATTTTTTGGTGCAAAGTCATTATTCACTAAAAAGAGAGGCACAGCCAGTCTTTTGCCCTCATGAGCTGGAACATTTTGCTCTTGCAGCATAATCAGATTTTCCGAGCAAAACTCCTGGTTATTTCAGTCACATTTATGCAGCCATACAAGGCCTTGACAAAATTCAAGCACTGCAGAGCATGGTAACATTTCAAATTACAAAATTTAGAATGATAACATGTACTTAAATTTTAAAGGTCAAATTAAAAAACATATTGTGTCTACAAAATATGCATACAGGTAATTGATTGCATTTTTCATGTATTGAGCATACAGTCTACAACAGTGATATCCAGAATTGCAGTGGATCATATTCTGAATGCTTTCATTTCCTGGCAAGTTCTGGCTTGTGTTTTGCAAGTGCAAAGGTTTAAGATCAAATTACAATCAAAACACTTAAGATCAAATCTTTATAAAAAATGGAGAATGAATTAGAAACATGAAACAAAAGACTAAAAAGAAAAAAAATCTATGTAGGAAATAACATTTTCCAACATACATTTCTTTACACAATTTGGTGGGACTTTGTGTTAAAATAACTGAATAAATAAAACTGAGTGGCACTGTATGTTTTGTAGTAAGGTATAACCCTTGGTTCAAAATAACAAGGTGAATGCAGTCTAGGATTTGGTGCAACTTTCATCCAGTTATATGGTAAAGGCACAATTACAATCTAAATTGCTCTCAAATTAATCCCACCTTGGTACCAGGCGCAGAATTTCTCCATGCATCATTCCCTTTCACACCAGTTTTCCTCGCTGTCCATGACTTGTTCTGCTTAGTATGTACATCTGTGCTGTGCAAGATCCAAATATAGATCCAAAAGTCATAATTTCCTGAGGTAAAACTACATTTCTGCCATTGACTTTCTCAGTCATTCATTCTTCCCTTACCTTCCCCACCAGTAAAATAGGGAGAGAGACCCGTATGCAGGAAGTTGCACAGTTTTGTCATAGTGCTAATCACCATTGTGTCTCTATGAATGTTTATAAAGTGCTTTGAAGATGAAAATTGCCAAAGAAGTGCTAGGGATGATTATTATAAGTTAATGAATAAATTTCAACATGTATTTGATTGCCAGGTAATTCAGAAGGGAATCACCAACCCTTCCCTCTCTTCGAAGAAGAAAAGTTGACAGTCAGCTAGTTGCTAATTAGCACTCAACCGAAATGCCTCCAAAGCTGAGTGCTCCCAGTTGAGTCCTTTAAAAAGTAATCTTTCAACTAACTGAAATATGCTGAAATTTGAGCAGTGAGTGAGATGTGTAACAGGTAAATCAGTATGGTGGGGTTAGTTATGTAGAAGGAATAATAAGTTTTCCTATATGGAAAAGCTAGCCAAAATAAACATTTTGTGTGAATTGCTAGCCAAAATGATTGTCTCTTTCATATTCACATATCTGATCACTTTTAAGGCCCAGTTTGTGATCTGTCACAGGCAGGATATGCTGCCATATATTTGTTAGGGCAGATTAGGGAGGTAGGGTTGCTTAAAGACTGTGTTGAAGTCTGGTGTTTCTTATTTCTTACTGTATTGAGAGGTAGTTATAATAATTCTTGCTTTGGACTGAGATAGACTAAAGAAATTTGGAATAACACATTGCATAATACATTAAAGCTGAATGACTCTTTCACCTACACTGAATTCATATTTAGCTTGTCTGTAAGGGAAACTAGCATATCAGAAAGGGGCTCAGACTCTTCAGGTCTTTACCTCTCTGCTGGCCTGTCTGATTTTTTGCTGGAGGGTCAGTCTCCCAGACCATAGTCTGTTCCTATAGCCTCCCCCACCACTTCTTTGGAGATTTTTTTTTGGCTGTCTGCCAATGCTATAAACCACAGCACTGTCTCCTCTGCTGCTGAAGGCTGTTTTCCTCCTCAGCCACTGTGAGATGTCTGCAAAAGGCAAATTACAGGAATTTCATCACTTTCATTCTCCTGCTTCACTGCTCTGGATTCACCATCCTCAGCATCACCTCTTCATACTTTCTTCAGGGAAAATACACTCAGCAAAACCTGTTGAGCACTTTGAATGAAGAATCAGGTGCTTCAAATTGCACTTCCCAGCATCAGCCTCCAGTGATAATCCACTCCAAACTTCAGCAGCATGTATCCCCACGCAGGGGGTGGGGGCAGGGAAACACAATTTGTAGGGTGAGAAGCTACCAAGGCAGATACCTAGAAACAATTCCTGGAAAAGGAACTTCACTCCAAAAGGGACTATAGGCAGTTATGCGTAATATGAAGGAAAACGGGAGAAATGAACCCAGAAAGAAGTGGGAGAGGGAACAAAACAAGACAGAAATGTTCTTGAAGCTGCTGGATTCTGGAGAGCAGCCTTCATGGTGTCCTTGGAGATTCAGCAAAACCAAGGTATATAAAATCTCTTTGGTGTTTTGCTAGTCTGGAAGATGATCCAATTCTGCCAAAGGGCAGATGTCCCTTGTTATCCTGAAGTTATTGCAGCCCAGGGAAGCTCCCGTGGAGGTCAAGGGCTGAATATGTCACTCTTGAGACCTGATCCTCTTCCTCCCAGCACCTCATGGAGCTATTTCCCCTGACAACAGTCACGATGTACTTCGTAGTTACAGTACCCAAGTGTGATGCAGCGTAGGTAGAGGCTGCCCAAGTGTACTGTCCACACAGGGTACCACACTGACAGCACAGTGAGGAGCAAAAGGAAGCCTCTAGTGCTTTAAGTGTAAGTCTCTTGTGAGCTGAGGAGCCACACTGCAGCTGAGAACTCCTACAGACCAGTATCCCCTCTGCATTGACACAAAGGGAGGATACTAAAACACACAGAGCCCTGGCTTACCACAGCTTAATCGAAGAGAGATAAGTCAGTTTGTCTGCTATATCTTGGTGAGTTTAGAAGGCCAATCAATGTAACATCAAGATATGATTTTCACAGCTTTGAGTTTGTTTCATGTTTATTCCCCCTGCTCTGTCTCCTGCAGGTGCTGTGTAGGTACTGGATGGGTAAAGCAGACACACTGTTTGGTCAGACATGGGCAGGTTTCTCAAAGACTGCACTCGACATTCATAAAGTTTTCAGAAAAAATTTAATATCCATTTTAACTGAGGACAAAGATGTTGCATACCTGCAGAACAAAAAAATATTTAAAATCCCTTTTGTGTTTTCATCAATTCAAGGTACTTCTAGCATCATTGGTGAGTGCTGGAGCTGTAACTCTAATTTACTAGGATTAAATAGGGGAAGAAAATTCTTAGAATTTTCATATGTATTGAATTATCATTATATGTAATTTATGCAAGGTAGGTTTGTGTTTGCAAAAAGCCTGAAGCATTTAAAAGATGTGAACACTTCTTGCTGCACTATAAACTCTGAAACACAGTAGTTTTGGTGGGCCCCACTTATGAATTTTATAAATCCTTCTGATAAAAATAATCACATAATTTATTACTACAGAAAAGGACAATTATCACAACCAAAAAAAAAAAAAAGTAATCTACATGGAAAAAGCCTGGAAGTGTACATCGAGCTCAGTAAATACTTTAACAATGGATTGAACAGATTTATTTGGTTTCCTGTCCACAAATTATCTATGAAAGGACAGTGTTTTCCGGAATATGTTTTTTATTTCAATATATTAATATTTAATGCAAACAAATTACAGCTTCTAGATTTCTTATAAATTGCAAGCATCTGGTACACTCTATTCTATAGCTACAGAAATTAATGGAAGCAACCTGAAACCTGTCAAAATCTTGTGCTTGAGCTCTGCAATTGAGTATATATTACAGATGGTGGGGTATTGCTGGTGGCTCTTCATTGTGCACCCCAGCTTTTGATAAGCACATTTCATTTAGTCACTCATGAGTATTCACAGGAAAACAGTTTTGTTCTTTTATCTAAGGTCACTTCATCAAAAGCCTCCAATACTATCTGGCTTTTGTATAAACAAAGGACAGCTTGAAAAGGTAGTTTTGTTATTTAAAAAAAATTAAAAATCATGTTTACTTGAGTATTCTCCAGAAACCTAATTTCAAGTATCTCTACTTTTTAGCTCTTCATATGTGACGCATCTGTAACTATGATTAGTCTCTCCTTTTCTGCCTTTCAACAGCTACAAACCACCTTAAATGTATCCTTGTAAACCTGATTATTGACAGAGACTGAACAGTCAATGCATACTAGGGATAAATACAGAAATTACACATATTTACAGCTGTATCCCTTTTCTGCATTATTATTATTATTACTAAGTGGTTATTAAAAATAGTGCAGCCTTCAGAGCTGCTTTGATTGTCAGCTTGGCAAAGCAAAGACTGTGCCTTGGTTGCATGTGGTGCTTTTGGCAGTGCTGTGTTACAGGGCTGTCTGTGCTGCTCAGGGGCACGGAGTGGCAACGTGGGTGCCCTCGCAGCTCAAGCTGTACAGGACCCCATGAGCCAGGGGCTCCAGCATGGACAGATGAACAAACCACTTTGGTTCATCCCTTCTAGCTCCCTGTTTTTGTCCTGGAAGAAGTTTCTGCTGTTGGTTTTGGTCCTTCTATTGTAGTTTAACTCGGGGCATTACAAGTGTCACACAGGTGGGCACAGAGAAAAAGAACTGCACCCTTCTGCTCCAAGCCCATGCTTCCCACTGAGATGAAGGGAAGTTGTCCTCCAGAACTGGTGGAGAAAGTCCTTGACTTGTGTGTGATCTGTTTCTGCCCAGGAGAGGGCAATCTGGCACCCAGATAGTGGCCAGATCATCCCATCCCTTTGGGGTGCGAGGGCTTAGTGCCCGGCCAGAGAGACAGGAAACATAGCTCTGTCTCTGCTGGTGAGCTCTGATGGCACACTTCTGCCTAGCTCATTTTCCTTAGTTGGGAATCACGAGCTTGTGTCCCAGTCCTTCTCTGTTCTGATGTCTCCTTTCATGTCTTTGTGCAGCACTGAGGCAGGGTTGGGGTGAGTCAACGCAGTTTGCAGGTTTGGGGACTTAGTTAAGTGAGGAGGCATCACAATCCTTCCCTTCTGGCCTCTGAGTGCTGGGGTAAGGTTCACTGCTTTGAGGTGCAGCAGTATTTGCATGTGCACACACACATGTAAATGCAACTCTGCACATACTGTTTCCTCATCTCTTGGTAGCCACACATATGTGCAAGCACAGGAATAGACGCATTGTCAGATTTGGGAAGACTAGTCTCTTCTTTTTTCCTCCACCTCTTTTTTCCTCTGCTCACACTAAACTCATTTTCCAGATTAAGGAATTTATTGACTGTACTAAATCTTGGGCCAGATATTTGGGTTTGACACCTGAGCCGCTTTGGGCAGCAGCTTGATGACAGTGGTATGGTGGTTTGGAGCAGCCCAGGTAATGGGGCTGGCTACATGCCCCCTAACCCACACCCCCACAGCACACACAAAACTTTAAAGGTGGCAGATCCAAGTGGGGATCGAGCTGACACACTGTCAGGATCCCTGTAACTTTATGTTCCTTTGATTCTGCTTTCTGTTTTACTGTTCTGAGCATCACACCAGTCTAGATGACAACAGGCAACTGGAAGACCTGCCAGAGCCTGTAATTAGCAGGTTCCTACCCTGGGACTTGGTTCTTGCTGGTGGGCTGTAGGTGCTGGATAATTTGCCAGTTATCAATGGGAATTATTAAAATAGCATTGCATATTTTCGCTTTGTGCTAGACCTGTACACAGAAGCTCTTATATGGGGGTTGAGGGGAGTATCTGCAGTTCTCAATCATGAAAGCAAATCCTACTGCTCATTCCTCCTCATTCACTTTCACTACTCCAAGTTTGTCCTTTTTTTTTTTTAATTTAAAGGAACTTCTTCCTTTCCCTCCACCAGCAGCCAAAATAAAAAATAATAATATAATGGCCATGTTTAACTTCTCGAAGCAGTGAATTTTAGCTTAATCTAAAAGTCCTTAAAACAGAAACACTTTTCAAGCTATGCAAAATTCTGCCATTTTAATTCAAAAAATGTGTCCCTTCTTGGGCAAATATGTTTTGTTTTGGATTTGCTTTGCAAAGAAAGTAAAATCCATAACTTGGTGGATTCTTGGTTGGGGTTTTTTGACATTTATTTAAGAAGATGGTACTTCGGTTATAAAACTTGTGTATGTTAATGCTGTAACTGTAATTTTTCTGGCCTTAGGCTTTAAGGTATCTGCTGGGATCTGTTATAGTACAAGGTACACACAGGGAAGTCTTCTCCTAGGTGCGTAGCCATGATACAGGCTTCTTATAGGGCCAGTGAACCCTGGTAGAGCACTGTCACAGTCACTGCAGAACTACTGAGCCAAACATTGCACGAGTTATTTATTAAACTCAGCACCTCCAGTAATGGTAACCGAGTGGCAGTGTAGTATTGCTACCTAGCTGGGGTGCACTTAAAGAGAGAAGTGAAATTCCCCATGTATTATCTGTTGTCTCTCTGTTTAGTGACAGAAGCTGTGGGAAGTCTGTAAAAGCAGCTCAATAGGTCACTTCTTATGGAAACTGTTATTCCATAAGAGCATACAGAAATAGTTTTGCTAAACAGCTACTGGTACAGTAAATTGTGATCCAGATCAGTGGTCAGTAGAATATAACCTGTGAACTTCTGTATTTTATTCTGAAAAGAGGGGTCAGATTTTCCAGACAGCCAAATGCCAGTGAAAACTGGGATTTTTCAAATATGTCTTACAACATTCCTGCATTCAGTCAGATTTGAATTACATTTTTGGCAGTGGGTAAAGTGGGTAAAGCCATATCATGATCAAATATTTTTTGAGATTATTAGAAAAATTTAGAAAAAGTAATGGCACATGCCTTGATTTCCCCATCTGTGAAATGGGTGATCCTGCAGCGTTCATGCGGAGCACCCTGACTGAGAACCGTTGTGGCTGCAGCTGATTGTTATTCTCTTAATCATATTAGTTAACTAAATCTGTTCCTAGAGTGGTTCCATTTGCTTGAATGAATTTACATGAGAGATTAATTCAGCACTGTTTATTGTTGTTTTTACATTTATTCAGTACTGTAAATAATGCCTGATACTTTACAGCTGTGTATGAGGACACAGTCTGTGCTTCAAGGGCTTTTTCGTACAGGTAATTTGAAGGCTCCCCTCCTAAACCTTGCACTTTCTCATGGAGCAGATGAGACCCTTTTGTTTATTCTGTATTTTGAGGACTTTTCTTTCACGTGGTACCAACTCCCAGCACTTTCCTGCAAGTATGATTCAACAGATAAAGTTCATCCCTCACCTCCAAAGGGGGATCCACTCCCCTTGCCCTCCTCTCCTCCCTCGGGACCCCCCCTCCCCAGTGTTAGATATCCTTCGTTGGCAAAGCTCTCTAACCACTGCTGGATTTATGCCCAACAATGATCCTGAAAACAGGGGCCAGTCTCCCACCTAGCTGCCACCGCCTTTAAGCCGGACAGCCGCTTCTAAAATGACCCATTTGTGCACTCCTGACCCCCGCAGAAGGGGACTGCTGGCAGTTCTCCGGGGGTCCCGCTCTCCCACCCGCCCCTTTGTGCTTTCCCATTTTCCGGGAGGTTTCTGCGGCTGGCATCTAAGTGCTCTCCATTGTGTGAAGTGTGGCGTGCGGA